>NC_141347.1:37727602-38268038 GCF_057382095.1 Aulonocara sp. 'chitande type north' Nkhata Bay
TTGCTGGCGTCTGAGTCGGACTGGAGCTCTCTGCCCTTTACCAATCCAGCCACGGGCCCATCCATCTGGCCCATCAAGACTCACTCTCATTTCATCAGTCCATAAAACCTTAGAAAAACCAGTCTTGAGATATTTCTTGGCCCAGTCTTGACGTTTCAGCTTGTGTGTCTTGTTCAGTGGTGGTCGTCTTTCAGCCTTTCTTACCTTGGCCATGTCTCTGAGTATTGCACACCTTGTGCTTTTGGGCACTCCAGTGATGTTGCAGCTCTGAAATATGGCCAAACTGGTGGCAAGTGGCATCTTGGCAGCTGCACGCTTGACTTTTCTCAGTTCATGGGCAGTTATTTTGCGCCTTGGTTTTTCCACACGCTTCTTGCGACCCTGTTGACTATTTTGAATGAAACGCTTGATTGTTCGATGATCACGCTTCAGAAGCTTTGCAATTTTGAGACTGCTGCATCCCTCTGCAAGATATCTCACTATTTTTGACTTTTCTGAGCCTGTCAAGTCCTTCTTTTGACCCATTTTGCCAAAGGAAAGGACGTTGCCTAATAATTATGCACACCTGATATAGGGTGTTGATGTCATTAGACCACACCCCTTCTCATTACAGAGATGCACATCACCTAATATGCTTAATTGGTAGTAGGCTTTCAAGCCTATACAGCTTGGAGTGAGACAACATGCATGAAGAGGATGATGTGGACAAAATACTCATTTGCCTAATAATTCTGCACTCCCTGTATATTAAATATTTTAATATATAGATATACAATGAATAAGATTAACAAAATAAAAAGATTAAAAGTGACCAACAGCTGACTACCAGCTGACTCTGCTACGTCTTTGAAAAAAGTGTGTTTTGAAAAGTGATTTAAAGATTTCAGGTGTTGGGGCCGGACTAACACGGGGAGGCAGTTTATTCCATAATTCGAGCGAACGCTCAGTCTCGGTGTTTCAGTCTCGACATGGGGACAGCAAGGAGCAACTGGTCAGTTGATCTGAGAGACCTTTGTGGAGTGTATCGGTGTCGAAGGTCTGACAGGTAAGAATGAGCCAGGTCATTTAAAACTTCAAAAGCAAACAATAAAATTTTGAAAAGAAAATGGACAAACAGCCAGTGTAAGGAGGCAGGAGCAGGGCTAAAGTGCTCACGTCAGCAGGCGAGCAGCAGCATTCTGGACGCGCGATAGTGAAGCCTGATCAGTACCAACATGAAGTGCATTACAATAATCCAGGCGAGTGGTCACAGATGCATGTAAAAGGTTTGACTTCAGAGAGCTGCCTCAGCTGAAAAAAGCTTTTTCTCACCACTGTATTTACCCGTTTGTCCATTTCAAGAGCTGTGTCCATTTTTACTCCGAGGTTGGTGACAATTGGTTTGACACAGGATGTAAGAGGACCCAAGTCAGATGGAGGGACACCAGGTCCACTCGGCCCAAATATAATGACCTCGGTCTTCTTTTCATTAAAATTTAAAACATTGAGAGCCAGCCATGCTCTGATATCCTTGAGACAGTCTAAAATAGGCCTGAGGGGGTCGTTGTGTTTCAGGGGGAGATAAATCACAAAAATGAAAAGAGACTTTATGCTTTTTAATAATATGGCCAAGGAGAAGTAAATAAATGCTCAAAAGAAGGGGCCCAAGGATGGATCCTTGAGGTACACCACATGGGAGGGGGGCGGAAGATGGGGGGCCGAGTGATTGTCGGGTTTTTCTCTGTACGTATTATTGTCGGGTCTACCTTACAATATAAAGCACCTTGAGGCGACTTTTGTTGTGATTTTGTGCTGCATAAATAAAAATGAATTGTTAAACTCCAGCATCTGTGTGAACTTTAAGCTGGTTCATGAGGGTCAAAGGTCGAACGCATTCTGAAAAGTTGGAAAGAGCTGAAATCTGACTGAAGGTTTCTGTATGTGTGTGTCTGTGTGTGTCTGTGTGTGCGTTGCTGTAACAGATTAACCGTCACTTCCTCTCGTGCCGTCGTGCTTCTGCTTTTTAAGAAATCCTGGACAGAGGAGATTCGTCACCGTCTGCAGGGCAGAAGTTTGTGGACGCCTCAGAGCTTCAGCTCACAGAGAGGAGAAAGACTGGAAACAACGTGGGCTGCTGGGAGAGGTGAAAACGCACAAACAGGATTTTTATTTCCAAATAAACAAATAGGAAATATCTAAAAGGGTGCAGCTGAAATGAGTCCTGTCCTGTTTGTCAGTGTCTGCTGTGTACACAGGGCTGAGCAGCCCACCCCGAACCACTGGACACCAGTGCCAGTGTACACCAGTGCCACTGGACACCAGTGCCACTGGACACCAGTGACACTGGTGTCCAGTGGCACTGGTCTGGCATCGAGGGCGTGGAAGACAGCAGTGATGAGACGGGGGGCTGTTTCCTGGTTCCAGGTTGGCAGAGTCTTTGTAAACACGCTGTTCAGATATGTTGACATGAACATTTGCACAGACACAGAGAGGAATGGTCACATGATCACACGATCTACTGCTCGCACGCTGCAGGATTGTAGGAATGAGAGGAAGAAGAGGCGAGGACAGAGCCGGCGTGGCTATGGAGCTGTAACCAGCACAGAGCTGGTCCTGAGGATCAGCATCGATCTCCGAGCCTTCGTTCTGTTCGCACGGCTGCCCAGGAACAGCACGTCCTTCTGCTTCCTGCGCTCTGAGACAAACAGCAGCACGGATATTTCTGAACACCGAGCGTCACGTCCAGCTTCCTCTCATGGCGGGGCTGCTGCGACGTCATTGGTCAGAGATTCTCCCGGGATCGTTTTGTTAAACATAACAAACCGTAAATCAGAGCCGGCCTTTCCTCCCTGTGGGTCTGAAGGAAAAGCAGACCCACAGGGAGCGAGTTACTCTGAGGCCCAACAGTGCGGCTTAGCCAGGTTAACCGGCTGCAGGTGAGCCTCAGGTCACCTGTTACACCTGAGAGCTGCTCACCAATCGTCGTCAGCTCCTCTGTGTGAACAGAAACATTAAATGGTAAATGGCCTGTATTTGTATAGCGCTTTACTAGACCCTAAGGACCCCAAAACGCTTTACATGTCCAGTCATCCACACACTGGTGATGGCAGCTACAGTGTAGCCAGAGGCGAGGCTGCCGGACACTGGCACCACCGGGCCCTCTGACCACCACCAGTAGGCAACGGGTGAAGCGTCTTGCCTAAGGACACAACGACCGAGGCTGTCCGAGCCAGGGCTCGAACCAGCAACCTTCCAATTACAAGACGAACTCCCAACTCTTGAGCCACGATCGCCTGTGCAGCATTAAATTAAAATTAAAGCAGCAAACACACACCTGCTCACTGCCAGTACTGAGCACGCAACAACATGAGCCATGCTTACCTGTACACATGTACACCTGCATGCAGGTATTACCATGGAAACAGAGCTGTTTGACAGCAGTGTCTTACAGTCTCAGTAAGTCATCAGGCAGAGATGGCCAAAACACAGACTTTGTGTACTGAAGCAGACATACAGATACCTGGCTTATAATACTCCAGTAAAACTTTAAGTACTGAAGTAACTTTTTACTCAAGTAAAAGTGAAAAAGTACCAGTTCTGAAATGTACTCGCAGTAAGGAAGTAAAAGCAGCTCCCTGAAGAACAATTCTACTTAGCATGTTTGTACAAAGGAACCTGGTGCTGCAGTAATATAATCATCAAAGCATCTGAGTATATGAGAATAGTAATGTTATTCAAATGTACTCAGCTTGAACCTGTTCTGCAGCACACCTGCAGGGACGCAGAAATAAATGTGCTGTCAGCACACGGCAGAGGGGGACTTTACCTCCACACCTGAACAGGAGCATGAGTCTGGGGTCAGCAGGTGGAGGAACACTGAGATGTGTGGAGTGTCTCAGTGTGGGGAAGACATGACAGCTCACGTGAACTTCTAATGTGATCAGCTGACCTGCTGCTCTTTGTGGATTACACACCTGGATTCATCCAGATGTCAGCAGATGTTTCACAGCTGATCCTCCACACTGATACTACTCTGTTTATGTTAGACAGCCACTGTGCAGCAGTCACACTGTTCATCCTGCACTAACCTGCAGCCTTTAAATAACAGTCAGTCTGCAGGTTTCATCACTCTGACCAAACCTGACTGAACCAGCAGCAGAAGATCAAACTACGCTTCATGTTTGATAAACTCTTTTTCTCTCCTGCACTCCTTATTGTGTCGTACATGTCATTGTCTTTCTTTATGCCACCTGTTCTGACCGGTCTCCCCGATGTGGCGTCTGTGTAATGTACGGGCGGAAGAGGTCCTATTTCTCTGGCTGTTACGTCCTGCACAGCTCTCTCTCTCTCAGTGCACTCAGAGACCAGTTTACCATCAAATCTGTTTTCTGCATTATTCTCTGCTGCTGTGTTCAGTGCTGTCGGCCTCTGACAGCAAAGCCTCATCTCTGCTGTTCACACTGAACACACTGAATTTTAAGCTTATCTGCTATAAAAAGCCTTCATGTGTTTCTGTTTTAGCCTCAGTGACTTTGACACAAAGGCCTCTGCTGTGATGCTCACACCTCTGATCAAGTCTCACAGTGTCAGCTTGGTTTTATACACAGACACAAAATATGGAGATGAACTGATAACTGATCAGAATATTTCTGACTGACTGAGTGAAAACTGAATCTATTATAGACACCAGTGACGATACCCAGGCCTACCACACACACACACGCACACACACACACACACACACACACACACACACACACACACACACACACACACACACACACACACACACTGGTTTTAGTTCAGTGTTAGTTCACACACATTGGTTAGATTTGGTGACCTGTAATAACCGTGGACAAGAAGTCAACAGCTCGGTGAGGGGAGGAGTCAAAAACACACGTGGACCCTCAGTACCTAAAACCTTTTTGAAACATGAGTGAGTGACAGGTGGGAGCGGACGACAGGAAACACCCACGCGATGATTCAGGTAAACATCGTCACGTGGGCAGAAGGTGGGTTCAGGAAGTGTTACCTGTGAATAATCCTGAAACTCATCCCGGATTAGCGGGAACTTCTGTGCTCACATCCAAACTTCCCGCATTGACTCACGCTCTGTGAGGTCAGAGCGCGAGCCCCGCTGTGTCTGTGACGCAGCAGCACCGAATAAGTTCCGTCAGATGTGACGGAATGACCGGAAAACCCCGCGCGGAAGCATAAAACCGAGAAAGCGGCTGGAATGAAAGTTCAGAGAGAGTCCGAGGAGCTGCACGGCAGACACGCACCGAAACAGGGACACCCACGGACCCGCAGACATGAACGCGTTCACAGGTAAGAGCATGCGCCGTGACGCAGGAGGGGCCGCTAAACTCTGCAGAAATACGCACGGAGCTTGGTAGAAGAGTCGGGTCACTTTAAAAAAGTGAGCTCCAGAGCCTCACTTGAGCCTCACCTGAGCCCCAGTCCGGCTCAGGTGAGGCTCAGGTGACGGGGGCGGACGGGGGTCTGTATGGAGGGTCATTAGTGCCAAACAAGTTAGAAGGAGCTGGAGGAAGTGCAGTCCTGAGAATCACACCTGCAGACACTGTATGTGTGTGCGCACAGGTGTGATCTTGGTGTGACGGTGGATCACAGGACCGCTTTAAATATTCGGATAGCTCGCAAAGTTTTCACGTGTCATGCAGCTGAGACACGGAACCAGCAGAGGGCGTGAAGGCCCTGCGCCTGTTTATGTGAGTGACAGTATAAGTAGGCCTACCTGCATCAGTACCTTCAGCCGCTCCGCTGACTCTGTCCTCCTCCGGGTTGTTCTGGTCCAGCTCAGAGGTCCGGGCTGCTGAAGGTTCAGGAATAGTTGAAGCAGAACCACCGTCAGGCTTGCAGATTAAATAAAACATAAAGTGTGTTCAGAGTCCCTGAAGCTGTTTTCATACGAATCCAGGAAACTGTGAAAAAGTTTGTTTATAAGCTTTAATCAATAACTCCCCAAAAGTTCATTGATGATTGATCATCAGAGTGTGAGGGTGCAGAGGCAGAAACAAATGAGTAAACATCATAGTTCTGACTGTCAGCCGCTTTTTAAGATTTTAATGATTAATTAGCTCTTAATGAATAATTAATGATTAATTAATGCTTTATTAACATCGTCACATCTGATTGGACCACAGTTTTTTCTTTCTGTGCTTGGTATCAGAGATTATCTTGTGGTGCTGTTGGCTCTTCTCAGGGGTCACTCTCTTTGTTTTTCCAGTTGTTGCCCTGCTGCACTGCTGCCTGTTAGCAGCGCTGGTTCAATCGGCTCCCGTCAGCTCGCCGTCCAACCCGTCGCAGACGTTCAAAGAGGCGGTCGAGCGAGTGATGAGGCTGGTGGAGAAAATCCGGAAAGACGTCCGCTCCGTGCACGGCAGCATCATCAACATTGACGTACGCACATGCCCATCTATATCACGGCGCAGCCGGACCACCGTGTGCTGTCACGCTTTGCAAAAGCTGCAGTAAACTGCAGTGCCAGCAGGGGGCGATATGTTATTACTAGCCAACATTGTTAACACATTTACTTGGAAGGCGTGTTAGCCATCAATCCTGGAATAGAAGAAATCTGGAACATACGTCATAGCTTCCTTGGTCACTAGCGGCTCCCCCACCCCCTGGTGGAACTGCAGCTTACTGCAGCTTCTCCATGCTTGTCCACTTCAGGTTTGTGAAGCATGACCGCACACAATGGGCAGGTGTGTCTTTTAAACGGTTTGCCGTGGTACTGGGTTCAACTTGCTGCTCCTTCTTCTTCTTCTTGAGCTAATAGATGTTTACTGTCCTCCTCAGGGTTTTACCCTCGACCCCTCCAGTCAGACCGGAGAGCTGGAGATGAAGAGGATAAACCTGGGAATCCCTGACCCCCCCGTCCTCAAAGAGCTGTCCGAACAGTTCACAGCGGTCAGTCTCCAGCTCGGGTGGTGCCGTGGGTGGTATTGGGGAGTTCTTTGGTTCCTTTGGGCTCATTAATGGTTTCAGTTGGTCCTTGAATGCAATTGGGAGGGTTTAGTGATGTCATAGAGGGCTCTGGGAGTGCATGTGCTTTGGTCATGGGGGAGGTTCGGGAGGCTATTGACAGTTTTTTGGTTCCTTTACTGCCCATTAAAGAATTACTGAATCGCTCCAGGTGTTTGTGTAGTGGTCGAGTCTGTTCTGGTGATGTAATGTGATGGGTTTGTGTTTCCCTGCAGGACATGTGTGTGAGCCGTATGCTGGCGGGCGGGCGGCTGTACCAGGGGCTGCTGGTAGATTTGTCTCGCAGACTGGGGGGACTGGAGGCCCTGAGTGCTGAACTGAGAGACCTGGTGACCCACATCAACCAGGTAACACACACACCGGCTGAGAGCGTGCACTTCCTGTTGTCTGCAGTTGAAACCCTTCACAGTGGAACGTGTCCACTTTCTTGCCACCCTATGACATCACTTCCTCAGAACTTGTGCTTGTTTTGAAACAGGAAGTTCTCTGCTTTATTCAAGTTGTTGGGTCTTTGCTGTGTGTTTCAGATGAAGGACGCGGCTCAGCTGAGCAGTGACTCTTTGGATCAGAGCAGCCTGGACTTGACTTTGAATCTCCATGGCAACTACGATGTCCAGGTGGCAGCCCACCTGACGCTGTGCCAGCTGCTCGAGTTCTGTCACGACCTGATCCGCAGCCTCAGAAACATGGCCGAAACACAGATGGCTCGTGGGACGCGCTAAGCCCCGCCCACTGCAGGATCAGAGCTGCTAGCACGATTCAGGGGAGAAACTTTATCGATCGTGGAGTTGTTGACACTGTTTGTCTCATCATCATCACCTCCTGACGAGCGCCCGCCTCCGTGATGCAGCGGGACTAAAGACTGATAGATGACACACAGGAAGTTTATCCCTCGTCTTCAGCAGCTTCAGGATCAGCCAACACGTTTTATTGTGAAGGCGGCCTGTTGGAGCTCCGTTTCCTGCTTTGTGTGTTGCAGCACGTCGAAGCGCTCTATCGTCCCGGGATCAGCTGGGAACACACAGCAGGAATGTGATGAATGTGTGCCCGATCATACTGGTGCAGAAGAAGAAGAAGGAGCTGGCTGCAGGTCCAGACCTGCTTCACGCCCGAGGTTATTCTCACCTGCAGACGCTGGAGAAGGAAAAAACAGCGTCATCATCTGAACCCGAACTCCACAGCCGATCGACTTCTGTCCCGTTTCAGTTCTAATCAGCTTCAGTGAAACATCTGGAGCGTTCACCACAAACTCTCAGGGCCATTTTTTACTGTTCACTGTACAGAAAACAATCAAATCAAGTTTGAAACGTGTCTTAATGAGGTCACTTCCTGCTGTTATTACTTTAGAGTAAAAGCTCCTTCAGTTGAACCTGATGGTACAGCTTTTATTTTGAAGCCGCAGCAGGAAATGACCTGGCAAGAGAAAGTCATAATGTTGTCACGTTTTTATTCATAAATATTTATTATTTTTTATTTAATTGTTTTTAAAAAGCAATATCTTGTTCTTTGTGTTTATTTATAATATTTTTATTTATTGATTATATTTATTGACTATTTATTGCTTTTTTTTAACTTCCTGTTTGTGTTGTCAGTGTTAAATCTGCAAAATGTTTTCAAGGACATTTTTTATCCTGCTGATTTTTGTGATTCGCTTCATTTCTTGACGCTTTCGTTTTTACTCATTGACGTTTGTTTGTTTTTATTGTTTATGTTTGAGAACTAAAAATAATATTCCTACCTGCTGATCTCTGTCGCCACGTTAGAGATCAGCAGGTATGATGTCAGTTCTGCAGAAAATAGCATCAACATTCCTCAGAGCTCCGTGGGGAGAGGAGGAGGGTCTGAAGTCCCGGATGAGCATCAATAATAAATAATAAATATTGTTACACAAAACTTTATTCTTTAGTTTTCTTTTGAATGTTGAATTCAGTTTTTTATATTAATAAGTGATTGTTTTGATCTTTGGTCTTTGACCCTGCAGCGAGTCTGCAGCTGAGAGAATAAAGACTCCGAGTTTCCTCTCATTCGTTCATGTGCAGCTTGTTCCTGAAAGCAGGAAATGAAGCTCCAGCTGCTCAGACTGAACATCCATGTGATCATGTGATCATGCATGCACGCTTTCAGTTCAATGCAATTTTATTCATACAGCATCAAATCACAACAACAGTTGCCCCAAGGTGCTTTATATTGTAAGGCAGATCCTACAATAACGCATACAAAGAAAACACAACAAAACAAATGAGCAAGAACTTTGGTGACAGTGGGAAGGAAAAACTCCCTTTGAACAGTAAAAACCTCCACAATCAGAGATTAATTATAACTAATGATTCAGTGCAGAGAGGTCAATTAACACTCATTGCATCATGGGAATCCTCAAGCAGCCTACGTCTATTGCAGCATAACTAAGGGAGGATTCAGGGTCACCTGGTCCAGCCCTAACTATATGCTTTAGCAAAAAGGAAAGTTTGAAGCCTAATCTTGAAAGTAGAGATAGTGTCTGTCTCCTGAATCCAAACTGGAAGCTGGTTCCACAGAAGAGGGGCCTGAAAACTGAAGGCTCTTTATGTGCATTCACTCTTATCTGACTTCCAGGGATAGGAAGCCTTTATGTTTCCGTTTAAAGTGTCACAGCTCTGACATGTTTAGCCGCATGTTCTCCTTAAATTGCTGGCTGTCTGAGTGGTGTCCCAGGAACAATGTGGGCTTCATAGATAATTGGCAAACCTTCTGGAGGAAACCTGGTCTTGTTAGGAGAGACGGCATCCATCCCACTTTGGATGGAGCAGCTCTCATTTCTAGAAATATGGACAAATTTATTTAACCCCCCAAAATATGACTATCCAGAGTTGGGACCAGGAAGCAGAGTTGCAGTCTTACACGCCTCTCTGCAGCTTCTCTCCATAGAGACTGTGTCAGCTCCCAAACAGACAAAAAACAAACTAAAAACCAGCAACAAACAACTTAAACATAAACCATCACAAAGAAAGAACAATACAGTATCCACATCTGAACCAAAGAGTAAAACAGTGAAATGTGGATTATTAAATATTAGGTCTCTCTCCTCCAAGTCTCTGTTAGTACATGACTTAATAATTGATCAACAAATCGATTTACTCTGCCTTACAGAAACCTGGTTGCAGCAGGATGATTATGTTAGTTTAAATGAATCAACACCCCCGAGTCATTCTAACTACCAGAAACCTCGAAGCACAGGCCGAGGGGGGGGGGTGTGGCAGCAATTTCTCACACCAGCCTATTAATTAATGAAAGACCCAGACAGACTTTTAATTCATTTGAAAGCCTGATGCTTAGCCTCGTCCACCCCAGCTGTAAACTCAGAAACCAGTCTTACTTGTTATCATCTATCGTCCACCTGGGCCTTACACAGAGTTTCTGTCTGATTTCTCAGACTTTATATCTGATTTAGTGCTCAGCTCAGATAAAATAATTATTGTGGGTGATTTTAACATCCATGTAGATGCTAAAAATGACAGCCTCAACATGGCATTTAATCTGTTATTAGACTCAATTGGCTTCTCTCAAAATGTAAAAGAACCCACCCACCACTTTAATCACACTCTAGATCTTGTTTTAACATATGGCATAGAAACTGAACATTTAACAGTGTTTCCTAAAAACCCTCTGCTGTCTGATCATTTCCTGATAACATTTACATTTACAATAATTGATTACACAGCGGTGGAGAGTAGACTTTATCACAGTAGATGTCTTTCTGAAAGCGCTGTAACTAAGTTTAAGAATATAATCCACCCACTGTTATCATCTTCAATGCCCTGTACCAACATAGAGCAGAGCAGCTATCTGAACGCTACCCCAACAGAGGTCGATTATCTTGTTAATAATAATTTTACCTCCTCACTACGTACGACTCTGGATACTGTAGCTCCAGTGAAAACTAAGGTCTCTAATCAGAAGTACCTGACTCCGTGGTATAATTCTCAAACACGTAGCCTAAATCAGATGACTCGTAATCTGGAGAGGAAATGGCGTGTCACAAATTTAGAGGATCATCATTTAGCCTGGAGAAATAGTTTGCTGCTTTATAAGAAAGCCCTCCGCAAAGCCAGAACATCTTACTATTCATCACTGATTGAAGAAAATAAGAACAACCCCAGGTTTCTCTTCAGCTCTGTAGCCAGGCTGACAAACAGTCAGAGCTCTGTTGAGCCAACCATCCCTTTAACGTTAACTAGTAATGACTTCATGAACTTCTTCACGAATAAAATTTTAATCATTAGAGAAAAAATGACCAATAATCATCCCACAGATGTAATATTATCTACAGCTACTCTTAGTACCATTGATGTTAAGTTAGACTCTTTTTCTCCAATTGATCTTTCAAATTCAAATTCAAATTCAAATTTTATTTGTCACGTACACAGTCATACACAGTACGATATGTAGTGAAATGCTTGGACAACTGCTCGTGACCTAAAGAAAACAAAAAGGAAAAGGCTATGAATAAGATAGGAAATAAATATGAAAAATTAAAAAGGGTAAATTTAACTAGGAAGGAATAAAATATAAATTAAGGTTAAAAATGAAATAACTGTACAACACAAATTAGAATGAAGGGTAAATTTAACTGGGAAGGAATAAGATAAAATATATAAATTAAAGTTGAAAATAAAATAACTGTACAACAAAATACACAATATAGAACTATATAAGAATGTATGAAGAAATATAAATAAATATATACACAATAACAGCAGCTGTACAAGTATTAACCGGAAATGAAGAATATAGTGACCAGTGTTGTGCAAAAACAAAGTCCAGAAAGTCCAGTGTGTGTGTAAGAACCATATGTGTGGGTCAGTACTGTGTGGTGGTGTGATTGAGAGACCGTATCGCCTGCGGGAAGAAGCTCCTCCTCAGTCTCTCTGTGTTGGTCTTCAGGGAGCGGAATCGCTTTCCTGACCTCAACAGAGAGAACAGTCTGTTGTTGGGATGGCTGAGGTCCTTCACCATCTTCCTGGCCTTGGTCCAGCACCGCCTGCTGTAGACTGAGTGCAGGTCAGGGAGCTCGGAGCGGATGGTGCGCTCAGCTGACCGCACAACCCTCTGTAGAGCTCGTCTGTCCTGCATGGTGCTGTTCCCGAACCAGGTTGAGATGTTTCCCGCCAGGATGCTCTCTATGGTGCACGAGTAAAAGTTCCTGAGCACCTTGGAGGGCAGTTGGAAGTCTCTCAAGCGTCTGAGGTGGTAGAGACGCTGACGGGCCTTTTTCACCACGGTGTTGATGTGACAGGACCATGACAGGTCCTGCGTGATGTGAACTTCGAGGTATTTGAAGCTGTCCACTCTCTCCACTGGGCACTCGTTGATGACGGGGGTCTGGTAGTTCCTCTCCTGCTTAGTGCTGAAGTCCACTATCAGCTCCTTTGTCTTACTGACGTTTAGAAGGAGGTTGTTCCTCTGGCACCAGTTCTCCAGATTCCTAATCTCCTTCAGGTAGGCCGTCTCGTTGTTATCAGAGATCAGGCCCACCACGACGGTGTCGTCAGCAAACTTGATGATGGTGGTGGAGCTGGTAGTGGCCACACAGTCATATGTGTACAAAGAGTACAGCAGGGGGCTCAGAACACACCCCTGGGGGGCTCCAGTGCTGAGAGTGGTGGAGGCTGAGACATGTCCGCCCATCCTTACTGCCTGTGGTCTGCCAGTTAGGAAGTTGGAGATCCACTGACACATAGATGAGCTGAGTCCCAGATGCTCCAGCTTGGTGGTGAGTGTGGAGGGAATTATGGTGTTAAATGCAGAGCTGTAGTCTATGAAGAGCATTTTAACATAATTCCCCCTTCTAGTGTCCAAGTGAGTGAGTGATGTGTGGAGGAGATGAGAGATGGCATCGTCTGTGGAACGATTTGGACGGTAAGCGAACTGTAGTGGGTCCAGTGTGTCTGGTAGTGAAGAAATGATGAAGTCTCTGACCAGGCGTTCAAAGCACTTCATCACTACTGAGGTGAGGGCTACAGGGCGATAGTCATTGAGAGAAGCAGGGTGGGGTTTCTTCGGGACAGGAACAATGATGGACTCTTTGAAGCATGTGGGGATCACCGACTGAGATAAAGAGATGTTGAATATCTCAGTGAACACAGGAGCTAGCTGGTATGCGCAGTCTCTTAGGATACGACCTGGGATGCCGTCTGGTCCTGCTGCTTTCCTGGTGTTCACTCTCTTGAAGGCTCTCCTTACTTCATGCTCGGAGATGACGAGCACGTTTCCGGTGCTGGCAGTATCTTCCTGTCTGCAGCCGTTAGCGCCGCCAACACTAGCATTGTTGGAGACCTTAGCTGCAGCCTCGAAGCGAGCATAGAAAGTGTTCAGCTCGTCTGCCAGAGTCACGGCCGCGTTCGTCATACCGGTTGTTGGTGCTTTATAGTCCGTTATTGTCCTTAGTCCCCGCCACAGGCTCCTAGAGTCACTCTGTTGGAGTTGTGACTCTAGTTTCCTCCCGTAGCGCTGCTTCGCCTCTTTCACCGCCCTCCGCACGTTATATGACGCGGCTTTGTACGGGTCCATGTCCCCCGTCGTGAGTCCCGTGTTGTAGGCAGCGGTGCGAGTTAACTTTCTGAGTTAACTTCAATAATTACTTCCTCCAAACCATCAACGTGTCTTTTAGACCCCATTCCAAAACTGCTCAAAGAAGTCCTGCCATTAATTAATTCTTCGATCTTAAATATGATCAACCTATCTCTAATGATCGGCTATGTACCACAGGCCTTCAAGCTGGCTGTAGTTAAACCTTTACTCAAAAAGCATCTCTAGACCCAGCAGTCTTAGCTAATTATAGGCCAATCTCCAACCTTCCTTTATATCAAACATCCTTGAAAGAGTAGTTGTCAAACAGCTAACAGATCATCTGCAGAGGTTTATTTGAAGAGTTTCAGTCAGGTTTCAGAGCTCATCACAGCACAGAAACAGCTTTAGTGAAGGTTACAAATGATCTTCTTATGGCCTCTGACAGTGGACTCATCTCTGTGCTTGTCCTGCTAGACCTCAGTGCAGCGTTCGATACTGTCGACCATAATATCCTATTAGAGCAATTAGAACATGCTGTAGGTATTACAGGTACTGCACTGCAGTGGTTTGTATCATATCTATCTAATAGACTCCAGTTTGTGCATGTAAATGGAGAGTCCTCTTCACACACTGAGGTTAATTATGGAATTCCACAGGGTTCAGTGCTAGGACCAATTCTGTTTACATTATACATGCTTCCCTTAGGCAGCATCATTAGAAGACATAGCATACATTTACACTGCTATGCAGATGACACCCAGCTCTATCTGTCCATGAAGCCAGATAACACACACCAATGAGTTAAACTGCAGGAATGTCTTAAAGACATAAAGACCTGGATGGCTGCTAACTTTCTGCTTCTTAATTCAGATCAAACTGAGGTTATTGTACTCGGCCCTGAAAAGCTTAGAAATATGGTATCTAAGCAGATTCTTACTCTGGATGGCATTACCTTGGCCTCCAGTAACACTGTGAGGAACCTTGGAGTCATTTTTGACCAGGACATGTCCTTCAATGCACATATTAAACAAATATGTAAGACTGCTTTCTTCCATTTGTGCAACATCTCTAAAATTAGAAATATCCTGTCTCAGAGTGACGCTGAAAAACTAGTTCATGCATTTATTACTTCCAGGCTGGACGACTGTAATTCATTATTATCAGGAAGTCCTAAAAACTCCCTTAAAGCCTTCAGCTAATCCAAAATGCTGCAGCAAGAGTCCTGACAGGGACTAGAAAGAGAGAGCAGATTTCTCCTGTTTTGGCTTCCTGTTAAATCCAGAATTCAAAATCCTGCTCCTCACATACAAGGTCTTAAATAATCAGGCCCCATCTTATCTTAATGACCTTGTAGTACCATATCACCCTATTAGAGCGCTTCGCTCTCGCTCTGCAGGCCTACTTGTTGTTCCTAGAGTATTTAAAAGTAGAATGGGAGGCAGAGCCTTCAGTTTTCAGGCCCCTCTTCTGTGGAACCAGCTTCCAGTTTGGATTCAGGAGACAGACACTATCTCTACTTTCAAGATTAGGCTTCAAACTTTCCTTTTTGCTAAAGCATATAGTTAGGGCTGGACCAGGTGACCCTGAATCCTCCCTTAGTTATGCTGCAATAGACGTAGGCTGCCGGGCATTCCCATGATGCATTGAGTGTTTCCTTTCCAGTCACCTTTCTCACTCACTATGTATTAACAGACCTCTCTGCACTGAATCATATCTGTTATTAACTCATTCAATGCCAGCCATTGGCAGTGAATGAGTTAAACCCATTGACTCATTCACTGCCATTGACGGCTATAGACGTCAATGGCAGTGAATGAGTTAACCTCTGTCTCTCTTCCACAGCATGTCTTTATCCTGTCTTCCTTCTCTCACACCAACCAATCACACCAGATGGCCCCGCCCCTCCCTGAGCCTGGTTCTGCCGGAGGTTTCTTCCTGTTAAAAGGGAGTTTTTCCTTCCCACTGTTGCCAAAGTGCTTTCTTATAGGGGGTCATATGATTGTTGGGCTTTTCTCTGTATCTATGAAGCGCCTTGAGGCGACTTTTGTTGTGATTTGGCGCTATATAAATAAAATTGAATTGAATTGAATAAACTCGGCCGTCTGCTCCTTGCTATCTAAAATATATCAGGACACTGGAGTAAACTCTCGACCGTCTCACACTTCTGCTTAATCAGTTTTTTGTTTGACGTTTATTCAGCTGTGTGAAAACCACCCGGGAGATAAATAAAGTTTTATTTTATCTAATATAATCTAATCTAATAACTTTAATCTCAGCCAAACCAATTTACTCACAAACAAATAAAACACTGAAAAAAGCCAAACAACATCATTTTAATGTTGTCTAAGTGACTTATATATTACGTTTAACCTGGGTAGCGCTGTGAAAGTCCGCGCTGTGCCAATGATGATGTGCCGGGAGTTGTGCCGTTCTCTGCGGCTTCAGTGACCCTCGATTTGCCGGCTAGCTATCGAGCTGGTGGGTAACAGACGTCTCCGAAAACGTCGGAGCACTTTTGCAAATGTGCGACATCTTGATAAACCGAGCAGATATTTGATGTTTACACAGCTACTTTCTGCCTGAAAATATGTTAAAAGTTTATTTTGTGACCCAGAAAGATTAATAAGAGTAATTTTAAAACTTAGTAGCGGCCGCCATTGCCGGAAACTGGAGTTTTGCTGGGCCGCGCTATGAATTCTGGGATATGGTGGGCCACGAAGGACACACCCGACGCATCCTTCAAATTCGGGGAAAAGGAGGACGCATTTGTTGGCTGCATTCACAGGAGTCTACGAATTTGGACAGCCTTTGGCGCGTCGCTATGACGTAATTGTCTACAAATGCGGCCTCACGAGGATGCAGCCCATGAATTTGGACACGACCACTCACCCACTCACTGCGTCCCTCCTGGCTCACAGCTTCTTCTTCTTCTTGGTTGGCAACCAATGTTAAGGTGCATTACCAACCCCTGGCTTACAGCTCAGTGGACATTTAGATGAGAAAATATATATTTGACACATTTAAGGAAAATACTAATAAAATTAAATAAAAATAAATAAATAAATGTACCCCTTAGAATTTTTTTGCTCTTTTTTTCTCTATAAAATTGTTGTTTTCTTTTAGAATCACTCATCTTAGGAGTAGGATTTACATTAACATTGAAACAAATTAAGTTTGAGTTAAAATGTACATTTTTTGCAATCTCTGGTCAACTGACTCAGTGACTGAAATGACTCAAGAAACCGATTCACTTTGGTGAGTGACATTAAAACTCGATTCAGTAAAAAGAATTGAATTTACCATCACTATTCTGGGCGTTCCTGGAAGCCACTGACTGCCGTGTGGTCCGACTGTGCTGCCCAGTGGCGGAGCTGGGCGGGCTTACTGGGCTTAAGCCCGGGGTCTTTTGGAGTGTAATTTTTTCATAGTTAGATGCCTGGCTGACAACTGTATAAAACAAAAACTACACACAATATTTGAAGCACATAGTGCACACTGTGGGAATTTACGACTGCGTGTAAATCCCCCCCTTATATTGGTATGATCCAGCACTAAGCGACTGAGCGAGGGGGCGGGTCAGCTGCTGCCTGCAAGCGCGCTGTTGGAGAAACGGAGCGAGGCAGACAGAGGAGAGCTTAAGTTTGACCAGTTACCAAAGCAAATCATTCGTGCTGTACAAATAATGTAAATATGACGGTGTATCATGAAAGATTGATGTCAAACTGATCACTTGACCCATATTACGTTACTCGTTCGTCAAGTGAAACAACAAATGGCGAAATGAAAAGCCGAACAACAACAATGCTGTTTCTTTAGAGAGTCTTAGCTTACATGTGTGTTTATTTCATATTTTCAGTTGTTTCCCTCCACGGCTAAATAAATCAGTAATGTACTGATATACAAGAATGGACATAAGGGGCGTCTTTCAAAGAAACAACTCAGGTAGATGTTATTTTATATATTACATATATATATATATATATATATATATATATATATATATATATATATATATATATATATATATATATATATATATATAACAACCAGCACGCCCCTGCGGGCGGTTTATCCTTCAAGCTCGGGTCCTCTACCAGAGGCCTGGGAGCTTGAGGGTCCTGCGCAGTATCTTAGCTGTTCCCAGGACTGCGCTCTTCTGGACAGAGATCTCCGATGTTGTTCCCGGGATCTGCTGGAGCCACTCGCCTAGCTTGGGAGTCACCACACCTAGTGCTCCGATTACCACGGGGACCACCGTTACCTTCACCCTCCACATCCTCTCCAGCTCTTCTCTGAGCCCTTGGTATTTCTCCAGCTTCTCGTGTTCCTTCTTCCTGATATTGCTGTCATTCGGAACCGCTACATCGATCACTACGGCCGTCTTCTTCTGTTTGTCTACCACCACTATGTCCGGTTGGTTAGCCACCACCATTTTGTCCGTCTGTATCTGGAAGTCCCACAGGATCTTAGCTCGGTCATTCTCCACCACCCTTGGGGGCATCTCCCATTTTGACCTCGGGACTTCCAGGTTATACTCGGCACAGATGTTCCTGTACACTATGCCGGCCACTTGGTTATGGCGTTCCATGTATGCCTTGCCTGCTAGCATCTTGCACCCTGCTGTTATGTGCTGGATTGTCTCTGGGGCATCTTTACACAGCCTGGGGTCTTGCCTGGTGTGATAGACCCCAGCCTCTATGGATCTTGTGCTCAGAGCTTGTTCTTGTGCTGCCATGATTAGTGCCTCTGTGCTGTCTTTCAGTCCAGCTTTGTCCAGCCACTGGTAGGATTTCTGGATATCAGCCACCTCCTCTATCTGCCGGTGGTACATACCGTGCAGGGGCCTGTCCTTCCATGATGGTTCCTCGTCTCCCTCCTCTTTCTTGGGTATCTGCTGCCTGAGGTATTCACTGAGCACTCGGTCAGTTGGGGCCATCTTCCCAATGTATTCTTGGATGTTCGTTGTCTCATCCTGGACTGTGGTGCTGACACTCACCAGCCCCCGGCCCCCTTCCTTCCGCTTAGCGTACAGCCTCAGGGTGCTGGACTTGGGGTGAAACCCTCCATGCATGGTAAGGAGCTTTCTTGTCTTTATGTCAGTGGCTTCTATCTCCTCCTTTGGCCAGCCTATTACCCCAGCAGGGTACCTGATCACGGGCAGGGCGTACGTGTTGATGGCCCGGATCTTGTTCTTACCATTCAGCTGACTCCTCAGGACTTGCCTGACCCTCTGCAGGTACTTGGTGGTTGCAGCTTTTCTAGCGGCCTCTTCATGGTTCCCATTCGCCTGCGGGATCCCCAGGTACTTGTAACTGTCCTCTATGTCTGCAATGTTGCCTTCTGGTAGTTCAATCCCCTCAGTTCTGACTACCTTCCCTCTCTTTGTTACCATCCGACTACACTTCTCCAGTCCGAACGACATTCCAATGTCATTGCTGTATAGCCTGGTAGTGTGGATCAGTGAATCGATGTCTCGTTCACTCTTGGCATACAGCTTGATGTCATCCATGTACAGGAGGTGGCTGACAACTGCTCCGTTCCGTAGTCGGTATCCGTAGCCAGTCTTGTTAATGATCTCACTGAGGGGGTTCAGGCCTATGCAGAACAGCAGTGGGGACAGAGCATCTCCTTGGTAGATCCCGCACTTGATGGTGACTTGTGCTATGGGCTTGGAGTTGGCCTCTAGTGTTGTACGCCACATCCCCATTGAGTTCCTGATGAAGGCTCTTAGGGTCCCATTGATCTTGTACAATTCTAGGCATTCCAGTATCCAGCTGTGGGGCATTGAGTCATAGGCCTTCTTGTAATCAATCCAGGCAGTGCACAGGTTGGTCAGTCTGGTCTTGCAGTCTCGGCTGACTGTTCTGTCTACCAGTAGCTGGTGTTTTGCGCCTCTGGTATTCTTGCCAATTCCTTTCTGTGTCCCGCTCATGTATTGACCCATGTGCCTGTGCATCTTAGCCGATATGATGCCTGACAGGAGCTTCCATGTAGTACTGAGGCAGGTTATTGGTCGGTAGTTGGAGGGGACCGGTCCCTTCTTGGGGTCCTTGGGGATCAGGACCGTCCGACCTTCGGTTAGCCATTCCGGGTGTCTCTCGTTAACTAGCAGCTGGTTCATTTGTGCTGCCAGACGCTCGTGGAGTGCAGTCAGCTTCTTCAGCCAGTAGGCGTGAACCATGTCGGGCCCTGGTGCTGTCCAACTCTTCATACTGGAGAACCTTTCTTGGATATCTGCCACTGTGATGGTTACTGGACCCTGTTTAGGGAGGTCGCTGTGGTCTGCCCTCAGATCCTCTAGCCACTGAGCATTGCCGTTATGGGTTGCATCCTTCTCCCATATGCTCTTCCAGTATTGCTCCGTCTCCAGCCTTGGTGGTGCTGTTCTCTTATTGTTCCCTTGCCACTGAGAGTACACCTTTGCTGGTTCTGTGGAGAACAGCTGGTTTATTCTCCTGCCTTCTATCTCTCTGGTGTACCTCCTCAAGCGGCTGGCCAAGGCTGTGAGTCTTTGCTTGGCAGTTTCCAAGGCCTCAGGTATGGACAGCTTGCTGTATTTCTTAGGCACCTTATTTGTCGCACCTTTCTGCAACTCCGTTAGTTGGCTAACCTCCCTCCGTGCTACTTTGATCTTGCCCTCTAGCCTCCTTCTCCATGGAGGGTACTGCCCCTTGTCGCTGTTCAACTTGTAGCCAAGCATCTCACTGATCACTGCTGCCGTATTGTAGATCAGCTTGTTAGTGTCGGTAATCGTGGTTGTATATATGTATATATATGTATGTATATATATATATATATATATATATATATATATATATATATATATATATCATCTAGCAGACCTTCTGAGGGCACTTCACGTAATATGGGTCAATACATGAGCGGGACACAGAAAGGAATTGGCAAGAATACCAGAGGCGCAAAACACCAGCTACTGGTAGACAGAACAGTCAGCCGAGACTGCAAGACCAGACTGACCAACCTGTGCCCTGCCTGGATTGATTACAAGAAGATCGGAGATCTCTGTCCAGAAGAGCGCAGTCCTGGGAACAGCTAAGATACTGCACAGGACCCTCAAGCTCCCAGGCCTCTGGTAGAGGACCCGAGCTTGAAGGATAAACCGCCCGCAGGGGCGTGCTGGGTGTTTTTTATATGCTTTGTATGTTCAGTATATTTCTATGCAAAACAAGAGGAACTTCAACACACAGCAGTATATTTACACTTTATGGAAAACACAAAAACATTTTTTTTTACTGTTAAACATCAATTTAGAGTAAACTTGTTTTGTTTTGGATAAATAAATATTGAAATATCTTTTGAATTAGTTAAATGTCAGAATAAAGAGAGACAGAGCTTCTGTTTTTATCACTTTCATCAAATTTAGGAGCACATGTACACTAAGTTTATTGTTAATTAATAAGAAACTCCAGACGATTCCATTCTGAGCTGAAGAAGCTTCTGATTGGTTAGTAGAGTCCATGTGAGTAAATTGGTGGCACAGCTGTGGATGCATATAAGGCAAAACACAGAGGCTGTTTCTGTGACATGGGAACATCAAGAGATGTCAACCAAAACACCAGGAACAGAACTGTGGAGCTCCATAAGTGTGGCTCAGTTTGAATACAATTTGGTGCCATTTACAATTAAGAGATACAGACAGTTTCTCTCTTTACTCTTAAAGTTAACAAATATGTTTTTATATTAATCTAAAAAAAAAAAAATTGGTCTGATTTGATGTTACGATTAAAAAAGTGTTTTTATCTGAAGAGTTTGTAAATATCTGTATAACTGTATATTTGATGATTGTCAGCACAAAGAGGGAGAGAGAGGAACAAGAGCAGGTGAGACACACATGTTAGTCAAATGGTTGTTTACCAGAAGTATCAGCGTATCACAGGTCCTCATGTATCTCGTACCCAGTGTTTATTTTTAGGTTTGTTATTTTTCAAATTCTGTATTTATTAAGTTCTGCAGCTTGTTTGCACAACGAGGATAAATAATTATATAAACTTTTCTCAATCTAAATATTGGACTTTGGTAGAATTAAAAAATAAGTGTAGTGCAGGTCTATGATGATTTTTAGTGCTGCTATCATCTAGTTCTGATTCTGGTTCTGTCTTGGTTAAGTCCTCAGTAGTCCTGATTTTGAACTGTTGTAGTCCTGTTTTATTTCCGGATCAGTTCTGGGTCTGGTTGAATTGGGGTTTAGTCCTCGTGTCTTGATACAGCCAGACTTTGTTCTGCCTTGCTGCTTAATTAAAAAACTAGTTTAAGGTGTCCTGCACATGTGATATATATTTTTCCCTATATGAAGTCATTCTTTTTTGAACAAAACTCAAAACAGAGCCAATTAATCCTTCAGTCATTTCAACCCCCCCCCAAATCCCACATGCATACTACCCTTTAGGGCTAAGCCCCGGGTGTATCAAATGTCTGCCTCCACCTCTGGTGCTGCCCCCTGCTGGACGCTGTGATACTTTGTATTCTGGGTTTGTGGTTGTTTTTCACCGACTGAAGGAAAATAAATTTTCTTGCATGCATTTTTCTTATATTCTTATTTGTTTTGATGCTTTAACCCTGCATCGTGGCTCCAGCTGTGAATCTCGTCAGAAAGAAAACAAAGCAACGCTGTAAAAGTTTCACAGATTTATTTATTGAAACAAACATTTTAACAGAGACTGTGAGAGGTCAGAAATATCTCCAGAGGTTAAGAATCTGACTCGACCAGCGTCGGGACGTTTGACCCTCTCTGACACAAACGCTTCCACCTGTGTAAAGCGAAGATTCGACGATGTTTTTTTCTGTCAGAGATTCCAGGTGGAAAACAAGCTGTGAGAGGATTGTGGGAAATATCCAAACACCTGTCAGACCTCACACACCTGAACACAGAACCTTTGAGCTAAAGTCATTACAACAAACAGAGAAACCACAAAAACTGTTCACAGAGCAGCACCGACACGCCGCCTCGGGCTGAGACTCCACGGCCCAGAAACAAAACAGAAAACCTGCTGTGACACTCATTTCAGAGAAAAAGCACACCTTGTATAATGTTTGGCTTGCAGAAGAAGAATCACCAGAGGGAATCAGAGCAGCTGCGTGTAGGAACCTGCTGAGTTAATGATCTGTCAGCGTTCCTGCCAGCCGATCACAGATGATGAGTTTAAACATCAAATGGAGGAAAATAGATGAAAACCACTTTGTGGCAAATGAAACACTGTGCCATCATCGCCTGACATATTTCACGGTCTCATAACAGTAAACTTCAGTTTAACTTTTCCAGGCCTGGAGATGTCTTATGATCATGGAATTGCAGCTTTTCCAGGAATTGTTTGTCATGTCAAACCTTCCCTGCGGCAGAAATCCTGTTCTCTTCATCGCACAGCTCTCCTCTCACTGTCCTCTGCCTCCCTCTGGTGGCGGGGCTCAGTTCCTGCGCTGCTCCTGGTCCTTCCGGCGCTGCTTTTCCTTCTGTTTCTCCAGCTTGTCCAGAGCTTTTTTCTCCTTCTCTGCTGCACTTTGAACATCTTTGATGCGGCGCTTCAGCGCGCTGCGATCAGACGAACTGAGCACGCCCAGACCCTGCAGAGGACGGGAGGACAGCTCCAGTTATGGTCTCCAAACAGTTCAGTATTGTAATTGACTTTACGTGTAACCTTTGCAAGCTGTGTCAGTCAGCCTTATCTAAGACTACGGCTATGACAGAGTCTCTCAGGAAGTCCTGTTCTTCCTCCTCATCCTCACCTTCAGTTTGCTGCCGTCCATCTGCAGCAGCTGCTGCCCGTCGATGTCTCTAGCACTGAATTCCGGAACGTACTGCTCCATGTTGAGTCCTCGGAGCCACTGACACACCTGCTGAGTCGTCCAGGACGAGTGGGGTTCATCGCAGGGCTGAGGAAGAGGAGGAGGGAGCACAGTGAGCCACAGGTGAGTAGATGACAACGTTTTGGTGTTTGAGGTGGCGAGTGTGTTACCTCATCGGAGGACTGGGACAGGGTGTGGTAGGGATGGGAGGACCTGGAGGAAGAGGAGTCAATGGGAGGAGAGGTGGAGGAGGAGGTGTGAGGAGGAGAGAACTCCTCACTGAGAGCCGACTCCTGTGGGGAGAACACAGAGACGTTACTTCAGCATTATTTCACTAAAACTACAACCGCAGCTACGAGCACCAGCAGACAGCTGGTCACGTGGTTGGTTGCCTTGGTAACAGTCCCCCTCAGTTATTTGGTGTTCTTCATCGAGTGGTTGTTGCCTCCATCGCTCCCCTCAGTATGACCCACCCTCTTCGCATTGCGAGCGATTATCTCACCTTCTGTCCTGTTTCTCAGCTCTCAGAAACACAGCGCTGTGTCCATCTGCAGTCAGCTATATTTGACCACAGACCTCAGCATGTGTGAAAATGTAAAGGAAGAGCACGCACAGACACCACTCTGACTATCTCAGACATAGCATGGAAGGTGGGTTACAAAGCGGCTTGCAGATTACAGCAGCATGATCAGGCTTAAGAGCAGGAAGTTCAACTCGACGACGACTAAGCTGGCCAAAGGAGCTGATGCAAGAACAGGAAGCTCCTGAGCATGCATGGAGGGTTTCACCCCAAGTCCAGCGCCCTGAGGCTGTATGCCAGGGGAAGGAAGGAGGCGCTGGACTGGTGAGTGTCAGCACCACAGTCCGGGATGAGACAACAAACATCCGCGAATACATCAGGAAGATGGCCCCAACCGACCATAGAAGGACAGGCCCTTGCATGGTATGTACCACCGGCAGATAGAGGAGGTGGCTGACATCCAGAAATCCTACCAGTGGCTGGACTAAGCTGGACTGAAGGACAGCACAGAGGCACTAATCATGGCAGCACAAGAACAAGCTCTGAGCACAAGGGCACAGCTGTTAAACAATGACATATAAACCCTGCATCCAGGTCCTACATGGCACCAATGTGACTGAATGCTTTGGTCTGTTTAATTTGAACAATGTCACGTTGTTGGCCTCTCTGATTTTGTCAGCTCTCTTCATCTGCAGCAGTTTAAAGCTCAGTTTTTAAAACCTTACTATGTGACTGCAGCTCAGATCGGGATGGAAAAGAATCACTCGAATCTAAGAAACATTTGAACGGGTGCATGAAGATAGATATCAGGAATTGTGTACTGTGGATGCATTATTTCAGGTGTTTCCCCAACTGAAATTTACAGCATCCTTTTCCTGCTGTGTAAGTGCACCAGGAACCCTCATGTTAACTTTTATTGTGGGGAAAAAAGTTCATCCTCCAGCTTCACTGTGTGAATCTGTTTATGCTATGCTAACATAGCTGTGTCGCTAGCGATTACGTAGCACATCATTATATAGCAGCTAGCCCAACGTCAGTAACCCTACAAACATCACTGCTGTTTACTTTTCTGTCTCCATTTGTGTTGGAAGTGATAGCAGAGCTGTACGCTTGAATTTGTTTCAGAAATGTCTCACTCAGACAAGGGTGTATCATTTTTAGATGGAAACTAGCGAGCTAACTTCCTGCTAACCTAATGCCGTTAAACTTCATTAATCCTGGTTTTCATGGATGCCTGGAAGTTAACTCTCAGTTTTTAACTCCCAGTGATGACGCTGTGTTTGTTTGAGTTTAGGAAATGAAGACGAGTTTGGACCAGAAACGACTAAGTGGTCGGCATAGTGTACAGCAGTGGTTCCCTTTTTTTGCTAGGCCCCCCTTTGTTTTACCCCCCCGGCACAAACACATCCTCCAACCACACACGCCCATATTTTGCCCCATTGTGGTTTATTTCACACCTCAAACATTTAGTAAACAATTAAACAAATACAAGTAAACTGCAATAAATTACAGGCAGTAAGGAAATAAACTACTAACTCTTTTACGCTACGTCCGCACCTACACGCAGCTGTTTCGTCCACGTAAACGGCATTTCGAATCACTGAAAACGGAGATTTTTAAAACTCCTTTATTGCGTTTACGTGTGGTCAAGGAATACAGAGTTTGTCACGCAACGTCAAAGGTATGCGCCTTTTTCCACGTCACGCTGTGGCCACGTTATTGTTTACATGAGATGAATTGCAGAATGGAAGATAGAGACAAAATACTGTTAATCTGACTGTCTGCAGGTTTTACACGCTTACATACACACAGTTACTGTCCCTCCATTTACAAAGGCAGAGGCGTCACGGTGTCATTATTTTACATGTGGTTGTTTTTCCTGTGTAATAATGTTCAACATTGCTGTCAATACATTTTTCAAAAAATGCCTCTCTGTGCAAAATGGGTTTAAAAACATAAACAGCTGTGAGAGACTGTTTGTCTGTGATTTAAACAGCCCAGCGCTGCTCCCGATGAAGGGGAAACCTGCAGGGAGACCTACCTCGGCACCTGTGCAGGTGAAACCAAAGGACAGATTTGCGTCGCCATATTTTCTTTGGCTTAAAATGAAGTTGGTTTGGAAACATGTTCAGCGATGCTTCATCTCCTGCTTTGCGTTTGTGTGGGAGCCCCATTAAAAACCTGTCCATTATGCTAGCAGTGTCCAAGCATTTATTTATTTATTTTTTCCTTTTCATACCGCGCACCCCCTGCAATGGCTCTGCATCCCCCTAGGGGGCGGGCCCCACACTTTGGGAAGCTCTGGGGTACAGAAGCATCTGTGCTGAGTATGGCCTGGAAGTCCGGAGGTCAAAATGGGAGACGAATGGGAGGGTGGTGGAGAATGAGCTAAGATCCTGTGGGACTTCCAGATACAGACGGACAAAGCAGTGATCAAGAATGACTAAGGGATTTTTTTATTATTTTTTTTACACAGTGCTGTGGTGCATGTTCTCCCAGTGTTTGCATGGGTTGTCTGCGGGTACTCCGGCCTCCACCCACACTCCAAAGACATGCAGATAGGATGCTTAATCATCCAGGTAAGGAAATCCTCAAAAGTTGATTCTGTTCTTCTGGACGGAGAAACATTTCATCATGTGACTTCTTCAGTCTCAGCTGACTGCAGGTTTCCAACCTTATAAACATCTGCACAATGACTTAAACTAGCACCACTGGTGATTGATCATTGATCAACAGTCTTTGATCATTGGTGATATCAAGTTACACACACACACACACACACACACACACACACACACACACACACACACACACACACACACACACACACACAGCCTATCAGAGCCATTAGCAGCTCCTTCCTCTGAGCTGTGATGGTGAGCAGAGAGAGCCTTAACGAGAAAACAGGGATGAAGAACAACTTCCTCCAGGCTGCAGAACATTTATCATCAACCACAGCTGTGTGATCATATGACTGTCTGTCAGCCAACAGGAGTAAAATCAATACTAACACACACACTCACTCTGTAACCTGACACTGTGTGCACAGCTAACACAGCTACAGTCAGATGGAATATGTCACGCGTGTGCTGCTGTGACGTTTTGTGGGAACGTTGTTCATATCCTCACTCAGAGACTGCTCACATGTTTCACTCTGAAAGTGTTTTTAATGAATAACCCACTAAAACAGCTGACTGACTCCTGTCCTGCTGCCAGCAGAGAACTGAGCCCCTCGTTGTGTTTCAGGGCGACGCCCAGAGACAACGCTGCTGAGGTCGCTTTATTTTATCTTCAGTCTCATCAAATCAAACAGCAACTGAGTGAAGACGCAGCTGCTCTAACAGACGCTGATAGATTTCTTTGATTGTTGATAGCTTGTCCTCGGCTCAGATAATCCTAACCTGACTGCATGAACAACTTTACAACCCAACAGCACTGCAGACTGACTGCAGCAGGCTGAGCCACGATGCTGTTTTCCACCCGTCAGGTGTGATCGAGGTGTGCAGCTGAGGCAGCTCTCACTCTGGACAAACTAAACAGGACCTCGGTCAGCTTCAGGAGGTTCTTGCTCCTCACTCTTTTTCTGAAACAGTCCTGATTGTGTGGCGTCTCTTTAGGAGAGCCTAAGTTCATGTTTAGAGATGTGCACCGTGTGCACCGCTGCCCTCTGTAGAGCGTGGGAGAAACATGCTCACACATGGACCTTACGGGTTGTATGAACACTGCTTGCTTCATGTATGATGAGACAGCAGCTGTAAGGTTGGTGAAAGTGTGTTTATTAAAGGACAAGCGCTGTTGAATTCCCAGTGAGATTGTGTCTGTCCTGCAGACAGTTGCTGCTCCTCTCACAGTTCACAGGCTGGAAAATCCTCCTGTGTCCTTCTGACATCAGGCCCAAAGCTGCTGAGGAAACCACTGGTTTATCTGCAGGTTTGAAATCCTTTGCCTCCTCCTCATCATCTTCATCTGCAGAGTTTATAATCAAAACCCTCTAACATCAAAGAAAAGCTCTAACATAAACCTGTAAGCAGCTTAATTGGACATAAAGTATCTGAATTTCCGGAGCGGGACCAAACAGGCTACAAGCTGTTCGTTCTCATTTTCTTGTCCCACCCTTTTTTACTTCGTCACTTCTCATTACTATACAGGGATCAGCCAGGCCCGGGAGCCGCCCCCAGTCCCCTCTGAGGACTTCCCAAACTGCAGCTCACTTCATGTCTAAGCCATTCACCTTTAAAAACGCTGGCAAACCTAAGATGAGGACGTGGACCCAGCGAGTGAAAAAAGCAGAATTTCAGCCGGCTTCTGTGCATGCATGCTTGCATTGTTCATTGATGATGAGTGAAAACAAATCTGAAAAAGAGAAAGGTCACTTACAGCGGTGGCTCTGAGGAGCCTTTTCATGGATAACAAAGAAATCCTTCGTTTTATGGAAAGGGTTGGAACAACATCTCCTGGTTTTGAGTAAACTGAATCCCAGTCCCTGAAACAGGAAGTCTATAAAGACTTTGATGGTTGCAGCATGAAGAGTTTTCTGTCATGGATGACTGGACCCAATTCTTTCCAACTTCAAGGGTTCAAAATCTTTATTTAATGTGACAATATGTTTGAGAGGCTGCTGAAGAACATCATCTCCTCCTCCATCCCAGACACCACAGATCCGCTGCAGTTCGCCTACAGATCCAACAGATCCACAGAGGATGCCATCGCCCACGTCCTACACACCACTCTCAGCCACGTGGACAAGAAACAGGGTAACTATGTGCGAATGCTGTTTGTTGATTACAGTTCAGCGTTTAACACAATAGTGCCCTGCAGACTGTTCACAAAGCTGAGGGATCTGGGACTTAACAGCCATCTGTGTGCATGGGTGTTGGACTTCCTCACTGGCAGAACTCAGGTGGTGAGGGTGGGCAGGTGCTTCTCCAACAGCATCACCATCAACACAGGAGCACCTCAGGGATGTGTCCTCTCGCCACTGCTCTACTCCCTCTACACTTCAGACTGTGTGGCCACCCATGGCTCCAACACCATTGTGAAGTTTGCTAACGACACAGTGGTGTTGGGTGCCATCTCCAACAACGATGAGGCGGCCTACATGGATGAAGTGAAGAATCTGGCATCGTGGTGCCAGGACAACCACCTCCAGCTGAACGTCAGCAAGACCAAGGAGCTGGTGGTGGACTTCAGAAGGGGTCAGCACAGAGACTACAAGCCCATCATCATCAATGGAGCTCCAGTGGAGAGGGTGCAGTCCTTCAAGTATCTTGGTGTCCACATCTCCTCAGACCTGACATGGGCTGCCCACATTCAGGTCCAGACCAAAAAGGCTAGGCAGCGCCTGTATCACCTACGACAACTGAGGAAGTTCAGGGTCTCTCCAAAGATCCTCAGGATTTTCTATACAGGCGCTGTGGAGAGCATCCTCACACAGAACATGACATCGTGGTTCGGGAACAGCTGTGTGAAGGACCAAAAAGCTCTCCAGAGAGTGATCCGTACAGCAGAACGCTGCTGCAGGATTGCTCTCCCCCCGCTTCAGGACACCTACACCAGGAGATGCCGGACTAGAGCAGCGCAGATACTGAAGGACCCGTCCCATCCTGGCAACAAACTGTTCCAACTTCTGCAATCTGGTAGAAGGTTCCGCATCTTCCGGGCAAGGACAGAGAGACTCAAGAGGAGCTTCTATCCCCAAGCCATCCGTGCCCTAAACACACACACCCGCCCTCTCACATCATCTATAATTGACTGAGACAGGACTCTTCCAGACACTAAACCAAGGCACAATGTACATTTCAATTCCTTTAATTTTAAATATGTTTACATTGTCTATCCTGTAAAATAGTCAGATGTCTATTCATATTAATGTACAGAATTCACCTGCTTGCTGCTACTACTGCACATTCACCCAATGTACATACTATATATATATATATAATGTTCTTCCTCTACCCCCCTCCCCCCCAAATTTTGCACATGTCGAGGAGCGTGTCAGGCTACATTTCACTGTGTGTTATACTTGTATAACTATGCATGTGACAAATAAAGAACCTTGAACTTGAACTTGAATGTAGAGTTCATACCCAGAAATATGATCAGTAGCGGTTTTAGATACGGGCGACACGGGCGGTTGCCCGGGGCGGCATCGTGGTGGGGGGCAGCATCATGGGCATCGGCAAAAAAAAACTGCTCGTACTCATGCTGCCCCGGTGTCATGCCAGCGCATACTGGGAATGGTACAGGCACCGATCGGTTTTCTATCGCCCATTTGCTGGGAGTAAGGGCGCCCTCCGTTTGCGAGGTGCGCCTGCTGCTTGCGGCGCAGAGAGGAGAGGGCGGGGCGGCGGGGGATTCTCTGGCTGGCTGCAGCAGCATCTAATAACCAACTCGCAAAATAAAACAAAATAAAAACAACAAACAAACCAACAACACGAAAACACCAGACATCTTGATACAGATTTATAATAAAGGGATCAATAACAATTTAAAATCTATATTTTATATTTTGTTGATTTAAAGTCTCACACACAACCTGTTTTTAAAGTTTAAAAACAGAGAAAAGAGGAGGAGTGTAGCGACTTCCACAGTCGCTGGAGGCCGGGGATGGAGCCCGCCTATTTGCCTGACGCGCTGTCAACTTTACGCAATAATGCCAGAGGTGGAATTGCTTGCTTGTTTATTAAAATGCTTGAAAAGTTTACAGAGCATGTGATCGGCTCGCGATTCAAACTCTACATCACAGTCTCTAACGCAACAAGGGGAAACTCATTGTGCTGCGGTCAACAAAAACTACGGCTACCCGCCCTCCTCTCTGTCAAAATCAAACCAGTGAGAGACAGACTGACAACGCCCTCTTAGTGTCACCGCTAGCAACCACGTGACTCCTGTTACACATCACCATAGCAACCAAACAAATGAAAACCCAGTGATCATTAAAATTCAATACATTTAATTATGGCTCCTACAAGGAGAAACGAGAAAAAGATGCAGGTAAGCAGATGTGTGATTGGATAATGGCAGCTCATCCTGAAACATTAAGAATCAGAATACTTTCTTAATCAATAAGGAAATTATGTGGGTTACAGTTGCTCCAAGAAGAAATGGTAAAAATAGTAACAGACTAAACTCCAAACAATATATACAATAATATAATATTAATTAGTCAGGGTCAATTGTTGATTTGTCCTGTTCTCATTGTATGACGAATTATGATGTCTGTTTAGTAGCCGTTTGCACACTATGCATTTCTCTCTCTCTTCATATGTGTGTGTGTGTGTGTGTGGGGGGGGGGGGGGGGGGGGGGGGGGCACCAGAGGGAGTGTTCGCCCAGGGCGCCAAACAGGCTAGGACCGCCACTGCATATGAATTTCCTTTGTTAACACTATTCCCTGATGTTACCAGCCCCTTCTCTGTTTCTGTTTGTTGGTTTGTTTTGCACTTTCGAGCCACTGTACATAACGCTGTGTTTGTCTCATACCTGGGAGTGAGACTTGCGCGGTCTCGGGGAGCTCAGCGGTGGAATTTTGGGGGAGCAGGGCGGAGTACCGGAGGAGGAGATCGACCCCCGTCCTTCGGTGAACCAGGAGAAGGAGATGAAGGATCCGGAGGAACGGGATGGACTCTCAGACGGCTCTCTGAGGACAGAGGACAGCGTCAGGACAGGAAACGCATAAAAACACATGTTCGTCCTCTTAAATGATGTGTGTGGTGGAGCCACCTGCTGCCCACAGAGAGCCTGTTGGATTTATCTTTCCTCACTCTGATGTATGAACGCCTCAGAGTCACCCTGTGAAAGACACGGGGACAACAGTCAAAGGTGCAGAAACATTTGTGCTGACTGCGGGGACCTTGGATGAAGGATTCAACATAAATGACCTCATCAGTCACGAATATTAAATATAGTTTAAAACACCTGGAAAAGTGAAGTCAGAGCTGATCAGGACTGGGAAAGGCCGCTGTGACTGGATGGTTCAGTAAATGGATCATCTTCTTGTTTTTGATGTTTTTACCTTCAGGTTACTGTAAACTGATTGGGTCCTCACAAATACACTAAGACCAACATGTGTGTGCATCTCACCCCAGGTCCAGGAAGCGTCTTTTGGTTTTCTTGTCGAAGATGACGGTCGGACTGCCGGGATCAGCTGGACTCGTGTCTCGACTTGTATCAGAGACCAACACTGACACACACACACACTCGTTAGCATCTGTGCAACATTATATGTCAATCAGATCTCACAGGAAGCGAGTGTTTGTTATATGTGTGTGTTTTCAGGTGTTTGCAGGTGTGCACCTTCACTGTCGGGCCTTCTGTTCCTCCTCATGTAGACAGGTGAGCAGTCGGAGGAGGGACAGGATTTAGATGGTGAGCTGCTGGGAGTAACCAGGGCCTCTTGAGAAGTTGCGTTGGTCAGCTGATGGTACCGCCCCCGAGGTGGACCAGCCAATGACAAGCCTCCGTCCTCTGGCGAGCGACGGACCTGAAAAACGAAAGGACAATGAAACTTGTTTTCTTTTACTTTTTAAAACCTGATGTGAGCTCGGTGAACTCACCAGCGACGTGTCGAAGGAGAATCCAGGGCTTCTAGCTGACAGCAGCGAATCAGGGGAGGGGGAGGACCCTCGCATCGCCAGGTGGAGAGGCGAGCGGGCAGAGTGCAACGGACTGTCCTGGAATGATAGACACACTAGATTTCATCACACACCAGAAACGGAATAATCTAACAATGAAATGATCTCAGGAATTTAACAAAATACTTTAAAATTAAAAACTAAATTAATAATTTTAAGTTCCTCTTAGTGCTGATGACATCACTGGCTGTGATGTGCATCTAATGTTATTGTGCATAAAATGTTATTGTTTCAACATCTTTGTCATTTAATTCTCTAAAATATTTAGATGCATCTCACTGACCTCCACCTTTCTGTCGAGGCAGTCGTCGCCCTCCGTTGAGCTAATGCTGTCTCGGTAACGGGACCTGGACGGGCGTTGTCTCCGTGTTTTGACAGACAGCTGGGCGCGGCCTTTCTGGATGCTGTTATCCAGCAGCTCTGTCTCTGGGATCGCCTCGTTCAGGTCTGAAACACCCACACACACACACGAGTGTAAATGTGAGGCAGGCACTGAATGAACTTTGACCTTGTTATTGATCCAGAATGGTTCCACACACTGGTGATGGCAGCTACATTGTAGCCACAGCTGCCCTGGGGCGCACTGACAGAGGCGAGGCTGCCGGACACTGGCGCCAACGGGCCCTCTGACCACCACCAGTAGGCAACGGGTGAAGTGTCTTGCCCAAGGACACAACGACCGAGACTGTCCAAGCCGGGGCTCGAACCATCAACCTTCCGATTACAAGACAAACTCCCAACTCTTGAGCCACGATCGCCCCAATGATCCGTGCAGGATAAATAGTCAGGTTTCCTTCTTAAAAAAAGGTGTTATGGCTAAAAGACGACCTGTAGAGAGAGGTCGCCCAGTGATTGACTGTTCCAATGACATCATCAGGACCCAGATCAGAGCAACTGAACTTGCTGTGAGGAGCTCCTGTCTGAAGTTTCCCACTCATGTTCAGACAAACCTCTGTGGATCAGAGTGAACCTGAAGGAGCCCTACAAACAGACAGACTCTAAGGCAGATTCTGACTGTGTTTACACTGGTTTCAAAGTGGATTTCTAGAGCTTTACTCACAGCAGTGGAAGGTGTTCACCATGAAAATGCAGTAATGAATGGTGGATGATGAATAGATGATGGGTGGATGGATGATGGATGGATGTACATGGGTGGGTGATGGACTGATGGTGAGTGAAGATTTCAAGCTGCAGTTTTTGTGATGATGCTGAAGCTTGTTCAACATAATCAGCTCCTCTTCCTCCTCCCACTCACCCCATCAGGAGTCCATCAAATATTCAACACACTGACCATCATGCTGGAGCCTATCCCAGCTGTCGTAGGGAGAGAGGCGGGGCACAGCCTGGACAGGTTGCCAGACTCTCGGAGGGCTAACACAGAGAGACAGCCAATCATTCACACTTATGGGCAATTTAGAATCACCAGTTAACCTAACCTCACTGTATCCCACTGAACTGTGTTAAATACATTTTGTTAACTTTGTTTTTTAAATGGAAAAATATCACCATGTCAATTAAGCCTATAACACATTCAAACAACAGATGCAAAGTCCCAGGCACATTTACATCCCAGGTCTCCAAACAAACGGTATCAATACATAAGAAAACTTTGTTAACTAATTAGTGTGGATGGTTAAAACACAACACTGTTGTGCTGGGGTTCATAAATCATGACACTCCCCTACATAAGCTCCCTGAATTGGCAAAAAGTATCGGTATCAGTATTGCTATCGCCAATACTGCTCTTAAATTACTTGGCATCAGATCAATACCAAAATTTGCAGTATTGCACAGCACCAGCACCGAGGCAGTTACTGTTGTTTTCCCCGAAACAGTCGCTGTGGCTGAAGGAAAAAAGAGGACATAAAAAGTTTGATATCAAAGACTAACAGAAGAAAAAAGAAGGACAGAGGTCATGTGACCTGACACAACGTAAAAGTCTGAGTGGCGATCTGTGATCTTTGTGTTTGCAGTGTTCGATCTGCTGTTTGTGAAATCTGGTAGATTTTAAAAAAAGGTACGTTTACCTTACATTTGGATTAAAAAGGTTAAAGCCAGCACAATTTCAGTTTTATAATCAGCATGGTTTCTCTGCTTTCTGTCAGTGATGCTGGTGACAGTTATCGCACGTCTTCAGTCCGTCTTAACATGATCATACAGGCTTCCTGCCTCTCCTCCCCCACACTGAACTGACGGCAGTTTATTTCCCAGGGGGGAGAGAGAAGGAGTTAAAGTGATGATGAGGGGAGGGGGAGGAGAGGAAATGGAGGATTTGGTGCAGAAACATTCAATCCAGGTGACAGAGAGGGAGAAAATAAAGATTTAATGGAGCAGAGGATGGAGGAATGGAGGTGGGGGAGGGATCAGGGGAGAGAGTAAATGATATTAGAGGAAGGTGAGGGGGTGAGGAGAGAGTCAGATGATATTAGAAAAAGGGGGAACAAAGAATAAGAAACCTTCAGCCGCTTTCATGTTTGATTCTTTAACTCGGATTTTGATCAAACAGGAAACAGAATTCAGAACCAGGGTCCATCAAACCAGGGTCCATCCAAACAGGGTCCATCCAACCAGGATCCATCCAAACAGGGTCCATCCAAACAGGGTCCATCCAATCAGGGTCCATCCAATCAGGGTCCATCAAACCAGGGTCCATCCAAACAGGGTCCATCCAATCAGGGTCCATCAAACCAGGGTCCATCCAAACAGGGTCCATCAAACCAGGGTCCATCCAAACAGGGTCCATCCAACCAGGGTCCATCCAAACAGGGTCCATCCAATCAGGGTCCATCCAACCAGGGTCCATCCAACCAGGATCCATCCAAACAGGGTCCATCCAATCAGGGTCCATCCAACCAGGGTCCATCCAACCAGGGTCCATCCAACCAGGATCCATCCAAACAGGGTCCATCCAACCAGGGTCCATCCAAACAGGGTCCATCCAACCAGGGTCCATCCAACCAGGGTCCATCCAATCGGGGTCCATCCAACCAGGGTCCATCCAACCAGGGTCCATCCAACCAGGATCCATCCAAACAGGGTCCATCCAATCAGGGTCCATCCAACCAGGGTCCATCCAATCAGGGTCCATCAAACCAGGGTCCATCCAACCAGGGTCCATCCAAACAGGGTCCATCCAACCAGGGTCCATCAGCATGTTTGCTGACAGTCCAACAGATTCATTTCCTGTGACTTTTATTTGTCTGCCTTATGAAACATCTGTGGAGGAGTTTAACCTCCAGGAGGAGGAAAAACTTGCAATGGGAAAAAAGGTCTGTTTAAGGACCACTCCACTCCTGTATCTGTGTGTGTGTGTGTGTGTGTGTGTGTGTGTGTGTGTGTGTGTGTGTGTGTGTGCGCACGTGTGTGTGTGTGCACACGTGTATGTGTGTGTACACATGTGTGTGTGTGTGTGTACGCATGTGTGTGTGTGCACATGCGTGCACACGTGTGTGTGTGTGCGCACGTGGTATGTGTGAGAGAGACTCACCGAACACGCTGTCGGTATCGTCGAGTTCAGCAGACATGGCTCCTCAGCAGTATCTGTGCACAAGAAGAGACCAAATCATTTTGGAGATTATGTATCTGAATTTCAGGAGCAGGGCCACGCCTCCAAACACGCTCCTTCCGGTTGCCCTATAGCAGGGGTGTCAAACTCCAGGCCTCAAGGGTCCTGTAGGTTTTAGATATCACCCTGGGTCAACACACCTGAATCAAGTGATCAGTTCATTACCAGGCCTCTGGAGAACTTCAAGACATGTTGAGGAGGTAATTTAGCCATTTAAATCATCTAAAACCTGCAGGACACCGGCCCTGGAGGCCTGGAGTTCGACACCTGTGTCCTATAGGTTCCCTCAGTTCTGCAACTGTTCATTCTTGTTTACGTGCCCCTCCCTCCCTCCTTGTTCTCAATTCTTTAATTTCTTCTTTTCTACAACAACAACAAACTTTATTTATAGAGCACATTTAAAAGCCTTGGGCATACCAAAGTGCTTTACATAAAACAATAAAAAATAAAACAGTTCACACATTAACATCAAATTCATAAAAGTAACGGATTATGTTCACAGATAAAAGCCACCAATAAGAGTAAACTGCAGCACATAGGTTATAGCAAGATAAGACTGTACCACCATGATAAAAGCCACCAATAATGGAAAGATAGCAGAGAATTTAATACAATAGGTCACTGCAAACAAGCCAGCATTTAACTGGTAGAAAAGGCAAGTTTAAAAAGATATGTTTTTAGCCGTGATTTAAAAGAATGAATAGAATCAGACGCTCAGATGCCAATCGGGAGATTGTTCCACAGCTCCAGTGCAACTAGAGCAAACGATCGATCACCTCTAGATTTCAGTCGAGATCTGGGCTGAACCAACAGTAACTGTGAGGATGACCTTAACGCCCTAGCAGGAGCATATGGGTTTAAGAGTTCCTTAAGATAGCTTGGTGCAGTGTTATTGGTAATTTTAACAGTAAACAACAAAATTTTAAATTGAATACGATATTTGACAGGCAACCAGTGCAGATCAGCAAGGACAGGAGTAATGTGGGCAAACTTCTTGGTTTTAGTTAGAATGCGTGCTGCAGCATTCTGAACTGTCTGTAATCTCTGTAAAAGGCAAGAGTGGAGACCACAATAAAGTGAATTACAGTAATCTAGCCTTGACGTTACAAAGGCGTGGATGAGCTTTTCTAGGTCTTTATACGGGATATAGTGCCTGGCCTTAGAAATAAGGCGAAGCTGGTAAAAACTGGATCTGACAACAGCAGACACTTGTTTATCAAGTTTAAATGAGCTGTCAAATAAGACACACAGATTCCTAACAGTGTCAGAGAAAGAACTAGTGAGAAAACCAAAGGCATCCCGAAGTTTGGCACGAAGGGCATTACTACCAAAAATCATAATTTCAGTTTTCTTATCATTAAGGATAAGAGTATTTGCCAAAATATTTAGTACATGGGGATCTGCCAGCTCGGGAGCCGTCGCCAGTCCCCTTCGAGGCCTTCCCCAAACTGCAGCTCAGTTCATGTCCAAGCGTTCACCTTTACCTACTAAAACGCTGTCAATCCTAAAATGAGGACGTGGGCCCAGCTAGTGAAAAGTTAAATAAGTTAAAGGAGCAGTCTGTCTGCTGAAGAACACCTGTGATGGGTGCAGGAGGTCAGCTTTATGGTCTGACCGACACATTTATGGGCTTCAACGTGAAAACTAATGTGCTCTACATAAATACAGTTATGAGCTGAGTGTGTCAGTGTGTGCTAAACTAGTGCTGTGCATTAAAAGAAGTGAGACAGGTGAGGTCAGACCAACCCAGGGGGAGACACAGAAACATTGCTGTTATATTAAATATCTTTCTTTACTCTGAATGTTTCAAAGTTTGATGAAGTTCTGGACACGAAGCAAGTGCTCCAACTACCACTGGGACCACTGTCATCTTCACCCTCCACATCTCCTCCAGCTCTTCTCTGAGCCCTTGGTATTTCTCCTGCTTCTCGTGTTCCTTCTTCCTGTTGCTGTCATTGGGAACCGCTACATCGATCACTACGGCCGTCTGCTTCTGTTTGTCTACCACCACTATGTCCGGTTGGTTAGCCACCACCATTTTGTCCGTCTGTATCTGGAAGTCCCACAGGATCTTAGCTCGGTCATTCTCCATCACCCTGGGGGCATCTCCCATGTCAGCCACCTCCTCTATCTGCCGGTGGTACATACCATGCAGGGGCCTGTCGTCCCATGATGGTTTCTCCTCTTTCTTGGGTTTCTGCTGCCTGAGGTATTCACTGAGCACGCAGTTGGTTGGGGTCATCTTTCTGATCTTCCTTCCGCTTAGCGTACAGCCTCAGGGTGCTGGACTTGGGGTGAAACCCTCCATGCATGGTCAGGAGCTTCCTCGGATTGATGTCAGTGGCTTCTATCTCTTCCTTTGGCCAGCTTATTATCCCAGCAGGGTACCTGATCACAGGCAGGGCGTAGGTGTTGATACCCCGGATCTTGTTCTTACCATTCAGCTGACTCCTCAGGACCTGCCTGACCCTCTGCAGGTACTTAGTGGTTGCAACTTTCCTAGCAGGGTCTTCATGGTTTCCATTTGCCTGTGGGATCCCCAGGTACTTGTAGCTGTGCTCTGTGTCTGCAATGTTGCCTTCTGGTAGTTCGATCCCATCAGTTCTGACTACATTCCCTCTGTTTGTTACCATCCGACTACACTTCTCCAGTTGACTTTCCGATGTCAGTGGTGTGGATCAGTTCATCCATGTCCTGTTCACATACAGCTTGATGGCATCCATGTACAGGAGGTGACTGACAGCTGCTCCACTCTGTAGTCGGTATCCGTAGCCAGTCTTGTCAGTGATCTCACTGAGGGGGTTCAGGCCTATGCAGAACAGCAGTGGGGACAGAGCATCTCCTTGGTAGATCCCACACCTGATGGTAAATTGTGCTGTAGGGTTCCTGATGAAGGCTCTCTTGTATAGTTCTAGGCATTTCAGGATCCAGGTGTGGGGCATTTGGTACTGAGGCCGGTTATCAGCTTGTTCTGCCAGTAGGTGTGAACCATGAACCATGTCACCTGAACACACACCCCACCTGCTTCTCACCTTTTGCTGTAAACTGCCTCACTGAGAGCTGGAGGACATCACTCGATGATGCCAGAAGAACCACATCATCTGCAGGAAGCAGAGATCCTAAGACCACTGAAACCAAAGTGGGGCCCTACTGACCAACGTCCACACACACACACACACACACACACACAAGAACACACACAAGAACAGGCACACACACACACACACACAAGAACAGACACACACACACACACACACACACACACACACACACACACACACACACACACACAAGAACAGGCACACACACACACACACACACACACACACACACACACAAGAACAGGCACACACACACACACACACACACACACACACACACACACACACACACACAAGAACAGGCACACACACACACACACACACACACACACACACACGAACAGACACTCACACACACACACACACACACGAACAGACACTCACACACACACACACACACACACACACACACACACACACAAGAACAGGCACACACACACACACACACACACACACGAACAGACACTCACACACACACACACACACACACACAAGAACAGGCACACACACACACACACACACACACAAGAACAGGCACACACACACACACACACACACACACAAGAACAGGCACACACACACACACACACACACACACAAGAACAGGCACACACACACACACACACACACACACACACACAAGAACAGGCACACACACACACACACACACACACAAGAACAGGCACACACACACACACACACACACACACAAGAACAGGCACACACACACACACACACACACACACACACACAAGAACAGGCACACACACACACACACGAACAGACACACACACACACACACACACACACACAAGAACAGGCACACACACACACACACACACACACACACACACAAGAACAGGCACACACACACACACACGAACAGACACTCACACACACACACACACACACACAAGAACAGGCACACACACACACACACACACACACAAGAACAGACACACACACACACACACACACACACACAAGAACAGGCACACACACACACACACACACACACACACACACACACACACACACAAGAACAGGCACACACACACACAGACACACACACACACACAAGAACAGGCACACACACACACACACACACACACACACGAACAGACACTCACACACACACACACACACACACACACACACACACGAACAGACACTCACACACACACACACACACGAACAGACACTCACACACACACACACACACACACACGAACAGACACTCACACACACACACACACACGAACAGACACTCACACACACACACACACACACACACGAACAGACACTCACACACACACACACACACACACACACACACACAAGAACAGGCACACACACACACACACACACACACACAAGAACAGACACACACACACACACACACACACACACACACACACAAGAACAGACACACACACACACACACACACACACACTGATGTCAAAGCTCTGTTTGGTGTCTGCAGGCTGGAGCTCCGGCAGGAAAATGCACCGTCAGCCCGAGTCAGGAGGAGGTGGAGGGTGGAGGTGTGACAGGAGAGAAGACATGCAGAGATGGAGGCTGAGAAACGGACAGCAGTGATGAAGACAGGAGGAGAGGAAGAGGAGAGGTAAACAAGAGGAACAAACATGAACTCACCTCTGCGTCTCTCTCCCTCTGACTGTTGTCATGGCACGTCACCCTATCTCTCTATCTCTCTCTCTGGACTGCGACTCCCAGGATTCCACGGGGCTTCGCTCCTGCCCAACAACAGTCTGGGCTCAGGCAGAGGATTGTGGGTGCTGTAGTGTCCTGTTTCAGGAAACGTAGGTCTGCTGACGGCTGCAGGCAGAGATGCTGGCTCACCGCTACTCAGCACAACACTGCAGCCTCCATCTGAGAGAGGAGCAAGGACAGCTGAGACACACCGAGGAGGAGGAGGAGAAAAGAGAGAGAGGGATGCGCAAAAGCAGGCAGAGCGGAGAGGCAGAAGAACATGACGTCATGTCTTCAGCTAAAAATCAAAACAGAAATCAGATTCATGAAATCATCAAGGAAGAAAGAAACTCAGGAAAATGACAAATAAAACCTTAAAATCAAGACCATGATGAAAAATCTTTTATTAATCTACAGAAAACCGATCAGAGACTAACAGCATCATTGTTGGGGCAGATATGAAAAATACATTTTCTGATTAAAATGATAAAAATACAAAAACACACCTTAGAGCAGATATGAGCTCAGGTGATAAAGTCCTAACTGTATGACACTACAAAAGAGTTCAGGCTCCAATCAGAAGCATCCGCACAATGAAAAGTGCAGTATTTCAGAGATGGCTTGGTGCAGGAATACGTGTGGTTGGTGATTGGTTTAATGGGAATCTTTGTATGTCTTTTGAGCAGGTCCAAAAGAAATAAGGAATACAACAAATGGATTTTTATGCATTTTTACAGACCCGTCACTTAATTACTTCAAGTTTTGATACTTTGCACAGTACAAAGCAACTAGGACCCATGGCAAATTTCTTTTTACACTTAAACGCAGATAAAAGTACCATAAGACAGTTTTACAATACACTACAAGGCCATAACAAACATGATATTAGGAAACTTGTTGGGAGGGAGGCCTCCAGTGTCACTGTGATGATCATGCCTGCAGTGAGCGCATACAATCTCAGCATTCTTTATTTCTTAATAAAAGATTTAAAGAAACACAATATAAAATTTTACACAGACAGTTTAGACCTTTTCTGAATAAAACTGATCCGAGTAGGTCAGCACAATGTACTAAATGTAAATCTGCGGGGACCTCCTTGCATTCTGGCTCTGTGTAACAGAAGAATTAAAGGATATATTTAAAAGCAGAATACAAAAAGATCCAGCTCAGTATTTATTGGGGCTGCCAACTCTGAACAAATTTCCAGATAAAAACAAATATAAACTACTATGTAAATTATTTTTCTTGGCAAGAAAATGTATTTTTTTCAATTGGATCAATAAAAAACCACCAACAATAACTCAGTGGTACAAAGAAATCTTTACCAATGGAAAGACTGAGTGCAAACCTGAATGGTAATGACAACATCTTTCTGGATATATAGCGCCCTCTAGTGGATTACTTACCTGATGATCTGAGGGAAACTATAGCGAGAGCAGCAGCCCCACTCCAATGGCAGGTTGGGTTTCTCAGGTCAAATGGGTGAATGGGTGATAGACCAGTTATTTACCATACTGTGTTAGTTTTCCTTTTACATGTCTCAGACTGCTTATTGTGTTGTTTTGTATCAAAAAACCCAAGTAAAGAGATTTTTTTAAAAAAGTGCTGAATTTCTCAAGAATTTGAACATTGTCAGTATGCCATCATGTCATCGTAGTCACATAATAATAAGATTATAATAGTATCATCTGTCACAATAGAAATAGTTTTCATTCAAAGGCTTTATGGCTTTTCCTATAATACCTGGTGGGCGGGTCTCTAGTCAGAATGCGCGGGCCGGTTTTTCATCCCACTCCAGCCTGTGTGGTGATGATGCTGCGTGGCTACATTTCACCTCACAGGTGAAGCAGAAGAACTCCTGCACTGGTTTGTCCTTCAGTCTCAGACTCTCACACATCATCACTGTATTTTCATAAATGTATGTATCGGAACTTTTCTTTTTTCACCCCGGTCACCCCAGCGAGGTGACCGGTCCTTCCTCGTCCCTCACTCATCATCATCAGTTTACCTTATAGAGATCAGAGACTTCATCTCAGACTCATCAACCAACAGCTCGTCATCAGATCCATCAGCAGGACAACCTGATAGCCCACCTGCCTCCCAACAGACACGGGCACACCTCAGCTTCAGGTGTGTCTTTGAACCTATTAGACTTTTTACTGCTTCACATTTCACAGAAAATCAACAACTAACCCCGTTTCATTACTCTTCATTATTTTGTTGTATTTATTTTAATTATTTTTGTCATGGTTCTGGGTCCTCCAGCACTTTGTGTTTCCTTCTGATATTTCTGTATTTTGGGTTAAGTCTTTAGTTATATTCCCTGTTTAGGTCCTTGATTATTTAGTATTTTTGCCCGCCCTCTGCGTCTCTGCCTTTGTGTCTCCGCCCTCTGTGTCTCTGCCTCTGTGTCTCCACCCTCTGTGTCTCCACCCTCTGTGTCTCTGCCTCTGTGTCTCCACCCTCTGTGTCTCCACCCTCTGTGTCTCTGCCTTCGTGTCTCCCTGTGTGTCTCAGTTTTATATTGTGGTGTGACTTCTTGTGTCGTGGTTTCCTTCATGTTTTATTGTGATATGTTTCTTCAGCGTGTCATGTCTGTGCTCTCCCTAGTGTGCCTCTCCTCCACACCCACATCATGTTTCCTGTTTTATTCTGAAGGGCCATGTCTTATGTCAGTGCATGTAGTTGGTGTCTCGTCATACTCATTTGGTTCAGCTGTGTGTGTTGTTCCCTCGTTTCCTGCTGTGTATTTATAGAGTGTGCTTTCTCGTTGCTGGTCCGTCTGTGTGTTCTCCGTACGGTTCTCCCTACTTGTCATGTTTCCTCAGTTCTCTGTTCCCTCATGTTTCTAGTTTTAAGGTCGGCTCTTTTTCCCAGTTTAAGTTTGCTTAGTTTTGTTCGTGCCATCACCGTCTATTGTTTGTTCGTCAGCCTCCGTCAGTAAAGCTCACTGACATCACAGAAGTGTCCTTATTGAAATTCCACACGTCTGTCGCTGCAGCCGTGACACTTTTGATGTACAAAAACACTAACACTGGCTCATGTGGAGTGTTTAATGCCCCTCAGTGTCTGTATATATACGAAGTGCTGCTACCACCATTACTAACATAACAGGAAGAAGCTCTGCATTGTCTGTGTCGCATATTTGCTTTGCAAACTCAGCACAACTTTAAATCTGATGACTGATGCGTATAGAAACTGAACCGGCTTGTAAATGTACCACACTCACATGTCACAGTACGAGTGCAACCACAGTGTTTCAGTCCACAGCCATCAGAGAGCTCTCTGGGTCCTTGTTCCTTTCCTTGGTCACTGTCATGCTTCTGCACTGACTGCTCTATCAGACACTTGTGTAGTCGGTGTGTAGCATGCTCGTTTATTTGCTCTGTGTGTTAAAACAATGAGTGGTTGCTGCTAAAGAGGCAGACGATCCCCCTGCTGCTGTCAGGCCTTTGGGGCATGAGTCCTCCAGCCAGCTATGCATTAATGCTCTTAACTGTATTATTTTATTGTTTTTCTGTAAAGCACTTTGGTATGCCTAGGCTTTTAATGTGCTCTATAAATAAAGGTTGTTGTTGTTGTTGTAAAGCAGCTGTAAGATCTTATACCACCTGCTGGACACTTGCGTATATATGACTGCATCATCCGCATACATTTGAGCAAATATATTTGGACAGACTTCAGGTAAGTTATTGATAAAAAGAGAGAACAATAAGGGCCCATGAACAGATCCTTGAGGAACCCCTGTATCACAGTCTAAATATGGAGATTTAACCCCACCCAACACCACATACTGTTTCCTGTGTGAGAGATATGAGGCAAACCACTGAAGAGCCTGACTGGAGATATTAAACTGAGTCCATCTGGACAACAATATCTGATGGTTTACAGAGTCGAAAGCCTTCTTCAGATCTAAAAATACAGCTCCAATACAGGGACTCTTGTCCAGCAGGCTCTTCAAGTTCTCCACTAACATACACAGGGCAGTATCTGTGGAGTGATGTGCCCGAAAGCCAAACTGCAATGGATGTAATGAGGGTTGGGTGTTTTCTAGGTGAGCAGTGAGGAGTTTAACCACCCACTTCTCAGCTATTTTAGATACGACCGGGAGTATGCTTATGGGGCGATAATTAGCAATGTCAGTCTTCACACCTGCTTTGAAAATTGGTGTAACTGCAGCAATTTTACAATCTGTTGGAACAATGGAGTGTTTGAAAAACATATTCAAAACATGAGCTGTTGGACGTACAAGCAAATCCATATATTCCTTTAGGAAGTTTTTGTTAATACCATATACATCAAGTGCTTTTGATTGTTTTAAACCTGTAATTAGTTTAGCAACTTGACTGCTGTGATTAAAGCATCTTTCTTTCAGCTTAACGAGTGAACCGTCAGCTCGTTCAAACACACGTTAAAGTGCGTTTGGCTCGACACCACCGAACAGAGGCAGCAATATAACACAGCTCACATTAACAGTGCAGTGAATCCTGCTTGTGCCGTGATGTTCAGGACTGCAAACCGAGCAGCATCACTGACTTTCAGCTCATTGTGTTTGTGGATATATGACTGACTTTAATTATCCACAAAATCATCAGATTCTCTGTAAGATTAAGGTCGACTATTGTATTATTATATTTTAAAGGCTTTAAAACCAAGTAAACGCTGAAAGTACAAACATCGCTAATGGCAAATAACTTTGCTGACATGTGGCCAACAGTAATGTTTTAATGTTCTTCGTTATTAAACATTTGCACAGAAATAAGTGACATAATATTCAGTACTTACTTTTAGCCTTAGTCGCATCGCTGTGATGTAATCAGCCTTAAAATGCAGCCTTTACGGCTGCAGACCCTGAATTGGGATACGGCCTCTGTCACCTGATAAATGACAGTGAGACATCCCACATACATGCAGTCACACATGTGCTTCAAATAAAGTAATTTGAATTCAATTCAATTCAATTCAATTTTATTTATATAGCGCCAAATCACAACAAAAGTCGCCTCAAGGCGCTTCATAGATACAGAGAAAAACCCAACAATCATATGACCCCCTATGAGCAGCATTTTGGCGACAGTGGGAAGGAAAAACTCCCTTTGAACAGGAAGAAACCTCCAGCAGAACCAGGCTCAGGGAGGGGCGGGGCCATCTGCTGTGATTGGTTGGGGTGAGAGAAGTAAGACAGGATAAAGACATGCTGTGGAAGAGAGACAGAGGTTAATAACAGATATGATTCAATGCAGAGAGGTCTGTTAATACATAGTGAGTGAAGAAGAAACACCCAGTGCATCATGGGAATCCCCGGCAGCCTACGTCTATTGCAGCATAACTAAGGGAGGATTCAGGGTCACCTGGTCCAGCCCTAACTATATGCTTTAGCAAAAAGGAAAGTTTGAAGCCTAATCTTGAAAGAAGCTGTATTTGAAGCAAATACAGCTTCAAATACAAGTCATCATCCAATTTCACCTGTGATCTTGTGTCACCATTACTCTCTGAGCTCTGTGTTGGTTCTTCTGTCACCTGACAAATAGGACATACATGACAATAAGAATAAAATGTGGAGCTGCTTCAGTGTTTCTGTCACTTTGTGCAGATCTTGACTCGTCAGTAATGTTTATAGGGTGAGTGCATTTTTAAAACAATTTGTGCAGACTGCACTACAAGGTGGAATATTTGCAAAATCAGGACTGCCTCATGATATTTTGTCTCAAAAATTAACCCTATGATGGATCCGATATTACATGTCAGTATCGGTCCGATACTGACGTAAATTACTGGATCAGATATCGGAGAGAAATAAAAAATGTAATCGATCCATTAAATATCAAAAAAGCACCTCACAAAACTTGCGACACGGCGTAACTCGGCTCATAACCGTAGCATGTGGCAGCAGTATGGTCACGTGATAGAGCGGCTGTGTGTATTTGTAGCTTCGCTACCAATCCGGCATTTCATCTCTGAGGAAGTGATCCCAGAGAGAAGTGAAGCAAGTGTGTAAGTTCATCTCTGAATGTTTGTAAAGCATTCCAGCGTTAAGCTTAACAACCGATATATGGAGCAACTGCCTCTTTCTCTCCCCTGCTGCTACTTCAATCATGAAACTGATCAATGATCAGCTGATCGGCTTTTCTGTCGCGAGTCCGTCTCTCTTGTTTGTTTTTGGCCCACTTTGCACCAGAAAGAGGAAACCAGCGGCTGAACAACAGCAGCACGTTTAAGCTTGATCAGCTGTTGTTAGAATTTATTTATTATTACTTTCTACACCAGGATCTTTTTCTATGTAGCTGACGGCTGGTAACTGTGCAGGGGCGGATCTAGCAAAGTTTAGCCAGGGGGGCCGATAGGGCATGAACAGGGAAAAGGGGGCACAAAGACATACTTTTCTTTCTTATTCTCATTTAAAATGTCGAGCTTTTAATAAATAATTATCTGAATCTTACAACCAAAGTTTTAATCTGATGTAAAATGTATAGAAGTCCATTACTGTATATAGTAACTGTTAAGTCTAATATACCCTAGTAAGCTATAGTACTTTTTCCTTTGGGAAGGTACCATCTGTGTAGTCTGCAGTTCTGCTGAAGAAAGATGTTGAATCTATTTAATATTTCTTGTAAAATAATTTATTTCTGTGCATTTGTTTTACACTTGCATTGAATTAAAGTAGATTATGTTGATTGAGCATCATGAGGTGGGGGGTGGTTCCCTATTTTTTTTTTTTTTTGCTGGGAGTTTTAGAGGCCTATTAGTTAGGTTGCTTAATATTTCTACTAAGTACTCTTTAAAATACCAGAATAGGGAGGGTGGAGCAGGTTTAAGTTTATTAGATTGATCAGTTTTGCTGAACTATAAAATATCCGGGATGCGTACAAAGCCCTCCCCCGCGCCCCATTCGGCCAATCAGATCACCGCTCCATCCTGCTCCTGCCCGCCTACAGGCAGAAGCTGAAACAGGAAGCTCCAACCCGGAGGGCGGTGCACTGTTGGACGGACCAATCGGAGTCTGCGCTGCGGGACTGTTTTGATCACGCGGACTGGGAAATGTTTCACGTGGCTGCTAGAGACATTGATGAATACACAGACTCAGTCTGTGGATTTATCAGGAAATGCGTGGAAGATGTCGTCCCATCCAGAACAGTCAAATCCTTCCCAAATCAAAAACCCTGGATTAACGGAGATGTTCGCGCGGCACTGGCGGCACGGAGCACCGCTTTTGCCTCCGCGAACACATCGGACTACAAACACACACATTACCAACTCCGGAAGACGATCAAAGCAGCCAAACGTGAGTACAGGGACAGGGTGGAGCAACAGTTTGACAACCCTCGGAGTATGTGGCAGGGACTAAACACGATCACAGACTTTAGAGGGAAAACCAGCACACCGCAGACCACGGCCTCTCTGTGTGAGGATCTAAACGTATTCTACGCTAGATTCGACACAGCGAACACCATGAGACCGGACAGTGTGCGCACCGCGGATGATGTCAGTGCGCACACTGTGTCTGAGGAGGATGTGCGGAAGTGCTTCAGGAAGGTGAACGCACGCAAAGCTACTGGTCCGGACGGGATTCCCGGCCGCGTCCTCAAGTCATGCGCGGCTCAGCTGGCTGGAGTGTTCACGCACATCTTCAACCTTTCCCTCTCTCTGTCTGTAGTCCCAGCCTGCTTCAAAATGGCCACCATCGTCCCTGTACCCAAATCCTCCACCATCTCCTCATTGAACGACTGGCGACCTGTAGCCCTGACCCCCATCGTAAGCAAATGCTTCGAGAAGCTGGTCAGGGACTTCATCTGCTCTGCACTACCCGACTCACTGGACCCTCTACAGTTTGCATACCGCCACAACAGGTCCACTGATGATGCCATAGCCCTGACACTACACACTGCCCTGTCACACCTGGAGAAGAGAGACACGTATGTGAGGATGCTGTTTGTAGATTACAGCTCAGCATTCAATACCATCGTTCCCTCGAAGCTGGACAGGAAACTGCAGGATCTAGGACTGAGCAGCTCCCTCTGCAGCTGGATCCTTAGCTTCCTGTCTGACAGACGCCAGGTGGTCAGACTGGGCAGCATCACCTCATCCCCCATCACACTGAACACTGGTGCTCCACAGGGGTGTGTACTGAGCCCTCTCCTGTACTCACTCTACACCTACGACTGCACAGCCACTAACAGCTCCAACATCATTGTGAAGTTTGCGGACGACACTACAGTGGTGGGTCTTATCACCAACGGTGATGAGACAGCTTACAGGGAGGAGGTCAGCGCCCTGACCCACTGGTGTCAAGACAACCATCTCACCCTCAACGTCGCAAAGACAAAGGAGTTGATAGTGGACTTCCGGAGGTGCAGAGAAGTACACACCCCCATCACCATCAACGGCGCTGCTGTGGAGAGAGTGAGCAGCTTCCGGTTCCTTGGTGTACATCTGGCTGAGGATCTTACGTGGTCAGTACACACAAACAAAACAGTGAAGAAGGCGCAGCAGCGCCTCTTCTTTCTCTGGAGACTGAAAAGATTCGGCATGAGCCCCCGCATCCTCAGGACCTTCTATCACTGTGCCATTGAGAGCATCCTCACCGGATGCATCACCACCTGGTATGGCAACAGCACCGCCTACAACTGCAAAGCTCTCCAGCGAGTAGTGCGGTGCTCTGAACGGATAATTGGAGGTGAGCTTCCCTCCCTCCAAGACATCTACAGGAAGCGCTGCCTGAGGAAAGCGGGGAGGATCATCAAGGACTCCAGTCACCCCAGCCATAAACTGTTCAGACTGCTTCCATCAGGAAGGAGGTTCTGCAGCATCCGGTCCCGTACCAGCAGACTGAGAGACAGCTTCTTCCATCAGGCCATCAGACTGCTGAACACGTCATAGACACCTCAGCTTCACTACTGGAACTTTAACATTATGCACTCCATACTGTACAGTAATGCCACTGTTTTGCACATATTCAACTCTGTATATTTTATTTTATTTATTTTATATATTCTATTCATTGTTTACTCTATTTAATTTGTAAAATATGTGTACACACACACACACACACACACACACACACGTACACTCAACAAAAATATAAACGCAACACATTTGTTACTGCTCCCATTCCTCATGGGATGGACGTAGAGACCTAAAATTCATTCCAGATACACAATATAACCATCCCTCCCAAACAGTGGTCACAAATCAGTCCAAATGTGTGGTAGTGGGCACATCTGCTATATTGAGATAATCCATCCCACCTCACAGGTGTGCCACATCAGGATGCTGATCTGACATCATGAGTAGTGCACAGGTGTACCTCAGACTGCCCACAACAAATATAATATAATATAACAATATATAAATACAGAAACAAATATAAATAAAATATACGAAGGGGATAAATAGAATAAATAGGAATAAAAAATAAAAATACAAGTGAATTGCACATTTCAAGTATTGAGTCTATTGCACCGTTGACTATTTACAAAAAGTATTGCACAAAAGGTATTGTACAGTGAGGTGCAGAGGCACTACAGCTTAGTTGTTCCCCCCTCCTTTGTCCTCCTGTTTCCTGTTTCCCCTCCCTCTCCCCTCCAGAGAGGAGTTAAACAGTCTGATGGCGTGTGGGACAAAGGAGTTTTTAAGTCTGTTAGTTCTTGTCTTGACAAAGGAGTTTTGTGTGTGTGTGTGTGTGTGTGCACTTGTGTGTGCACTTGTGTGTGTGTGCGTGCACTTGTGTGTGCACTTGTGTGTGTGTGTGCACTTGTGTGTGTGTGTGTGCACTTGTGTGTGTGTGTGTGTGTGCGTGCGTGTATGTCAGGGCTCTAGACTAACTTTTTGCCATGGGCGTACCGGCACAAAAGTTAGGCGCACACAAATTTTACAATAATTGATATAATATAATGTGTTTTTCTGGATACACTGTGGTTTTTCAGCATTCAAAGATTGATGACACCGTGTCAGAGCACTGGCTATGAATTTCAGAAGGATCAGGCCTTAACAGAAAAGTTAGCAATAGTTCTTTTCCTATTACAGCTACATCCACTTCTGTCGTGCCTAGGCTGCTCACTAGGGCTGGGTATCATCACTGATTTCTATAATCCATTCGATTCTGGTTTTCAAAGTCCCGATTCGATTCAACTTAGCCTCAGACAGTCAGAAATATTATAATTCTGATCATTTATCAGTACTGACTTCCTCAGAATTGTGAGCATCACAGCAGATGCCTTTGTGTGAAAGTAACTGAGAATAAAACACAGAAAAACATGAAGGAGATTTTCCTGGTCTGGCTTTTTATAGCAGATAACCTTAAAAATATTCTACAATGTTCTGCATATAAAGTTTAAATTTCTTCAGTATTGAACAACAGAAAAAACAGGCTTTCTTGTCCGAGGTCATTTAAGTGAAAAAGAAAAAGACAGCAGCCACAGCGCTGTGAACAACGGTAGACTGGTGGGTAATAAGCCAATGAATAATACAGAAAACAGAGATTGGAGACGGGAACTGTTCTTGAAGTACAGAGAGAGAGAGAGATAGAGAGAGCTAGCTGTGCATGGAGTGTGATTTTAATAGTCGTGGAAGCAAAACAGCAAAATTCAGCTCGGTGAATTTTGGTTGGAGAGACAAAACCTGCAGCTCAGAATCAGCGCAAAAAGACGTAATCACAGCGCGGACCGGACACATCGGATTCGCTGAGCTCCGACAGCGTGTCCGTCTACGGACCGTCGGGTGAGAAAGCCGAGAAAGACAAAGTTGATTCTGATGCGTCGGGTCTGTGTTTACGTCTTTGTGTGGAGTCCGTGTACCTGCTCTCATCTGCTGTTTGGTTGTTGTTGAAATGGTTTTGTGAGCTTTAATCTGAGAATCTGGCGTTTCTGGCAAAACACAGTTATATTTAAAAGTTGATTCAGGATTTAATGAATTGATATCCTTTATTCAAGCTACTCACCTCCCACTTCCACCTGCACTTTCAACTGGACCATGGCCAATCAGAGAGGTCCCGCCCCTGACTATCTCTGATTGGTTTAGTCCACGATAGGGGCAAAATGTGTGTCTGTTGTTGACCACAGGGAAGGTTGCAGATTTTGTTTGTTTTTTTTGCTACCCGAACAGTTGGTCGCACAGGTGCAACCAAATATTTTTTTTTTTAGTCGCACCACTGAAAAATTTGGTCTTGTGTGTGTGTGTGTGTGTGTGTGTGTGCACGTGTGTGTGTGTGTTTGGCAGTCTGATGCGGTTTCAAATAATCAAACAATCAAAGCTTTATTCGCCACATGCAGGTTGCCCTGCAGTGAAATGGGACCCCCCCGACCTTACACACACATCACAGACATCACATGGGGATACAGTCGGAGATCGGTAGCGTTACAGAAAAACACTGAAATGTACACTACAATAGGAAAGTACAAGAGGAAAAAAAGAGACCTCTACTCATGCTGTGCTTCCATGGTAGGACAGCATGAGAACAGGAAACAAAAACACTCCTCTGCACAAAAAGCACATAAATGTCCACAGCACAACTTTGTGAAAGACATGACAAGCCACAGGATTGGGTGGGGGGTGAGGAGTAATCCGAAGCGAACACAGCAGCCGCCCTGCACAGCGCTACCATTCCAGCGCGGCACACAGACCCACCGTGTTCCCCCGCAGGAAACAAGCATCGAAGGCGTTTGGAAAGTGAGGGGGGATGAGTGTGTGCTCATCAGTGTAAGTGTATGTGTGTGTGTGTGCGTGTCCAGAGTTCAGCTGAGACAGTGCCCTTCGCCCTATCAGGCTAAGTAAACAGTCTGCCAGCCAACCCAGGTGGCCATGTATGGGATGGGAAGGAACAGACTAAACACAGTCGTCATGAACAAATGGACAACAACGCTGACCGGGATTCACAAACGACTGAATGACTTCATACCTGGATCAACAGAATCGAACACGTGCATTAATCACAGGAACAAATAGGAAACTAAATGGATCAAAGTAAATGAATTTGGGAGTTAATAGAAAGGCAAATAAATACAAAATCAAAGCATAAAAGCAGTTAAACTTCCTGATGAAGCTACGAGACTTTTTTCAGAGCGAACAAAGACACGCAGCTCTCGTCTCGTTTGTCCTGTAAGTGTTTGGTGCTGCAGGATTTACACACAGTTATTCTTTATGGATGTGAACCTGAGAGCTGCACGTTCATTTAGAAATGACTTTCATGTTGTGTGTTACAGCCATGGCATCCCGTTGGTGGCCCTCCTCGATGCTCTTGGCTTCACTGCTGTTTCTCTACTGGACGACCTCCTCTGCTCGGCCCCGTGACCCCGTCACAGCTGACCTCTCACCACCTTACAGGGCTCGCAGAGACCTGCCTGAAGACAGCAGAGACCAAGCTGATCAAGTTCTGAATTCTGTCAAAGATTCTCTGTCTCTGTTTAAAGACGTGATGGAAAATATTAACCCAGATAAAGTGGTAGGTGTAATCAAAAGCCTTTCAAACTTTGCTAGCCTGGCACCTGGCATCGGAGGTGTGGTCTCCTCTGTCATCAGCATGGTCCTAGTCTTCATCCCACAGGACGACCCAGTGCTGAAGGCAGTGAAGGAAGGCTTCGCTGAAGTAAACAGGAAGATGGATTCACTCTCCATCCAGATCTCTGACCTGGCAACAGACGTAGAGTGGTTCAGCTACATCAGCGTCTACTCTCAAGATGAACTCCGCATCCTCAACGCCTGGAGGAAGTTCAACGAGTTTCGAGAGAGTGGCGAGCTGATGCGAGGTGAGGACAAATGGCGACTGGCACAAATATTCACCAACTACTATGAGAACACGGGAGCTGAGACCGGTATGACCAACCTTTACCATTACCTGACAGTCACCAGCACGTCTCTGAGCGGAAACATCAACGAACTCCTGAAGAGAAAGTTTAAATGTGACACGAGTCAGATCGGAAAATACAACTTGTATTTAAGCAGCCTGCTGTGGAAGGGGATGCTAGTCAACCAGTTCTACTGGAAACTCCTGGGTTTAAACACAGCAGCCAAAGAAGCTGAACACACGCAGATGTTCAAGAAAGTCTCTGAAGCTCAGATTTCAGCTGTACAGTTCTGTCTGACCAACTATGAGCAGTTCATGAAGAACGATGTGATAGAGACCGCCAAAGCTCACACTGCTAATAACAAGCAAGCCATCGCTGTTCAGGTGAAGACGGTTCTGGACCAGAAGTACAACTGGTACAGCTGGGTGGTGGTGGTATATGACACTGATACAGACACGACATATGCATTTCACAATATGACAAAGATCCCTGTGGACAGTGTGACTGTGGCTGTGGGCTACACTCTGAAAGAAGAGCAGGACACTAAAGCAGCAGCAGTGGTAAAGGAGCTGGACTCGTGTAACCTGGAGCCATATTACTTTTACCATAACCTTTTGCCAGAAACACACTGCGATCAAATGGCACAGAATATTTTAAACTGCAACCGCAAGGTCGATGGAGTTTCTGTAGGTCAGTTTTTAAAGGTGATGCACAGCATCAAGTTTAAGTGGGACGACTTAGTGGAAGTCCCAGCAGCCATGAAGTCCTTCAGATGTTGGAGGTATGATTGGCTTCCACCTCAATACAGTGTTCGCTATGACTTACCTCACTACAGCCAAATCTGCATCCATTACTCCCGGTCACTTGCCGTCTGCAATCCTGATACGTGTCTGAACGGGGGACGGTGCAAGAGGCTGCTGGACTCCAACCAACACCTGTGCGACTGCCCCGACAGTTACCTGGGAGACAGGTGTGAACACAAGATGAACACCACTGTGCCGCCCATAGATGTAGGGTTTACTGTGCGGAGAGCTCCGCCGTCACCGCTGAACTAAATCTGGAGGATCGGTGCGCACTCATTAAAAACCACATTACTGTGAAGTTCACAGGAAACTCTGTAGCTCATGAAAAAAGCATCAGTAGAATAAAGCAAAACTGATTTTGTTCAAGAATGAAATGCGCTGACACAGCAGTCCACTGCAAACATGACAACAAACAGTCAGGACCAGCTGAGGTCCTTTCTGTGTAAGGCAGTCATGCTTTAACGATGTATTCGTTGTGTTTTCTTTGTGCTTGCCATGAAAATAATTAACTATGTGACCACAAATAAAGACACCTGGACTGTGTCTGATTCTTAAAATATCTGAAACCATGGCTGTGGTTGGGGATGGGATCCACTGTGAACTGGTGCGTTTCTCCTTCATGTTTGCGTCCGCTGAAGCTTCACGGGTCAGAGTAACGTTGTGAAGTCATTCTGGAAGCTGCAAAAAACGGCGAAAATCTTTCACTTTGACTTTCTCATCTTCGGTTTGACAGCATTTTAGTAGATAAAGTCAGATGGTTTGAACATGAATTGAGCTGGAGTTTAAGAAGGCCTCTGGGGGGTCGGGCTGACCTCCGTGTCCTAATGACAAGTGAAATAACTGAAAAAGGGGGAGGGAGGGTGAGGCAGGAAAACGAACAGCTTGTAGGGCTGGCGATGTCATCTATAGACAGAGGACACGTTAGGAGGTGCAGTCCTGCTCCTCAAATTCAAATAATTTATCTCAAACTAATGCTGTCAAATAAAAGACATCATGTCCTCTTCATGCAGCTGATAACAGTCAGTGTGAAACAGAAGCTGTGCAGGTCTACGATCAGCTGTAAGGAGGATGCCGAGGAGGAAACATGCAACGACACACGTACAGGTAACACGGTGGCTCAGCCTTTGGACTTTTTCCTCCGTGGGTTTAGATTTGGCTACAGATATACTTAAAGTGTGATCGGCATTAAGTGCAGACATGCATGACTGTTTCATGTCGGGGGTGCTGAGCTGTGAATCTGAGGGCAGCTGGGGACAACACCGGGACAAATGAGTCGTTAGAGCTGCAAACGTGAGAGGACAGCGCAGTCCTGCAGTCCTGCAGTCCTGCAGTTCTGCTTCAGTCACTCGCAGGAAAACTGTAAAAAAAAAAAGTTAAGTGTTCATTGCATTTCAGTTAATTTCTCTCACTGGGTGTGAGCGGCACAGAGTGTGTCTGTGTGACAGATGTTACTCATTAACACTGATTGAGACTGCTTTGTAACCTCCACATTAACCCTTTCACACACAGTGGTCACTACAGCTATTCAAAGGCTGTTTGCTGGTATTTGTGTGCACTTGTATTGGTGTTGATGGTATACTTGCACATAAACCAGTACATTGGACACTGATGTGTCGCTCCATACCCTGCCACCTGGTGGTTGTTAAATGTTACTGCAGATTTTTGATGTGTTTCATTGTAATTATTGTCATTTAACCCTGTCATGCATGAATTATGACAACCTCAATCAGGATTTTTTTCTTAGGTATTTTTATTTATCTTTTCAGGCCTGATCCTGATTGAGGTTGTCATAATTCATGCATGACAGGGTTAAAAACAAACTCTGCTCCAAAGCTGAATATTTTTTTAAAAGATTTTGTTAAGATCAGCAGCAGTCACCACATAAACCCGATAATATCTCACTGCAGTGAGAGCTGCAGCGCCAGCGTCTGTACTGACATGAACATGGCTGTTCATTCTTTAACTAATGCAGGTGTACTTTAACATTACTTTACTGAGTCTGTCCACTCAGGTCAGGGAAACTTTGCACTTTTGCACAAAGACAAGATTCAGTTTGCTTTCAAATAAAAGTATAAAATTAATCTATGAAAAAACTCAATAAGCATACTTTCCTGTGAGAATAATCGGTGCAGTTTGCATCTTAATTGCCAGCTGGGTCAGTCGTGTCCGAACAGCTGAAACCTCTGCAGAGCTGATCAAGATCAGCACACACAGAACAGGGCAGACTTTGTGCAGCTCTCAGTAAACGAGATCAAACTTCCACTTTACATTTAACAACCATACGACCACGAGTGGCATCGGCATCCAGGGTGGAGGAACCTATATTTTGAGCAGTGTGTCATGGAGGAATCCAACAAACATCCGGACAACCCGTCCAAGCGGACCGACAAAAAGAGGAAGACCTACTCACAACTGACCTGGGGTAAGTGTTTTAGAGCAGCGGTCCCCAACCCCCGGGCCTCGGACTCGTACCGGTCCGTGAGTCGTTTGGTACCGGGCCACGAGAGTTGAGGCTCAGGTGTGAAATGTATAGTTTTCAGGGTTTTTATCGGTTTTCAGCGTTATTTTGTTATCGTTTTTGTCGTTTACTCGGTTTTCCTGGGTCTTTTCACATGTTTTATGAATAAATCTTTTTTTTCAGTACCGGTACTAGTTTTATTTTGTTGTATTTATCCGCGACACCTTAAAGGCCGGTCCGTGAAAATATTGTCGGGCATAAACCGGTCCGTGGCGCAAAAAAGGTTGGAGACCGCTGATTTAGAGTCCATAAACACAAAGCTGGATATCCTAGGGATGCTCCATCAGGAGATCAGAGAGTTTATCTCCAGAACGGCAACACAGAACTCAGACGTTCTGTCACAACAATAAAAGTGAATAAGTCCCCAGAAAAACTGTCCTTGACATATAAACGAGAAGCATGAGAGACAACATGGTTTTAAGCCTTAAATGTTTGTGATCATGTTTCATAGGTCTCGACGTTAATTTGTTGTTAAGATGGATTTTGTGTTTGAGCATTTGATCTTGGATAGTTGTTCCTGCCTCATGTTTTGTTATGTTTTGCAAGTAGTGATGTGGAGATGACACCTCACGGAGGGTGTGGCACATTGTGCTTACTGTGTTGATGTGTGTCATTGGTTCAGATATATGGATGACACCTGGGTGAAAATCAAATCTCAGGACGTTTCACATTTCACGGATCACATTAACTCAGTGGACCGACACATCAAATTCACCAGGGAGGATATGAAAAGTGGCAGGTTAGCCTTCCCAGCTGGACTTTTGTCAAAGCTGGGAAGGCACCAAAAGAAAGCTCCAGCTGATCCAGGACAGAAGGACAACCTCTGACTAAGGGAAAACCTGTAGTGATCCCGTACATGTCAGGAGCAGTTGAGACTAGTTTTCTCTGAACACTGCGTCTCTGTGGCTTTTAAACCCCAAAACCCGCTGTGCCAAAAATAGGTCCACCCCAAGGATCGGGTCCCCCGACACAAACAGAGTAACATAGTGTACGCTGTTAAGTGCAGGAGGATTGGCAGGATTTATACATCGGGGAAACCAAACAACCTCTGGCTAAGAGGACGGCACAACACAGAAGAGCTACCTGGTCAGGCCAGGAGTCCTGTAGTTCATGGACGTTGATGTTGATGTCATTGATCTGTAGGCCGAGCAGTGTGTTGGTTCTGATTCAATCATTTATTTGTCTATCAGTGGTCACGCTGTACTTCAGTCTGTTTTATCTCCTCGTCTGTCACTTTTGGGAAGTTGGATTTTACCCCTTACCGGAATTATTTGCTTCTCTGGCTGATGTCCAGTTGGATTGAATATTTGCATTTTGAACTTTAACCTTGGTCTTCTGTGTCCTATGACTTGGCAGTCTTCCCTCTGTCTCTCATTACAAGGAGCCAGGGATCGAACCACCAAACTTCAAATAAGATCCATGAGACCGAGATCATGCGAAGCGAGGACCCAAATGCAGATGATTATAGGCAGGAACACACTCAGAAATTAAAGTACAGAAATGTACCTATAGGGGTACAATGGCTTGTCACTGGGGTGGTACCCCTCTAAGGTACCGTTCTGTACCCTAAACTGTGGGTACTGATTTGTACCCTTGTAATTTGTACCTTTTACACGTCAAACCTGTACTTTAAAGGGCAAAGTTGTACCCTTAGTATAAAGTACAAAAAAGAACCCTTAAAAGGAGTACAAAAATGTCTTTCTAAAGGTTCAGTATCTACACACAGATTTCCTATATTTTTCCTCTCAGGATTTGAAAAATTGAAGATACAAAGTCAAAAATACTTGTCACATTTATTACCTTCTTAAATACATTGCTTAACTGTTACATACAAACTGTTATCAACAGAGTATGTGTCATAAGCTGCAACATCAATTTCCTGTCCAGGTTTTAGCAACGTCCATTCACTATCAACTCTAACACTGTATGAATGAAAATGGTTGTCATATAACAGAGGAATGAGAATTTTTCCACAAAAGACCCACATTGTGTCAATATTAAATATGTACTTAATTTGCCAGAACAGAGGAATCTTCTCTGAAAGCAGTACATCAATGACAAACACATCTCTTACACAGTATTTGACACTGTTCACAATTACTTCTGACACACGCTGGAAAGCTTTCTTAGCACTATCAACTTCAGAAAAGCCACAATAGACTGTCAGTGCTTGTTGCAGTTCCAGTGGTAATGACAAAAATGGTGTAGTCACACTTTTTCCAAAAACATTTTCAAATTCACCAAGTAAACTTTTGTTAGAAAACTCCCAGCACTGTCTGAACTGATGTCTGTTGCTCAAAGTTGTAGCAATGTTCATAAAATTTCTACAATTGCGGGACAACGTTTTGAAATACTGGTGCTTACTTTCAAATCTCATACACCATAACAAACGTAGAGGGCCGAACATTTCAATCAGTCTTGCATAGTGGATTAAATAATGACACTTTGGTGTAATTACATCCCCAAATACACTTTTCAGTTTTGTGAGAAACTCATGGACAAGCAACTTCAACAATAAAATATTCTCTTTTCGCACTTTTTTAGCCATTACAATCTCTGTTATTTCACGACATAGAAGAAAAACATGCCAATATTTACAATTAGGTGGCACACGGTCTGCCATCAGAAATGGCAGCAATCTGAACAGGCACCACTTTTGAGATGCTGATCCAACAATACCAACACTCTGAAGTCTCTCTGATAACTGTACTGGTTTGTTTGTTTTGTCATTCTGACCGATGGGCATTTTTTGCAATTCTTCATTGATCTCTCTAATTGTAATATGCTTCTCAGTGTGGGCTTTACAAATCACTAGTTTCATAACTAGAGGAACTACACCTTCCAACAGATCATGCATTACATCAGGTGGTAAAGCTTGCGTAACACTGAAATAACTCAGTCTGTCAAAAGGACATGAACTATTTACACCATATATTGTTTTATCATCCGGAAATTCTTGGATTCGTGCAAGATGATACTGGTGAACCTCTGATGTTCTTAAAACAAAGCTTTCTTCCTCAAAGGATTGTTTCATATCTTCATAAGAAGCCATGCAATACCGACAAATTCTACCAGTGTTAAATGACATAGAAAAACCACCAATCATGTGAGCTGATAAATTATCACAAGATAAAGTTGCAAGAGCAGCATGAATAGTGTGTTCAGTTTTATCAATGGTAAAAGTAAAGCCATCAGTGGAAAGTTTTTCCAAATCATCAAGCAAAGGTTTAAGGATAACATGCCAACCACACCGCTTAACGAAAGAATAGCGTACCAATAACGCTAGATGAATGTGCCTCTGCTGAGAAGTGTACCTTTTGTCCAAATTGCCTACAGTGTAATAAAATGCACTAAGTTTGTGTTTGGATCGTTTAGATCCTAGAGGATTAAGTACTTCAAATTCATCCTCATAAAAATGGAGTCGCAGTGCATTTGGGTTATCCTTGAAGAATTGATGATGTCTGAAGATTTCTCCATCAGAGTAATCTGTTAGAAATTCATCAGTTTCCAAATTGCCACTTGAAAAAATGTGATCTTGTATGTCTTCATGAGAAAGATAATTTTTTAGCACCTTATCAACAGGCACATATGAATACGAGCCAACTGTATGACCCACAGAGTCTCTTAATTTGCAATGAACAGGCTCTGTCATGTTGAGCTTTGATTTGCAATGTTCTTTGACCAAATAAGGAGATCGAATAGCTGTTGAAGCCTTCTCAAAAAATTCATTTGAATGCAGGACATTTTTAAGCTCTGGACACAAAGACACATCAAGACCCATTTTCTCTAAATGATATGCTATAAAAGCATCGTAGTTCTCCTTGAAAAAACACATCAGAAAATTTACATCTTCCACAATTTCTTCCTGAACAGAGACTGGTAAAGAATTTTTCTCTCTGCACTTAAGAATGAACTTGAAAAGATTGTCTCTGAAATTTATCAAAAATTCATCCCAGGATGGAGGGGTTTCAATATTTTCAGTCATGTCATTTGCAAATTCATTTGGGTGTGGACTGACTACCTCCTGCTCATTTTCATCTAAGTCTTTATGGGGACACAACACCTGTTCTCTGTGTTTCCTATACACATGTCGTCTGAAAGATTCATATTTTTTGAAGGAAGAACAGCAGTCACTGAGTCCACAGGTTATATCAAAATTGGCATCATGGGAATGAATAAGTCCTATGTGCTGAATAAGCTTTGTCAAACTAAAGGTTCTTCTGCCACATTTGGAGCACTGATATGGCTGAGGCATGGTGGTCAATACAGAAGATTTATTTGTCTGGTGACTGTGATTGGCAGAGGCCGGTCCTCACCCTCATCTATTTTCACAATGTACTTTTGGAGAAAAATCAGGGTGTTCTTCAGATGTTTTGGATAAGCAAGGTTGAAGACAAAATACAAGCAGAAAGAAGAGATGATTCCTTCAAAAATACACGAGCTTCTGCACACTTCACTGCCATCCAACTTCACAATGTTTGGAGCGCTTCTGGAGAACACTGGTTTCCAGTCTTCATGAAGTAGCTGCACAGTTGGATAGGGGGTTTTCGGATGAACCTTTGAAGTCAAAAGAGAAGGTAGAGGAAAGCAATATCTTAGTCTCTTAACAAAAGATACATTTGTTTTCCTTTTATATAGACTAAATATTTTAATACACACACCTCTCCAAGTATGACAAAGAGATCCAGTTTCTCCTTGAAGACATATGGCAGGAATAAAAGTGCAGCCCTTGTGTCAAGATCTGCCAAAAAAACCCAAAAACAACACAAGATCACCCATGCATTTTATCTGGCATTTCCAGTTACCTATAAAAATTATATAAAATGGAAGCCTTGAAAGCAAATACCTGGTAGGTCATCAGTGAGAGCCTCCTCTCTTGCATCAAGGTAGAGCTGGTAGAGTGGGGTTTTCCCTCGTGTAACGTCAATCACCTTTGCTGCAACACATGAGAGCCCTTCACGAAATCGCTGGCTTACATTACCCGTTGTTGGTTGGATCCACCCGAGTTCGTTGCACAGCTACAAGTAAAAAATTAATTTTCAGTACAAAATAACAGTGTATGAAAATGAAATAATCTAAAGTTGATATTAATTATGTATGGTGCTGCATAATTATTTTTTTATAGAATTTAACAACAATACTGTAAGAAGTTACATGAACATACAAAAAAAGGAAAGAGGGACAGATGAAGAAAGCAAGGTCAAGGGCAAATAAAATTTACTACTATAAACATGTTAAATGTGACAGCTATTTCCAAGTTCAGTTCAGCTTTCTGACTTACACCAGTAGGCATCCCTAAGAAGGGGTACTTCTTCAACACATCCTCCACAGGCATACCATCTGCAATTTCTTTTTGCCGCCAAGCAAACGTTTGCTGCATACGGTTATGAACCACCATGGTATCTGGTTGCATCTTCTGATATTGGCACTGTAAGACCTTTAAGTGGGCGTCGATGGATAATAAATCCTCTCCTTGTACGCATGGTCCCTTGAAAGAAAGCAAGAGTGAGAAGAGAAAGTCAAAACAGATTAGAAACCCAACATAAGACTAAATATACAATTAGAGCTGACACGATCTGTGCATCACAAAGAACTCGTATCGTTTAAAGTTAACCGATACCATGAACCAATATTTAAAATATGGAAACTCTGAAATAATTTCACATAAAATCTTAATTGTTAACTTGAAATTTTAGTTTTGGAGTCATATTTAAAATGTTGGTTTTTTTTAAATCTAGTTCACCCTCTTTTAGCGCCTTCTAATTAATAATATTTTGTGAGGTAGAAGTATTAGCACTGGTACTTTGTATTAGCAAGTGCTCTAATCCAAGTATTGGTATAGTTTTGGTTTGAAAAAAGGGGTACAGTTGCATCCCTAATCCTTAGTTTTAGATGTAATAACAGAGGCAAGAACATTTTATAGCTCAAGATGTCCCTCACACCAACCTGACAAACATTTCTCTGACTTGTTCGTTGACATTTATTAGGCTGCCCTCTCCTCGTAGAACCAAACTTCTCCTTACAACGCCTCACTGCCTCACTGTCGACTAGTGGTGCCCGCTCTGATTTGAATTTACGTCTCAAAGACATATGCCATGTGTGCTTGTTGAACAGAAACATAAGTTACTGTAAAAACAATCTACACAAAATACACCCAACAAAGAATCAGTAAACATACTTCATACAAACCTACTGAGAGGCTACAGATTGTCTTACTAACAAAACAAGATTGAAAAAAGCTTCACTTTTACTTTGTAATCTTGAAGGAACCTTATGCAAATTTTAAATTTAACTTACATAACCATTTCCCTCACGATCCTTGAGGAAAGGATACTTCATTACCAGCGTCTTCACAGCTTGCACATATTCAGAATTTGTAGGATACCTGTAATATCAGAAGAAACATAAGTGTTAGAGCAACTGCTGACAAACAAACTTTATCAAGTGTCAGTTATTGTTTCTTAGTAATGTAGCGTTTATTTTCAATATGACAGATTCAGCTTTTTCTAAAGCAACAAGCTAACATTACCCTGATTAACTTACATAGTATACTGTGCCACAGCTTCATATAGAACTCTGATTATTGTGTGTCTGTCCCTTGGATTTTTATGGCACGGTTCTTTGTTGTCCAGTTTTAGTTGCAGATTTTTGGGAAATCTTGGAATTTCAAAAGAGGCTGGCAGTCTCAAAGTATTTTCATTGCTGTGAAAACAGTTAAATGTTTGTTTTTATTGCATGAATTGAAGTATAAAACACTACAGTAACAATACATATGGTAGGAAAAATGATCATATTAACTAAATCCTAAAAGTGCATAATGGCCAACATGTATGTTTCAGACATACTAACTTCATTATAAATAAGAAAATACCTTATTGAAGTTGACGAAGTAGATGGTTGCCAGTCTTCTGGAGAGACAGTCTGTAGAGTCAGCGTCACTGAAGATTCCTTCATCCTTGACACAAATTGGTTGAATTTAACCTGCTTTTTGAAGGATCCTTGGAAAAGGTATGCAACCATAGTCTCAGTAAGACCGCAGTCAACTGTGTCACCATCAACCTCATTGTCTGCAAGATAAATGGTAGTACAAACTCTAAATTCCATGTAAGAATATTTAACACCACATTTTTACATGGGTAAAAACCGTATATCACACACATTAAAACCTTTTGTACAACTTCTTTCAGTTCAAAGAAATATTCATTAAAAAAATCAGTAAATTAAATAAAATAAACCAAATTTTTAGAGTGAATCCTCTTGATATGCAAAGTTTTCATTTTTAAATTTAGATGTTTGTTTGGGACTACTGGACACAGGAGAGCAGAGTCTGAGCATGCTTTTGTGCCCTTTCAAGTTTGGAAGAAAAAAAAAAGACTAGAATGCTGTAATTTGTTAATATTCACTACTAAGGTGACTCCTTTCTCCAGATTTCCGACAGTTTCTGCCGTCTGTTCTTTCAGACCGATTACTTATAGCGATAACACCCGGAGGACCGTATTACAAGCTCAGATTACATGCTGAAAAAGTTCCCACATTGCTGAAAACGGGACTATCAAACCCCAGCTGCGACACCCTTGTTATATTTTAAACAAGTGCGGCGTCAAGATATTTCCTTTAAACGCCGCCCATGTGTGTTAATGGCCTTGGAGTGGATGTAAAAACGTGATTTTATTAAACCATTAATACACTAACGGTAAACTGCATTCAGCTACCAGGGAATCAAATTTCGCGCCGTTCCGCTGCGCAGGGGTTACCGAACCCATAGACTGTGGCCGAACCACATATATAAGTTCAAACTTATACAAATACTATGTGTACACATTTTTCATTTTTCAGAACTGTGACCTCAACTTTACACATGAAACGTTTGTAAAAACGTTTGTAAAAAGACATAATTTGAGCTAAGAGAGTGCCGAAACTAGCTAAATTGCTAATATACGTTAAGCTAGGCTAAACCAATAATTAGTAATTACGCTACATTTTTCTTTAAATAAAACTTACCTCTGAAACGCTGAGCTTCAGCTTCGGTGACATCTAAGCCCCACTCTTGTATTTTTGTTAAGAGTTCCTCGGTTGAAAGTGAACAGAGCACACCAGGACTTGCAAGTTCGTAATCCATCTCCGTCCGTTGATAAAACAAAATGGCACCTGCTGCATTTAAAGAAAGTTCTAGAATCCACCAGCTATTCGTTGAGTTTCTTCTTCTACTTTTTGTTTGATGTTGTGAGGATGGGCTCAACTCGCACTCCGAGGGTGCTTTTTTGCAATTCATCCAAATACTTATACTTAAAAAAAAAAAAACGCTCTCTTAAAAAAATGTTTAAATGCATTTTTACTTTTTTTTCTTTCAAATAAATTCGTTGTTCTTAAAGCAGCTTAAAAATAAGGGGGGTTCAGGGAATACAAAAACAACAACAGCAATGAAAATAATAAAAAATAAAATAAAAACACTAAAATATATGCTTAAATCAATACAGTTGCAAATAAATTACTGTCAAAAAGAATTAAAAAAAAACCTCTAATCAAAAAGAGCTTAATCAACCTGTACTTTATCTTTTGAAAGAATGGGTACAAATAAGTACTTTTCACAATTAAGGAACATGTATGTACCTTTCAGACGCTAAAAAAGGTACAGATAGTTCCCCCGAGGTCCAATATTTGTCCTTAGACTGTATTAATGTCATTTTTGTACCTTGGGGCACAGTAATGTACTCCTTCCGTACCCCTATTTCTGACTGTGAAGGAGTTAACTGAAGCTGAGCTATTGATTTATTAATGCTGATTGGCAGAAAACACAGAACTAAAAACCAAAACAGAACAGAGAACTAAAACAGAAAACCTAAGCTGACAAACGCAAGGAACAGAGAACACGGAACACGGAGAACCACAAGGGTAGATTAACAGTCTGACGAAGAGCAGAGGAAACACTGACGGGTGCGTTATGATCCAATTGGCCCCACTCACGCACCACCCAAGAAAGAACACAAACAGTAGTGCCTTTTAAAGTGCTAAGCAGCCATTTATTTGCTTCAGCAGTGAGCAGTGCCAAAAATAACAAACAAAACTCCCTAATGGTCCTTATGCTTTCCTACACAAATGAAAACAAACAAAAAGACAATTCACTTACCTAACTTAGGAAACACAGGAGAAAACTTATTCAACAAAAATGACTTCTCACGCTTAATAGGATGCTGCAGTGAACAATATATACAAGGTGAACAAAATACACAATTCCTACTTTACAAATCTATGTACAGCTATTTACAAGATTAAGGTACTAACACCAGACACACACACACAAGGTCATACTTGCAAAACAATGGGCAAAGACACTCTACGAAACAACGAATCAAAACCACAGGCTCTTTGTTGGATGGTGGAGGCTAGGAGAGAGGGGGGCCAGGTGGCTGTCATCTGGTGGTTAAATACTGGAGGTGATAAACCAATTATCCAATCCGAGGACAGGAAGAGACTCCAGCCAACTACTCAACAGGCACGCCCAAGTGTCCATCTGCTAAGAAAGAAAAGGGGAAAACACCCACAGCCATTGTCTGGTGGGAGGAGTCACACACAAAACAAACACTGATAACATTGGATCATAACATTTCCTCCCACCCAAAAATCAAACATTTAACCCCAAATGAAATGTTTGATTCATGACCTAGAGAGGGCATCAGCCATGACATTCTCTAAGCCCTTTTTGTACCGGATTTCAATGTTGAAGTCCTGGAGGAGTAAGGACCAGCGCATAAGGCGCTGGTTGCTGTTCTGCATCTGAGTTAGGAACTGGAGAGGGTTGTGGTCAGAAAACACAACGATTGGAAGGGGACTGGACCCAAGGTACACTTCAAAGTGTTGCAAGGCTAGCAATAAGGCTAAGGCTTCCTTTTCAATCGTGCTGTAATGTAATTGGTGTTTTAGGAATTTTTTGGAAAAGAAACAGACTGGATGGTCAATGCCATGTTCATCCTCCTGCAAAAGCACTGCACCAGCCCCCAAAGCACTGACATCCACCTCAAGCTTGAACGGACGTGTGAAATCAGGGGCGGCCAGCACAGGAGGACTGCAAAGCAGAGCTTTGGCAGCTTCGAAAGCAAACTGACATGTCTCTGACCACACAAATGGTGATTTTGGACTGGCAAGACTGGTTAATGGGGCTACTACCTCGGAGAAGTTTTTGCAGAACACACGATAATAACCTGCCATGCCTAGAAAACGACGCAGCTCCCGACGCGTCTGCGGAGCTGGGAAGTTTAATATTGCCTGCACTTTCACGGCAACAGGGAGGACTTGACCCTGTCCTACTTGTTTCCCTAGGTAGCTTACAACAGCCTTTCCGAACTCACATTTAGCCAAGTTTAGTGTCAGTGAAGCATCATGCAAGCCGTCAAATATTTCACTGAGGGTTTTGAGGTGTTCAGTCCAGGTGGATGAATAGGCCACTATATCATCCAGATACACTTCGCAGTTTATGACTCCATGTAACACAGTGTTCATCAGTCGTTGGAATGTGGCGGGAGCATTTCTTAACCCGAACGGCATGATGTGTATTGCAAAAAGTGGTCGGGTGTCACAAAGGCACTGATTGGTTAATGGGACTTGCCAGTATCCTTTTAGGAGGTCAAGTTTGGTCACAAAGTTTGCCAAGCCCACACGGCCGAACAAGTCATCCATGCGTGGGAGTGGGAAAGAGTCTGGTTTTGTAGCAGCGTTTACCTTTCGGTAGTCGTTACAGAAACGGGAGGTTTGATCGGGTTTTGGAACGAGCAGTGATGGTGAGTTCCAAGAACTATTACTGGAACGGGCAAAACCATGGTCAAGAACATACTGGACTTCTTGCTGCATTATGGCACGCTTAGTGGGATTTACTCTGTAGGCATATTGCTTTATTGGTTTGTGATCACCCACATCAATATCGTGACTTAGCACGTGCGTTTGAGTGGGTATATCACCGAAAAGATTTGGGTAATTGTTAATGAGCTCACAGGCATCAGATTTGGCAGGATCAGACTGATGTGCTAAATAGACATCCAAGTCACCCAAGATTTCAGAGTTCCTGAGTAATTCCCTCGTTTTAAACGATAAGAAGACTGAGACTGTGGTGTTCAACAGTAAAATCCCTCGTGCCTAACTCTGTGCTGCCCTGGGTTCCTTTGCTAGTTTTTCTTGTGACTATGTCAGTAACTTGGGTGCACTGCTGGATAGCTCGCTCAAACTCGATAAGCAAGTGTCTGCTGTAGTGAGATCTAGCTTCCACCAACTGCACCTTATCTCTAAGGCTAGGCATTATGTTCCGCATGAGGACCTGGAGAAGCTTATTCACGCTTTTGTGACCTCCAGGTTGGATTATTGTAACTCCTTGTACTATGGTCTTCCCTCTTCTCTTCTTCTTACACTGCAAACAGTCCAAAATGCAGCAGCCCGCCTTTTGACTGGTACCAGGAAATTTTGCCCTATTACTCCTGTTCTAGCTAGCCTGCATTGGCTGCCCATAAAGTACCGTATTCACTTTAAAATATTACTCCTTACATTCAAAACTATTAATAAATTAGCGCCAAGTTATCTTAGTGAACTTCTCAAACCACATACTCCTGCTAGAACACTCAGATCTGCCACTCAACTACTTCTGACCCAACCCAGATCTCGGCTGAAGTCCCGGGGTGACCGTGCGTTTGCTCCGGCTGCCCCGGTACTGTGGAACACCCTTCCTCTCGACCTCCTCGCATCTGATTCCATTGCACTGTTCAAATCACGACTAAAAACCCACTTATTCAATCTTGCCTTTCCCTCTAGTTAATATTTCTTTTATGATTTTATATCATGTGAAAAGCTTCATTAAAATCCACCGTAAAGAACATCGCCTTCGACAGAGTGCATCGCTTGGGGGCCGTGAGGTTGCCACTCACACTAACTTGCATTAACTTAACATTAACATCTGTTTTAACTTACCATTATCAAATCGCATCTTAAGTGTGATATGATAGCAGAATTAACACCGTCACTCTCCGTCAGTGATTTAATTGGAATGTTTCCGGGGGGTTTTTTCTTCTCTCTTTTCCCCCCTCTTGTTTTTATGCTGCTCACCCTTGTCCTTGGTTTCTTTCTTTATTTCTTTCACTGCTTCGATCACCTGCTTCCACACTCATCCACAAACAGCATCCTTTATTTCTACACATAGGCACAGCACGATCATGCACAGTCATGCGTTCAACGGCAGCGCATTTGCATCAGTCAGACAGCGCACACAGTCGTATATGATACACACACTTAAGCCAAGCCTACTCATATTAGTAAATATGCACACACATAGTCAAACTATGTTTGACTATGTTACATTTTGATTTGTTACATGGAATATAAATGGAGCTGGCTCCAGAGAAAAGAGGTTAAAAATATTTAACCAACTCAAAAAACTACAGGCAGATCTTGTCCTATTACAAGAGACCCACAGACCTCTTAGAGGTTCGAATGAACTTAAAACACCTGAGTTTCCTAATGTGTTCTCAGCTTGTTATAATTCTAGACAAAGGGGAGTAGCAATTTTAATACATAAAAATATTAATTTCACAGTACTCGATACAGTTATAGATCCAGAGGGCAGATTCTTAATCATTAAACTATCTATACTTGATAAAAAGCTATGTATTGTAAGTGTCATGGTCCTGGGTCGGTGACCCAGCGCTTTAAGTTTATTATTATCATTTTCCAATTTATTATCATGATTATTATTATTGTTTGAGTTCTACGTGTTATATTCGGTCTGCCTCTGAGTCTGCGTCTGTATCTGTCTGTCTATGGCGTCACCCCGTCTGTTTGTGAATCTGTCTGTTTAGTTCAATGTCTTGTCTGGTTCCATGTGTCTGAGTTTCCTGTTTTATTGTGAAGGTCTGTGTTGTATGTGAGTGTGCTCAGTTTACGTTTCCCCTGTCTCGTCAGCTGTGATTTCTCCCAGGTGTGTTCCCCTCCTGACTCTCTTCCCTTGATTACTGCCGTCTGTGTATTTAAGCCCTGTGTTTCTCTGTGTCAGTGTCGCGTCGTACCCTCAGAATTATGCCTGTGTGTTCAGTTCTCGGTGTCATTGGTCTGTTCACGGTTTCGTTTGTCACCAGCAATAAAGCTAAGGTTCTCAGTTTCAATTCAGTCTCAATTCAATTCCAGAGTCTCAGAGTCTCGCATTTGGATCCTCCTCTCCATCCGCCTGCACACAGAGCCCTGACAGTAAGTGTATATGGTCCAAATGTTGATGATCCCTCATTCTTTCACGGGTTTTTCAGTGCACTCTCTGAACACTTAGATGGCACACTTGTTCTTGGAGACGACCTCAACCTTGGACTAAATGAAGACATGGATAGGCTCAATACAGCGGGAACTCAGCGTAACTGGCAGTCCACAAATATAATCAAACAGTATATGAGCGACTTTGGTCTTTGTGATGCATGGCGCTCCCTTCACCCCACCAGTAAGGAATATACTTTTTTCTCACATGTCCATCACTCCTACTCTCGTCTGGATTATTTTCTGGTCAGCAGCTCACTGCTGAGCGAGATTTCAGACACTGAGATTCACCCTATAGCTGTCAGCGATCATGCTCCTGTATCTTTAACACTAATGCACAAGAATAATACTACGCCAAGTAAAAACTGGAGATTCACTACACGCCTACACTGAAAAAAATATGTTGTTGGATTTACTTAATTCAATGGTGGACATTTGTTGCACACAGATGTTTTGCTTTGGCAGCAACTTAAACAATTGAGTTAAATTAACACAATTTATTCATGTTCAATAAACCTGTGCAATTTGTGTTGATAAAATGTGACTTAAACATGTTTTGATGAAGTAATTTGAGCTCTTGGAATATTTTAATCCTTCACAATTTTTTCACTTTATCCCAACACCATTCAATAACTTTTACCCAATACTACTTGGTCACTTAAATACTACATGTTATCTTCAAATTACATTTTGCTATTATATTCTAGTATCAAATACACAATTTTCAAATGGAGGCCTTATAACAGATTGTATTGTTCTCTTCCAAGATGGTTGCTGGCATCCACCAGTAACCTTTAAAAACAAAATGTCTAATTTCACTGCATTGACAGTAGGTAAAGAATTAAACTGACATTACTCCACTACTGAATCTATATAAATCAACAGTTAAATAATGTCAGTTCTTCCGTGTTCTCTGGAATCAATCACAGCAAAGAAATTAGACTGTTTCTTTTGAAAAATGTTACAGGACAATACAAAACATTCTATTTAAGGCCTCTGACGTCAAGATTCAGTTAAACAACAATTATAACTAAACAATTTGAGGAAATGGTAGTTTCCATTAACATTAAATTAGGTTACTGAATTGGCAAACACCTTCCTATTAACATTACCCATTTTACCCCAATAACTAAAGAAATTAGCACTTGCAGGTCAAAAACTTTATTCAAGAGACGCAAAAATAACATTGATACAGTGACTGTCAAAAATTACAGCACTGATCATACTGTGACATCTTGGTTCAAAACAGCACACTTAGAAATATTCAACGTTCTTTACTTCAACTGAATGAAATTGAAAATACCATTTCACACGACCCATATGGGATATTTAGACTGTATAACTGTTCACGCTACATCTCTTCACTAGTAAAAGAAAGAAAAAATACAAAGACAAATTTAAAAATGCTGCCAAACAGACAAACAGAACTTGTACAGAGCAAAAGGAAAAACAAACAACAACAACAAAAACAGCTTGTCCTCATGGCAGTTGCAGAGTATATAAAAATGAACCCTGCGATCTGCTCCTGGAATTGAGCTTCAAAAATGCAGCAGAACAAGTGTGAGATTTAAATGTCCTCTCACCTAGAGCTGATCACCTTGCATGCATAACAGTGAGCTTTCCTTGCAGGAGCAGTTTTGTCTTAGTTGTGAGCTTTTCTTGAGAGCTGAGTTGCATCCAACTCCATTACCACCCATTGAATCACCTCAAAAGTGTAGCAGAGCTGTGATGGGTAACTCATGTTGAAGGAATAAAAAAGGTCCAAACAGCATGGCTACTGCAAAGGTCACATTATCCAGATCTTGAAGAACTACTATACCCTCGATGATGATGCCAACATCAGAAAAGTCATTGCCTGGCGCATCTCTGGAGACAGATGTTCATTGTGGTTTTCTCAATCTGTGCAGTGGCCTCAGTCAAGTCCTGGTTAAACACAAAACATTTTTTTAAGATTCCCTTTTAAACTCATCTCTTTTGAATCTACCAGTTCTAATGTTAGAGTAATTTAAACCATAGTAAATAGCTATAGCCAAAGAGTGGCCTGCCATGCTGCCATTCATGGTCTAACAGAGTTTCTAAGAGAGAGTGAAAAACATAATAATTTCAAATGCTTTACATTAGTTTTTGTTAGAAAGACACCGGCCCATCAGAAATCCAGGTTATGTCACTCAGAAGATGTTAGAATTTAGACTTTCAGCCCCACAATTTGGTTAGCTGTTGGTCAGTTGGTCTTTTTTTTTTTTTTTCTTTCAAACAAAAGCTAATGTAAATATTGGGGGGATTTTTCTTTGTTCACTAGAATGACAAATTTAAAGTTTTTTCACACTGATGTGACCCCTAATACAGGGGTAGGGGTGGGGCCTCAAGGGCCGGCGGCCGAGTTCACTACTAGGCCTCATGTGAACTTCAAATTATTAAAGAGGACTACTGGTCCTAACCAGTCCAATGAGGATCAAGTGGATAACTAAATGCATTTTTAAATGTTGCAAAGCCACAATCTACTCATAAAACACTCACCATGAACTCCTGCACCAAGATGTTGCAATTGTCTTTCACACAGATGCGGAGCACTTTGATGAGACTCCCTTTGAGCATTAATGTCATCCTAAAGTATTATAACAAAGAAAACAGAGATTTGTGAACTTTTCAGTAGCACAGAAGAAAATGATCCCAGACAAAAACTTGACTTTTTAAACCAGTCAACATGCAACACCAGCATCTACAAAGCAATATCAAAAGTTCCTGTTTGACATCAACTTTATGGATATATAGTTTCCAGAACATATATTTTTAAAAAAAGATAATTTTTTCTCAGTGGGCCAGTAAATGCATGACAAAAAAGAATGGCATCCTTTCAGTGGAATCAGTACTCACAGGTAATAGTTGACTGTTTCAATGGATGCAGCATAAAAATCTTTTACTGACCTAATGCAATACATATACACTTTGTAGTTAAAGAATTTTAAAGTTCTTACTGTCATCATGGCAGCTACATCCTTTAGCTTTGTGCACTGTTCCCCCGATCACTTTGCAAACACTTTCAGCAGACTGTCAGAGAGAAACTCAGCTCCGTCAGAAACCTTGACTGTAAAGGCATGGTTGGGATGCACTGGAATGCTGCATTTTATCTGAAATAACATTTTGAAATTTTGAAATAACAGCAGGCACTGTGCTTGGTTAATCAGTAATGTTTTGTTGAATAAAAACTGTGTTTCCAGATCTTATGGGATTAAAAAAATCCAAAGATGTTTGTTTCTGATTTGCAACCCAAGAACCCACAAGTTACAACCTCATTTTAGTTCAAGTGTGCATTAATGTGAGTCCAGTAATCACCTTTCTGACAATACATACAGGTATAAGTTAAACCTATGGCAGATTTTGGATTTCTCAGTTGTTTTAATAGGGTGGTCTATTTGTGTATGCATGCACCTAATAATTATACAAAACCTATTATAATTAAGTTACAGAAACCTTAAGCGAAAATAGAATATACTTTCTTACCATAACACCTTGAACCCACAATCCATCAGCTGACTCCTGGTGAAATGCAGAATAGATGTGGTCTCTCAATGTGCAGCAAAAAAAACAAAAAGAAAAGGACAGCAGGTGAGGGCAGGAGGGGTAGGGATGTAAGCTAGCATAATGCCGCTAATGATATTAGCTAAAGCTGTTCAATGTCCAAAATCTCACTAACACCACGGTGCAGTAAATACACAATGTAACTGAAGAGTCAGTTGGCAAATCTATTCACACAGAAAACCAAATTATGTTATGAGTGCCTCATAATTAGGTTTAATGTGATATTACGGCTCTTGTGCCAAAGACAAATTCAAATGAAAAAGCGCCAATTCTTTGACAACAGATAAAACAGCAAATAAGCTAATGGCTCTTTTTTAGCATGTTACATGGCGGCACTTTAGACGTTTAACTACATTTGGCTGAAATATGGTAAATATTAATTCAAAAAATCAAGACATACCAAAAACGTAGAGTTGGCTGCTCGACTTGACTGAGATGGATGCCTTTTTTGAACCACGATCCAAAGCCCGCGAGATGAAATCACGCGTGGTTTCACGAGATTTAACGTTGCTATCTTATTGACTTACTTCACCTGAACATGATATGAACAATTTAATACACCCTTTCTGCATATCATGTAGTTTTTACACTATATAGTTACATTTATCTTTAAAACATGAGGTAATTGTGTTAAATACATGCAAGATGCTTACATAAATCCAAGAGATGGCCAGTCCCTTTTTTTCAGTGTAGACTAAGAACGTAAGAGGTGAATAAACATGGAAACAACACAGAAAGGAAACTCAACAACCTCAAATAACCACCAAACAACATAAGCACAAGAAAACAAAACCAGGAAATGAGATGGAAAAGTCCATAAACACAAAACCCTGGGTCAAAGATCCAGAACCGTGACACAGACTGAGAGTACACCTGTGTTCAGGTAAACCTCTGCTGTGTGTTAAAACATTTATATTTCTTTTTATTCAATCATCTTCCAGAAGACAGAGACCTCTGCACAGCTCAAATGCCAGTTGCAGGATCTCTAACATTAGAATTATAAACTCATATAGGTTTTATTTTGGTACTTTACACGTCACAGTTTCAATACAAACATTGCTTATATGGCAAAGTTCCTCTTTTCTGTCTGGCTTCCCGTATTTATTAATATACTGTACAGCTCTACGTCACAGAGGAAGGAGGAAGTCTTCTTCAGAGCGAGCGGAAGAAAGAACGATGGAAGAAAATCAGTGAGTGTTTAAAATGAGACTTCTGCTTGACTGTCGACCTCCTTCCTTCTTATGGATGTGATTAGGATAAACGTGCCAGTGAAACTTCCTGTATGAACCCTTAAACTATTCGCACAATCCGTTCACGTTCGTCTTCTTCCTGAAACTCTTTGGCGTTTTTACGAGGAAGAAGTCGTTGGAAAATTGGGTGGGGGAGGGTGTTCGTGGTTATGTTGTTGTGTGCGTGCAACTCAGTTTACATTCATGCTTTCTGAAATCACCCTTATCTCTATAAGACGACCATCCACCTTTGTAGAGCGCTGCAGGCCATTCCTGTTTCACTTCTTGCCGAGCGTTCCTGATCGCTGCTCTGTGATTGGCTGTGAGGAAGTGTCTGTCTTAGAGGAAAGCAGAATTATTTTAATGCTTTTCCAGTTTTCTTCTGCAGGAATCTAAAGTTGTGTGATTTTTAACAGGGCACAGGTCAAGATACTGCTCCTGGAAGAGCTGAATAGACTGACTGAGGAGCAGTTTAAGAGTTTCAAGTGGCAACTGGGACTCAGGATGCGGGATATGCCTGCATACCAGCGGGAGAGGGCAGACCGACATGAAACTGTGGATCTGATGATGCAGCATCGCCCCCATCAGGCCGTGGTCATTACCACTGAGATTTTTAGGGCCATTGCCAGGAACGATCTGGCTGATCATCTGACTGAGCGTCTGGCCGATATCAACATGGGAGGTGATGAGACAGCAAACAACAAAGAGCAACATAATAATAGAGAAAACAAAGCACCATCACAATAAACTAGCTAGCCATAGATATCAATATTTACTAAATAATAAACGATATTTTTTTGTTTGTTTTTTTTTTTTCTCCATACAGGTGACCCAGGAGTTCTTTTTTTTTTTTTTTTTCTCTCTCTTCCCCCCCCTGCTCACCGTCTCTTCTCCCCTTTGGTTTTCTTTCTTTCTCTCCCCCTCTTTCTCTCATTCATTCCCCCTGTCCTATTTATTAAAAAAAAAAAAAAAAAAAAAAAAAAAAAAATGACAAAGGAATGTCGCATACTGCTGTTTCTGATGTCATTAAAAAAAAAAAAAAAAAAAAACGAAAACAAAAACAAAAACAAAAGAAAAACAAAACAAAAAAAAAAAAAAAAAAAAAAAAAAATGACAAAGGAATGTCGCATACTGCTGTTTCTGATGTCATTAAAAAAAAAAAACAAAAAAAAAAAAACAAAACAAAACAAAACAAAAAAAAAAAAACATGGGAGGTGATGAACCTGCTCTTTCCAAATGAAGCTGTAGAAATGTCCTCACTTTATTCGCACTGAGACAGCAGCAGAGCACGAGCTGAAGCAAGAAGAATGATTTCGTTATTTTTTTAAGAGAACATTTAAAAAATTACCTTTATTTGGTAAAACTTTTACTTTTTCATGACGATGGTGAGGAGTGGTGTGTGAACTTGTGAAACACGCCAGAACCAGCATGACAGAGTGATCATGTGACTCTGTGATTATTCGACTGTGAGATGACGGGTCTTCGCCTGAAGCTCCAGAAGCATCACGTTCATCAGCACGAAATACAAATCCATGTTTGTTTATTGATAAATAATCAATAAACTTGTTTTACATGATCTCTGCCTCTGAGACCCAAACTCTGTATTACAGCTCCACCATCAGCTCCACCCTTATGCAACTGGGTCATTAATTACATATGGTTATAATTACACAAAATATGTTCTAAAACCCACATTTGTCCCTGGTATACCCGACCTTTAGGACCTCCAAGTTTGTAGTCATCTTTATTATCAGTTAGAGCGCCTCTGCATCCTTTTCTTCTTCTTTGGTGCAACCCTGTAAATTTGGGCTACCCCTTTGGCCTCTCTCCTTTCCTATAATTTCCTGTGGGGGAATTATTCCAAATTATATCTTTATCCACCTTGATGTTTGTCATTGTGTGTTTTAGTTCGTTATTGTCGTCATTACGACTGTCTTTACTAAATGCTGTGTGTAGTACGTGTGTGTCTCGTGTGTAGAGGCATTGTTAATGCTAGCATGAAAGTGTAGTGAGTCTGGTTCACGCTCGTCCACACTGTTTATATGTTACTTGGAGGTCTTTCTTTCATTGTCAGGTATGTCAGGTGTTTTTTTTCCATGTAAGTTTGTACTTCATGTTTAATGTAAAAATAAATGCAGCCCCTTTTCTACAGTTCCCCTGTGGGAGAGGAGCTGGAAAGTTGTTTACTTGGAGGTGTTTCCTTCTACCCTTCTGTCGGAGACAATGCAGGAACACACCGGTTACACTTACAGGTCCAGCACAGCCTCCATCTGAAGCATGAGTTGTACACAGTGATTTACCAGCGGGCGTAGGTGTGCCCATCAAACCAAATCATTCCCAAATGAATCGTTTACTAATTAATCTCAGAACCTCCACCAGGTCACCAGCTACCTGGCTAACATCAGGGGCAGGGCACACAACAGTCTGTTTGGCACGCCACTAAAAACAAAACCCTGACGGTTCACCCATGTCCTGCTTCTGGGTGTTAACGTGATCTCCTGATCAAGCTTCAGAGAAGCCTGCAGACGGTCGTCACCTACCTGAGCTCACAGTCCGGCGTTTAAGCTCAGTGAGCTCAGTAACACCTGGAGGCTGCAGCAGCCTCTGTAAGCAGGCAGAAATATTTCTTTACTCCAGGTTAATTTGGTAACACTGGAAATGAAACATGACGTCAAAAAGACTAAAAGGAAAAAACGTTCCATGTTTTAAATGGAGTAAAAGCACTGAAAGTCCATGTTATTTTACATTTTGAACTTTCGATTAAGTTTAAGAGCGTGCAGTTTGTTTGTGCCCATTTTTTTTAAAATCACATAATTACATATGTACCCACTGCACGGGTAATAATGAACCACCGACGAGGGCCACCGGCGAGGGCCACCAGAGGGCGCTGTTGGTCTGCCCAGAGAGGACTGAGGGTCTGACTGTGGCTTCTTTGGCAGACAGGATGTAATCTCAGGAAAGGAGGGGAAAGAAGACAAGCCAGGACTGGCAGGTCAGAGAGGGCGGAGCTAAAGAGAGAGAGCGAGAGAGAAACCTGTTTGAGTGATCGGGGCTCGCCCCTCCAAGATCAGAAGAGAAAAAAGTGAAGTAGGATGGTTGGATCTGACTTTTACTGCAGGTAAAACACAACAAACTCTCAATTTATCTGTGTGTGTGTGTGTGTGTGTGTGTGTGTGTGTGTGTGTGCGTGTGAGTGAGTGTGTGTGTACCCAGTTGTAGTTGAAGACATTTGCTTTGTTACATTTTTGTGTATTGTTGTGTCTGTCTAGATAAAAGCGTTTCCAGTGGACTTGTAAACCCTATGTCACGGGGTCCTGGTCCCACACCTGCATTATGGGGAATATGAGTCTGTTTTTAGATTCAGTGCATGTGTGTGTGTGTGTGTGTGTGTGTGTGTGTGTGTGTGTGTGTGTGTGTGTGTGTGTGTGTGTGTGTGTGACTGTGTGTGTGTGTGTGTCAGTTGCTGGTATGTGTGACCGGGTGTGACACAGTGTCCTGATTTCAGACTGAGGTTTTTTTTTCGCTCTTCATTAAAAATCTGTAGAAATGACAGAACTGTAGTGAGAGTGTGTCTGAAAACCCGCCGGGCATAAGAACAGGTTTTACTGTAACTGCAAACTCTGTTGTTGGTGGTGGTTACACTTAGAAATGGGACGGTCCAAAAGTTGTCGTTCGACGCACACCTCAAACCTGGAGGTAAACATTCACAGGCCTCGGAAATATTCCCTTTTGACTGTTTTATCGCCACAAATCACAAGTGAAGAGCTAAAAACAGAAAGAGTCAAAGGAAGAGCTCGGTACAGGAAAGAAGGGCCTTCATCACTGAAATGGAGCCAGGCCTTTTATTCTGAAAACAACCTGCTAAACACATTTTACAAAGTTGTGGTCAAAGTCCTCGACAGGCTGTAAACATGCAGAAGGTTCACCCGGGTTTGGATACGTGCTCTTGCATTCCTCACACACAGACAGAAACACAGCACATGTTTTATATCTGAATCTTATTAGACACGTTTTGTGTTATTACACAGGGACACATCTTACACGAAACATACAGAACCACATGTAACAGTGTTCTGTATGTTTAATAATGCTAAAATATTTAAATCACACATGTTCATCGTGTGTTTTGTGCGATGTCGAGAAGAACTTGAATAAGAGAAAAAAGAATTTGCTTCCACTGAAGTTTTTAGAGGCGGGTCACATGACTCCACGCCGCAGGCTGGAGTTCCTCATCAGGTAAAAACTCTGCACGTTATAATTCTGTATGCTAACAAGGTGCGAACGCATTTCGCTTTTATACAGTTTATTACATTAAGATGTTTCAGAAAACAACAGAAGCTGAACATCTGCATGAACAGATAAGAGCTCAATAATAGAATAAGCCTGCCACTGTAGTATGTGTTTATAATAATGTTATAATAAGTGATAAATGTGTTTAGTTTGTGTTTGGACACAGGGCTGTGTGCTGTATTCTCCACAAACTGCATAAACCGGGCTCAACCTGAACCCTCACTCACAGTGTTTTAGTGTGTGGGGACTATTTGTTTTCACCGGGCTCACTGAGCATCAGGTTACAGAGGAAGTTTGAAAGGTTTGAAACAGCGTGCGAGGAGAGCGCGGCAGGTGCCAGCCAGTCAGAGCCGTGTGTTTGTGCTGAGAGTGTGCGATGCTTATGTGTGTGACTCTGTGCATTCCTGTCAGCGTCGGTTTGGTTCCAGCCTCATGTGGGCGGAGCCAGCAGACAGATTTATGACCTGGACTCGTTTATTTCTGTGTGCTGTGACCACACCCGCTCTCACATGGGGTAAAGGTTGAACGGTCTTTAGATTAAGCGACCTGGGATTGGCTGCTGGGTGTATGATGTCACTTGACGGATGGCTGACGAGGCCCTCACAGATTCTCCTTTAAATGTTTTATCTTTTCTGATTGGTGGACAGGGTGTGTCCCGCCACAAACCCTCCAGTTTATTTTTTCACATGCTTCGCTCCTGTGGTCACACAGAGCAGTGTTTGTGTGTGTGTGTGTGTGTGTGTGTGTGTCACATACCAGCCTGCTGGTGCCGCAGAGACACAATCACAGTGTGCGAGGAGGGGGAGGGGCAGCAGCATTCCAACATACCAGCGTCTCTGAAACTCACCTGTCCCAGGTGTTTAAATAGAAAACAATGGATTTCTAAAATAAAACTTTATTTGTCTTTGCAATGGCAACAAACAAACAGCAGGAGAAAAAACAACAATAATAATTATTAAAAATGACTGAAGTCATAAATAAATGAACAAAATTACGGTAAGATTCTTAAGGTCCTGTTTATGAATGAGTGAATTCCTTCATGGTTTTTGTACATCAAAAAACCTCAGATCACTGAAAACCAGAAGGACGGACTAACGATTCACGAGGAATAATAATCAGTAATCATGATTTTCTTCTAGAAATCAACACGGTCCACTGAAAACAGCACGACATCAGTCACATACTCCACTGCTGTACAAAGAGTGGGGTAGCAGCAGGCTAAAGAGTGGGGTAGCAGGAGGGTAAAGAGTGGGGTAGCAGGAGGGTAAAGAGTGGGGTAGCAGGAGGGTAAAGAGTGGGGTAGCAGGAGGGTAAAAAGTGGGGTAGCAGCAGCCTAAAGAGTGGGGTAGCAGCAGGCTAAAGAGTGGGGTAGCAGGAGGGTAAAGAGTGTGGTAGCAGCAGGCTAAAGAGTGGGGTAGCAGCAGGCTAAAGAGTGGGGTAGCAGCAGGCTAAAGAGTGGGGTAGCAGGAGGGTAAAGAGTGGGGTAGCAGCAAGGTAAAGAGTGGGGTAGCAGGAGGGAAAAAAGTGGGGTAGCAGCAGCCTAAAGAGTGGGGTAGCAGCAGGGTAAAGAGTGGGGTAGCAGCAGGGTAAAGAGTGGGGTAGCAGGAGGGAAAAAAGTGGGGTAGCAGCAGGGTAAAGAGTGGGGTAGCAGCAGGGTAAAGAGTGGGGTAGCAGCAGGGTAAAGAGTGGGGTAGCAGGAGGGAAAAAAGTGGGGTAGCAGCAGGGTAAAGAGTGGGGTAGCAGCAGGGTAAAGAGTGGGGTAGCAGCAGGGTAAAGAGTGGGGTAGCAGGAGGGAAAAAAGTGGGGTAGCAGCAGCCTAAAGAGTGGGGTAGCAGCAGGGTAAAGAGTGGGGTAGCAGCAGGGTAAAGAGTGGGGTAGCAGCAGGCTAAAGAGTGGGGTAGCAGGAGGGTAAAGAGTGGGGTAGCAGCAGGCTAAAGAGTGGGGTAGCAGCAGGCTAAAGAGTGGGGTAGCAGGAGGGTCAAGAGTGTGGTAGCAGCAGGCTAAAGAGTGGGGTAGCAGGAGGGTAAAGAGTGGGGTAGCAGCAGGCTAAAGAGTGGGGTAGCAGCAGGCTAAAGAGTGGGGTAGCAGGAGGGTAAAGAGTGGGGTAGCAGGAGGCTAAAGAGTGGGGTAGCAGCAGGCTAAAGAGTGGGGTAGCAGCAGGCTAAAGAGTGGGGTAGCAGGAGGGTAAAGAGTGGGGTAGCAGGAGGGTAAAGAGTGGGGTAGCAGGAGGGTCAAGAGTGGGGTAGCAGCAGGCTAAAGAGTGGGGTAGCAGGAGGCTAAAGAGTGGGGTAGCAGCAGGCTAAAGAGTGGGGTAGCAGCAGGCTAAAGAGTGGGGTAGCAGCAGGGTAAAGAGTGGGGTAGCAGCAGGCTAAAGAGTGGGGTAGCAGGAGGGTAAAGAGTGGGGTAGCAGCAGGCTAAAGAGTGGGGTAGCAGGAGGGTAAAGAGTGTGGTAGCAGCAGGCTAAAGAGTGGGGTAGCAGGAGGGTAAAGAGTGGGGTAGCAGCAGGCTAAAGAGTGGGGTAGCAGCAGGCTAAAGAGTGGGGTAGCAGGAGGGTAAAGAGTGGGGTAGCAGGAGGCTAAAGAGTGGGGTAGCAGCAGGCTAAAGAGTGGGGTAGCAGCAGGCTAAAGAGTGGGGTAGCAGGAGGGTAAAGAGTGGGGTAGCAGGAGGGTCAAGAGTGGGGTAGCAGCAGGCTAAAGAGTGGGGTAGCAGGAGGGTAAAGAGTGGGGTAGCAGCAGGCTAAAGAGTGGGGTAGCAGCAGGCTAAAGAGTGGGGTAGCAGCAGGCTAAAGAGTGGGGTAGCAGGAGGGTAAAGAGTGGGGTAGCAGGAGGGTAAAGAGTGGGGTAGCAGCAGGGTAACGAGTGGGGTAGCAGGAGGGTAACAGGAGCCCAGAGTTCACAGGTTTGAGGCCAGTCGCTTCCAGGTCCATTGACGAAAGAGCAGCTGATTGGATGTTTGCTGAAAGCTCTGGGCCAGAGAAAATGTTTGGCTGTCCCGCTGCTCTGTGAGCACACACACACTGTTGTTCCTTCACAAAGACAGGAAACACACCGCTATGTGATGTCATTGAGGGGTGAGGTCAATGCCGCTGTGTGGGCGGGGCTTGCAGCAGACAGGAAGTGCAGGCGCTTCCCTGTGTAAACAGAGCTGCCCTGAGATCAGCCTCCTGCTATTGTTCTAAGCGAATGCCTGGCTCAGAGGCTGCTGGGAGGGAAATAGCCCCGTACTGCAGACAGGGTGGCTGTAGCTCAGGAGATCCCTCGCACTCCCTCTGAGTGGCTGAACGAGGCATGTTACATCTCGGACAGGCGTCCAAGTCAACATAACCTCTGCTGCATTGCAGTTCACCTGCTTCTCTCTGTCCAATTAAATCAAAACACAGACTCAGGTGCTGCTCGAGTGCAGAGACCCTTCAAGGAACAGGCAGGGAGCACGTGAACTGCCAAACTTCAAACCAGGGTAGTGATGCAGCGCGTGCTCCTCAGCTCAGACTCAGATTTCAGGACGGACAAAACTACGTCCTGTATGTCCAAATATTCACAGCTCTGTCTGCGTGTGGCGATGTTTGATGCTGAGGATGCAGGTCCAGGTTCATCATTTCAGTCACAATCACCTCAAATGCCTTTGCATGTGCTTCACACCTGAGTTTTGTTCCTCCTATTGGTGCAGTACATTCTAGTCGCACCTACCACCCCCCACCCCAAGGTTGAAAAATGAGCACTGACCAAACCCTGCAGTCCCTCTACTGTCCACCAGAGGCTTCAGCAGAGGGTTCAGCCCGCATAGACTCGAGTTTTCAAGCAGTGTTAATTCTGACAGCAGGTTTCTTGTCGACTAAACATCAGGAGACTGCAGCACACTTAGGCTACATCCGCACTAATACGTTCTCGTTTGAAAACGCATAATTTTCTCTCTGTTTTGCCCTCCCGTCCACACTGAGACGGCCTTTTCATTCAAGAAAAACACACTCGAAAACACATACATTTGAAAACTGTTTGTTCTTTTGTGTCGCAGTGCGGACAGCGCAACCGCAGACTTTTTGAAAACAATGACACATCAGATCACTTTTATTTTCACATCATATGTGCAGGTACACGGGTACAGAACACGCGAGTGAAATTCTTGTGTGCGAGCTTCACAAGCAACGGAGGTGTGGAAAAATACAAAAACATAAGAACAAGCAAATATAAGAATGGCTAAATCTGAGTCTCACATTTTAGTCATGTGATGCAGTCATGTGACCAATTAAACTAAGATAGCGGAGGACATTATACAGCAGTTGTTTTGTTTGACTGCCCTGTTAAAGATTAATATCAGTCTGTACATGCTTCAGAGAGCTTTTCTTCAAATTCTTTAATTCTCACTCGCTTTTGCAACTTTGTACTTTTGTGTTACTCGCAGCAACAACTCCACCTCATTGTGAGTCCATTTAAAAACCTTATTGCCGACGTTTCAAAGAGCCGGAAAAGTAAATAAACCTAATTAGTTAATGTTAGTTAACCTAATTAGTTCTGATTGGATCTCATCTGTCCAGAATGTTTTCGTCTCGTTTTAACTGAAGTGTCGATACATTTCATCACTGTTTTTGTCCTCGTGTGTTAGTTTTATGTAGTTTACACGGATATGAGGAAAAATAAACCTTGAATGTTCAGTGAGGGTTTCACACAAAGGACTGAAAAACTGAAAGCAGACGGGCTTCAGCCTGCAGTCTGCTTCCTCGGACTCTCTGTGTGAAACAGAGCTAACCTATTTTAGCCATTGATTTGTTCCAACTGTTTGTCTTTGGTTAATGAAACACAGCAGCGTTAACTCCTTCACTGCGCTGGGAGATAAATGTGATGTTTGTTAAGTGGACTGAAGTGTTTTTGCTTCGGGGCTGTGGGAGGAGTTCAGACCTCACTTTGACCTGTTCTGACATGAAAGCAGAGGAGCTGATAACTGTCATTCCTCTGCTTTCAGTCCATGAAGACAGTCTGTCCTTTCCTCAGTGTTAGAGACTTTCATTCATTCAGAGACGTTCGTTCTACAGCTGTTAGAAACGTGAGTCAGGGAAACTAGAATCTTACAGACATGGAGGAAAGACAGATAGCCTTGGGCAAGGTACGAACCCAAGTTGCTCTCTGATGCATTTTTCAGTGTGAATGTTGGATGAAAAGCGTGAAATGTGTAAGTGAGCCTCGGGTGCTTAAGAAGACAAAGACTGTGAGCAGCGGCCATGTTCTCGCTGTGCCTGCAGTGAAAAGGCAGGTCTGCTGGGTTAGCTTACGGTTCTATGTTGATATAATGCGGTGGCGCCCAAAACTGTGGTTTGTAGATGTGCTACAGTTGGCTCAGCTCTCACAGCTCATCAGACAGAAACGCCCACAGACGGGTTATACAGGTGTTTCCACGAGCTCGCCAGCATCTACCTGATGGTGTCATCAGACAGAGGCGAAGGCTTTGAGTAGGAACACCAACTGAATCAGCACGCCTCCTGGTTTCTGCACCGCTCTCATCCACTAACACAGTGGTTCCCAAACTTTTTTTGCTTTGTTTTACAAGAAAAATGGTCCGTCCCCCCCACGCACGCACAAAACATCCTCCAACCACACACGCCCATATTTTGCTCCATTGCAGTTTATTTCACACCTCAAACATTTAGTAAACAATTAAGCAAATACAAGTAAACTGCAATAAATTACAGGCAGTAATAAAATAAACGAGTAACTCTTTTATGCTACGTCCGCACCTACACATGTATTTTTGAAAACGCAGCTGTTTCTATGCGTTTGGACCTTTCTTCCACGTAAACGGTGTTTCCAATCACCGAAATTTTTTTAAACTCCTTTTTTGCGTTTACGTGTGGACGAGTAATACAGAGTTCATCACGCAACGTCAAAGGTATGCGCCTTTTTTCACGTCACGCTGTGGCCACGTTATTGTTTACATGAGATGAATTGCAGAATGACAGAGAGACAAAATGCTGTTAATCTGACTGTCTGCAGGCTTTACACGCAGTTACTGTCCCTCCATTTACAAAGGCAGAGGCGTCACGGTGGGATTATTTTACGTGTGGTTGGTTTTTTCCTGTGTAATAATGTTCAACATTGCTGTCAATACATTTTTCAAAAAATGCCTCTCTGTGCAAAATGGGTTTAAAAACATAAACAGCTGTGGGATCCTGTTTGTCTGTGATTTGAACAAATCGTGGCAGGATCAGCCTGATGTTATTTGTATCCCGCTGTCTGTGATATAAGGCAAAGCAAGGCAAGGCAAGTTTATTTGTATAGCACAATTCAACAACAAGGTGATTCAAAGTGCTTTACAGAGACATTAGAAACAAAAACAAATAAAAAGCATGATTTAAAATTGATTAAAACAAGCAAATAAACTAACTAATTAACAAACAAACAAACAAAACAGTATATAAAATCAAAACAGATCAAATCAGAACAGTAGATAAAATCAGTAGTTAAATGTAAGTTTTGAAATTTAAGCTTAAAGTGTGGATTTGGTGCTTTATTCAAATGCAGCTGAGAACAGGTGAGTCTTCAACCTGGATTTAAATAAACTGAGTGTTTCAGCTGATCTGAGGCTTTCTGGGAGTTTGTTCCAGATATAAGGAGCATAAAAGCTGAATGCAGCTTCTCCGTGTCTGGTTCTGACTCTGGGAACTGATAAAAGACCGGATCCAGATGACCTGAGGGATCTGGATGGTTCATACTGGGTCAGGAGGTCATTGATGTATTTTGGTCCTAAACCATTCAGAGCTTTATAGGCCAGCATCAGAACGTTAAAGTCTATCCTCTGACGGACAGGCAGCCAGTGTAAAGACCTCAGAGCTGGACTGATGTGGTCCACTTTTTTGGTCTTAGTGAGGACTCGAGCAGCAGAGTTCTGAATGAGCTGTAGTTGTCTGACTGATGTTTTAGGTAGACCTGTAAAGATGCTGTTACAGTAATCAAGCCTACTAAAGATGAATGCATGGACTAGTTTTTCCAGGTCCTGTTGAGACATCAGATCTTTTATCCTTGATATATTCTTGAGGTGATAGTAAGCTGACTTTGTTATTGTCTTAATGTGTTTTTCTAAGTTTAGGTCTGCATCCATCACTACACCCAAATTTCTCGCCTGGTTTGTGGTTTTTAGATGTATAGATTGAAGTTCTCTGGTGACCTGTAATCGTTTTTCTTTGGCGCCAAAGACTATTACCTCAGTTTTGTTTTTGTTTAGCTGGAGAAAATTGTGGCACAACCAGTCATTGATTTCCTCAATGCATTTACCAAGAGCCTGTACAGGGCCTCGGGCTCCTGGTGACATTGTGATATATATTTGTGTGTCATCTGCATAGCTGTGATAGTTTATTTTGTTGTTGTTTATAATCTGTGCCAGTGGGAGCATGTAAATGTTAAACAGAAGGGGTCCCAAGATGGAACCTTGGGGAACTCCACATGTGATACTTGTCTGCTCAGATGTGAAGTTACCTACTGATACAAAGTATTTCCTGTTTTCTAAGTATGTTTTGAACCAGTTTAGTACAGTTCCTGAGAGACCTGTCCAGTTCTCCAGTCGTTTGAGTAATATGTTGTGGTCAACTGTATCAAATGCTGCACTGAGATCCAGTAAAACTAGGACTGACATTTTTCCACTGTCTGTATTCAGACATGTGTCATTGAACACTTTGGTCAGAGCGGTTTCAGTGCTGTGGTTCTGTCTAAAACCTGACTGGAAGGCATCATAGCAATTATTCTGTTTTAAGAAGTAACTGAGCTGTTGAGAAACTGCTTTTTCAATGATCTTACTTAAAAATGGGAGATTTGAGATCGGCCTGTAGTTGTTCATTTGTGTCTTGTCAAGATTGTCCTTTTTCAGTATAGGTTTGATTACAGCAGTTTTTAGTGATTCTGGAAACACACCTGATAATAAAGAAAAGTTGACGATCTGTAACAGGTCTGACTCTAAAGTCTTTGAGACCTTTTTGAAAAAAAACTGACCACTTACCAGTTTTTACTTTGTGTGACTGTGATTTAAAAAAAATAGATACCAAGATCATGATAGAAAAGCGAACAATAAATGAAGAAGCAATTCATGCCTTCAATTTCGATTTAGCACAACAAGATTGGAGTTCGGTGTATGAAGAGTCAGATGTGGACAAGGCTTATGATAATTTTCTAGATATTTTTACTATGTGGTACAATAAACATTGTCCTGTAAACGAACACATGACAAAGAAAAAAAAGATAAAAAGTCCTTGGCTCACAAAAGGAATTATTAATGCTTGCAAAAAGAAAAACAATCTGTATAAACAGTTTATCAAAGTAAAAACAAAAGAAGTGGAACAAAGATATAAAGCATATAGAAATAAATTGACTGATATTATAAGAACGAGCAAACAACTTTATTATAGAAGAAGATTATATGAAAATAAAAACAATATAAAAGGAACTTGGGATGTGTTAAACAACTTAATTAAACAAGGATCTTCTGGAACATCATATCCTGAATATTTTACTGATGCAAATGGTGAAAATCACAACATGAGTAATATTGTCGATGGGTTCAATAAATTCTTCATAAATGTTGGCCCAGAACTAGCAGCGGACATCCCGTGTCATAAAAATGAAAGTATCAGTAATATAAAATCAAATCCCTTTTCACTGTTCCTCTCAGCTACAAATGAGCAAGAAGTAATAAATATCACATTAAAATGTAAAAGTAAGTCTTCAATGGATTATCATGACATAAATATGTCTGTAGTTAAACAGGTTATTCTGAATATTGCTAGTCCCTTAACATATATCTGTAATTTATCATTTCAGTCCGGTTGTTTTCCAAAAAAAAATGAAAATTGCGAAAGTAATACCACTATATAAAAGTAATGACAAACACAGTTTTACCAATTATAGGCCTATTTCTCTACTGCCTCAATTCTCAAAAATTCTAGAAAAACTTTTTAATTCAAGATTAGAAAAATTCCTTGAAAAACATCAAATAATAAATGTTGGTCAGTATGGTTTCAGAACGCAAAGAACCACTTCAATGGCGATAATTGAGGCAGTAGAAGAAATTACCAATGCACTGGATAAAAATAAATATGCAGTTGGTATTTTTGTTGATCTCAAAAAGGCCTTCGACACAATCAATCACTCAATTTTACTGGATAAATTGGAAAGATATGGTATTCGAGGGAAAGCTGGTAACTGGTTAAAAAGTTACCTAACAGGTCGGGAACAATATGTTAGCATAGGGCATTACCATTCAGAGAAACTTGGTATTACATGTGGTGTTCCCCAAGGGTCAGTGTTGGGACCAAAACCTTTCAATGTATACATAAATGATATTTTTGATGTTTCTCAAGTACTTAAACTCATACTGTTCGCAGATGACACCAACATATTTTTCAGTAGCGATGATTATACTGATCTTGTAATGACCGTAAACAGGGAGCTACAATTAATAAAAAAATGGATGGACATAAATAAATTATCATTAAATATAAATAAAACTAAAGCAATGTTTTTTGGTAATTTAAAATATAATATAGAATTACCAATTATCATTGAAGGTGTACCAATTGATAACGTGAGTGAAAACAAATTTTTGGGAGTCGTAATTGATAATAAAATTTCATGGAAACCCCACGTCAGACACATAAAAACCAAAATTTCCAGAAGCCTCGCAGTTTTGAACAAAGTGAAACCATACCTTGATAAAGATGCACTTCGTACTCTGTACTGTACCCTGGTTCTTCCATATCTTACATATTGTGTGGAAGTGTGGGGAAATACATATAAAAATACAACTAATCCATTAGTCACAGTACAGAAACGAGCACTGCGTATTATTCACAAGGCTGGTTATCTAGATCATACTCACAAATTCTTTCTTCAGGCAAAGTTACTTAAATTCCAGGATCTGGTTAATTACAATACATCCATAATTTTGTATAAAGCTTTTACTAAACTTTTACCGGCAAATTTACAAACTAGATTTGAAATTCGAGAAAAGGTTTATAATGTGAGAGGCTTTGGAGAATTCAAATTACCCAGAACTCGAACAACCCGTAAAGGCTTTTGTGTGTCTGTATGTGGTGTGAAAATCTGGAACAGTCTGAGTTTACAATTGAAACAATGCAAAAATATTCATAGATTTAAATTCCTCTACAAACAGTTGGTCTGGTCACAGTATACTCAATGATGGGTTTTAGTGTGCTCTGTAATGTCTGTCCTCTTACCATTGCTGGTATGGATTCCAAAATAAAAAAAATAAAAAAGTGTGCGTATGTATGTACATATATGTACTTGTGTGTGTAGATATATATGTATGTATATGTATGTGTGTTTGTTACTTGTAGTTATTACTGCCTGTTACCTGTGGTAATGCAATTTATAATTTATATATTCTGTATTCAGTTATGAAGGCTCTAATTGTTGGTTGCGAGCTGCCGCTTAGATGCTTGTATCTGCCCGGGGCTGTTGATGGGTCTGTATGCAATGATGGGCGTAGCTGCGGGAAGTTTATTGTTTTTTTTTGTTGATGAGTGAGTATAGGGGTGGGATTTAATAAGTTTTCTTCGTCCCACTCCTTTTTCAGGCAATTTTTGTTTTTTGTTTTGTGTATTTTATGTTCAATATAGGTATTTGTTGTGCCTGAAAATGAACAAATAAATGAAATGAAATGAATGAAACTTTACTGTATAAAGAGCAAACATCTCCAAAATGTCAGGAGTAGATAGTCATTACAACAAGTGTTTGTGAACTAAAAATCAAGAATGTGGGATCCTGTTTGTCCGTGATTTGAACAGCCCAGCGCTGCTCCCAACGCAGGGAAAACCAATCCTGCAGGGAGACCTACCTCGGCACTTGTGCAGGTGAAACCAAAGGGCAGATTTGCTTCACCATATTTTCTAGTCTTCTCTAGGCTTAAAATGAAGTTGGTTTGGAAACATATTCAGCGATGCTTCAGCTCCTGCTTTGCGTTTGTGTGGGAGCCCCGTGCTAGCAGTGTCCAAGCGTTTACTTATTTATTTTTTCCTTTTCATACCCCCCCCGCAATGGCTCTGCGTCCCCCTAGGCGGCGGGCCCCACACTTTGGGAAGCTCTGGTGATCATAATTAATTCCTGTTAAATGTGTTAATGCAGAGCTTCCCAAAGTGTGGGGCCCGCCCCCTAGGCGCAGAGCCTTTGCAGGGGGGGCGCTGCAGTATGAAAAGGAAAAAAAGGAATAGGGTTAGGGGGAAGGGCACTTACGCACTGCTAGCACGGGCTCCCACACAAACGCAAAGCAGGAGCTGAAGCATCGCTGACTAGAGACTAGAAAATATGGTGAAGCAAATCTTCCCTTTGGTTTCACCTGCACAGGTGCTGAGGTATGTCTCCCTGCAGAATCAGAGACAAACAGGATCCCACAGCTGTTTATGTTTTTAAACCCATTTTGCACAGAGAGGCATTTTTTGAAAAATGTATGACAGCAATGTTGAATATTATTACACAGGAAAAAAACAACTGCAGGTAAAATAATGACACCGTGACGCCTCTGCCTTTGTAAATGGAGGGACAGTAACTGCGTGTAAAACCTGCAGACAGTCAGATTAACAGTATTTTGTCTCTCTCTGCCATTCTGCAATTCATCTCATGTAAACGTGGCCACAGCGTGACGTGAAAAAAGGCGCATACCTTTGACGTTGCGTGACGAACTCTGTATTCCTCGTCCACATGTAAACGCAAAAAAGGAGTTTTAAAAAAACTCTGTTTTCAGTGATTCGAAACGCCGTTTACGTAGACGAAACAGCTGCGTGTTCAAAAATACTCGTGTAGGTGTGTTTGTATTTTTGTCTGTTTGCTAGGCATTGTTTTTATTTTGTGTGTTTGTTTATTTTTTCCTTTAGGACGGGGGTGTAGGATCAGGAGTGATCTTTGACCAGTTACCTTCAGATTAGATCTTCCCGAGGGGGCGGGGCCTGAAAAGCCCAGGGTTGTCAAAATGGCAGCAACATCCTCCTTGCAGAGCAAAGGTGAGTCACCCTACTGTTGCAGGTGAACTCCAGCTTATTTAGACTCTGATTGGATGAAATCACCACATTAAGACCTGATGAAGCTGTAGAGGAGCGTTCGATGGCGCTGCTCTGGCGCGTCTGCATGTTTACAGTCACAGCTCATGAGCACATGTGCTTCACATTACTGCCATCTCCCTGCTCGTGACCAGCTCGTCTGCCTTCTTTAAAACTACATATAGCTTCAGGAAGTGAACCGGACCTCATTTTGACCTCAAAAACTGAACACAGCAGCTTTGAGAAGGTTGGGTTAAAATCTGTGGCCCGTTGTGTCATCACATTCAGCTTCTTGAAACTTTTCTGTTCCTCTGTCTGATCCTTTCTTTCAGGTCTGGGTCTGGTTCTGGTGGAATTTGGGTACGAGTACGAGGGTCGGGATGGGGCGCTGGTCACAATCAAACCCAATGAGCGCTACATCCTCCTGGCGAAGACCAACAACCACTGGTGGCAGGTCCAGGAGGATCGCAGCTCCAAGCCCTTTTACATTCCGGCCAAGTACGTCAAAGAGCTGCCGTTGGAGTTACCGTCTCCTCTGGACTTTGCTGATCCTCCCAGTCCCGAACTGGTGCTGCCTGTCGTGGCTCCAATCCCTGTGGCGGTGCCTGTCCTCATCCCAAAGCCTCTAGAAGAGTCCAGAACCAAACCAAGTGATGACATGACCATCAGACTCACACCCGATGCGGTCAAAAGGCACCACAAAAATGAAAATCGGATGTCTACATTTGGCGTCCCGCTGGACTTCCAAGATGTGGCACCTCGGCTACCTGGGGCCCCTGCTGGCCCTGCAGAGCCCGGGTCAACAGCAAACAACAGAACTGCAAACTCTGCCGATGGCAAGAAGCCGCCTCACCTGTCAGGCTACGTGGAGGACGCCAGGGATGCCGGGAAACCTCGCGTTCCCAGCTTCAGTCCGGCAGACCCCCTCTCAGTGCCCCGGCCCCAAGCCCAGCCCATCCGGGTGGAGACACCAGTGATCCCGCCCCACAGCAGCCTCCACAACATGTCCTCATCCCCAGCAGGACGTCCGGATGGCCACGAGTCTCCAATAGAGCCAGATGAGGAGGAGCTGGCAGAGGAAGAAGCAAACGTGGAGGAGAGCGTGGAGGAGAGCGGTGAGGAGGGGCGGGACTCAGTGAAGGGTGAGGATTCACACCACATCTACGAGTCCATCCAGGACCTGAACCTGGACCTGGAGGCTCTCGTCGGAGCGAGAGCGAGCCCTGCAGCACAGGTCGAGCCTGCAACACCTGAGGCTGCACCAGCCCCACCTCCCACACAGGTAAGTCCCCAGACTATGAAAATGACCCTTTGATAAAGTCTCTGATTGTTGACTTTAATGTAATCAAATATCTTTTTACAACACCTGGACTTTACTTTTATTGAAATGATTGGTAAAATGGCACAAAGGCAAAAATAAGTGTTCAGGAATGGTTAAAGAACAATATGTTACAGAGTCCTCCAAAATAAAAGTCCTGTGCAGCGTGTCATTTCCTGCAGTTTCCACACAGGAAACAAGTTTTGGAGGAAAAGAAAAGGCCAGTTCCTCTTTTAATTCTCAGCATACCAGAAACAAACTGCTGACCTTTGACCTCCAGACCCACTGAAGCTTAAGAAAACTTAGTTTAAAGATTTAGTTTAAAACTATTTTTTGTTTACTGCTTTTGTTAGTTGTGATCTTAATGTTTCTTTCTTTTGGTTTTAAATTTAATAATTTACTGTTTTTTAAATATTTGTGTAGTTTAACTTTGTATTATTTGTATAAAATAATTTCATTGAACTCAAGTTGCTTAAAACCTACAGAGAGCAGACATTTGTGCGGGCAGGGTTACTGAGGGGAGCTTTTCCACGGTTCAGGGTCTGTAGTGATGTCACAGCTGGCAGGATGTGTTCAGGGTCGGACAGGAAACTGCGAGAGGATGACGCTGCAGCGACACCTGCAGGTGAAAACAGTCTTCAGTCAAGGTTAAATCACGCTGCATTACAGCAGACAGAGCACCTCCTACCCAGCATGCCGTTCAGCTGCTTTAATCATCCGTCCATGCGTTTTCTTTTGGTTATCCAGTTCAGTGATAGGGGGGTGGAGCCTCTCCCAGCTGTCACAGGGTGAGAGGTACACCTGGACAGGTCTCCAGTCTAACACATAGACACTGACTGCACGTGTTTGGAGGAAACCGCCCAGATACTGGAGTTGAACCCCGGACTTTGGTGCTGTGAGGCGACAGCGCTGAACGCTGCAGCATCGCTCAGCTGCTTTACTTAGTAAAAGTCTGCTTGCTCTGTAATGACAGTGCATATGAATGATAACACAGTGACAGTAAAATAACATTCCTTATCGTGACACTCGCTCCGGCTGTGAGCTCCTCGCTGACGTGTAATTACAACAGTGAGTGTGTGGTGAAGTGGGTGTGTCTGCTCTTCAGTCATGGAGCAGGTAGACCAGCTGCTGTGATCTGAGCACACGAGCTGTGGACACTCAGGGTTTAAATTAGAAAAATTAGATAAATAAATTAGATGCAGAGACGGGTTTAAGGTGGAAATACTGGAATAAAAGAAGTGATTCTGAGGTTTTAACCAGGGCTGAGTATCGTCACTGATTTCTAGAATCGATTCAATTTGAATCGGGGAAATTTTGCCTCAGTCAGAAATATTATAATTCAGATCATGCATCAGTGCATTTCCATTTTTTATATCTATTAAAAGAAAGCTGACACTTGTGAGACTTTATCAACGGTGTGAGCATCACAGCAGAGGCCTTTGTGTCAAAGTACGTGAGGTTAAAACAGAAAAAGATTTTCCTGGCCTGAGATTTTATAAGAATATTCTGCAGTAGATCGTCGGTGAGAAAGTCACATGATCCTGATGCGTCGGCGGGTCGAGCTTTGTGTTCACGTCTCTGTGCAGAAGCCTGTTCCTGCTCTCAGTTACTGTTTTAAATGTTTGCTGGTTGTTGAAATTTTGTGAGGTTTAACCTGAGATTCTGGCGTTTCGGGCAAAATAAAATTATATTTAAAAATCGATTCAGGATTTTAATGAATCGTATCACGTAATCCAAGCTAGAACCGATTTTAATCGATAAATCGATACTCAATACCCACTCCTAGTCATTACCCTCAGGGGAGTTCAAATCATGTTCAACGTCACGTTAGCGCCGTCAGTTTCTGTGTTTGATGAGCAGCAGCTGCTTCTTACCTCTGTGACCATCCGACTCCTCGCATTGCTTTCTGATGTCAGCAGGTAACGATGAAGTGTGGGCGTCGCCTTTAAAGCAAACGTTTTGAGTTTTCAGAGTTTGAACTTTTTTCTGCTGCTTGGGTTTAAAGATGAGCTGGCGGCTCAACTATTACAGTTTTTGCCCTTTGCTTGAACACATTTTGCAAAACTTCGCTCATTGTGCCAAAACTCTAAACACAAGTAAACATGACACAACACTGGGAAATATACCATTCACATCTCTGCCAAATGGAAACTCTGCTCTCAAAACCTAACATTCCTCTGTCAAAATGTAACTCTGTTGACAGAATGACACATACCTGCATCACATGCAAACACTTACAGATCAGGGGACACACTAGTCTACTTTATATAAAACACTGCAGTCTTTGATTTTCATTGTTTATTCAGAAGGCATATTTTCAGGAGACACAAACAACCAAAAAAGCAAATAGGCCTACTCAATATTGTCCACTGCAGTACCATGAATTCAGATCATGCAAAAAAACCAAAAAACTATACTGTAAACACAAAACATCATGACAATTGTGCATACGTGGGCTCATGGATCCCGCCGTCTGTTGGGGTCTGGCCACAGGACCTCATCAACATCGCAAGCAGTGTCCTCTCCCGCTGGGCACCGGGGAAAATATCCTCTTGCATGTCGAAACCATCCATGGATTGCTGTCACCTGAATGTCGCCGCAGGCCTGTTCCATTGCCTGCAGAAGAGGCATGCGGGCATGTGGTTGGCGGTCATATACACGCCATCTCCAAGCCTAAAAAAATCCTCTATAGGGTTTAAAAATGGTGAGTAAGGGGGCAAGTATACCACTTCAAATTGACTGTGGTTGGAGAACCAGGCCTGGACCAGAGCAGCCGATGGAAACTGACATGATCCCAGATCACCACAAACCTGGGCTGATCTGCTCTGTTCTGTACAACTATATCATGGAGAGCATCTAGAAATGTGAGTATGTGTTGGCTATTGTATGGACCTAGTTTTGCATGATGATGCAGAAGCCCTCGAAGGCTTATGGCGGCACATAATGTGATATTTCCCCCGCGCTGCCCTGGGACGTGCACAATTGCCCTTTGGCCAGTTACATTACGACCCCGTCGTCTTGTTTTGCTCAGGTCGAATCCAGCTTCATCAATGAAAATGAATTCATGAGGCTGTGCAGCTCCATCCATGGCTGAGATTCTCTGTAAAACAAAGAGAACATATTACTGCACTACAGTGCTACACATACAGGACCCTCACCCCATCACACAGGTACCTGTGTAGCTCTCAGGATGGATCCATGTGGTACTGATATGGTACATATTCAGCTGCTACTGGACTTCACCAATACTCTATTGTCATGTAAAGGACAGTTACACGTACCCGTACATATTCAGCTCGAAGTCCTTTGACCCCGTCACTGGTCCTCTCAAATGGGACTCTGTAGAGCTGCTTCATGGTGATGCTGTGTTTACCCAAGATGCATCTGATGGTGGTGATGCTCACATGGTTTATGTTGCTGAACACTCGCCTGTCTGCAAGTATTTGCTTTCGTAGCTGGTGGAGACGGATGGCATTGTCTGCCCTCACTAGGTCCACAACAGCAAGTTCCTGCTGTTGTGTGAACAGGCGTTGGCGTCCTGCCTCAGAAGGTCTTCGAGTCGTTCTAGAGAAATACAACCACATATTGTCATGGCTTTGCTTACTTTCTTACAGTACTTTACTGTATACACTGTATCATCCACTGTACAACACTGTACTTCAATATAAGTAATCATGCTATGTTTCACAGAAACCACCACTTTGGCTGCAAAAGCAGCATTAGCACCCTGCAGTACCCTGCACACTTGATACGATGATATACTGTAGAACAGTGCTATGAAACCATCTGAGTAGAGTAGAAGGCAGAGAGGTGAAGACAGACCTGCTTTCTAGTCTGAATGTTCGTATTACAGATGCCACTGTGAAGCAGCTTCGATGTGGGTGGACTCTCTGCCCAGCTTCCCTCATAGTCAGGCCGTGGTTGATGACATGGTCCACCAAAGTTGCTCTTATTTCATCAGAAATATGGGTCCGTGCATGGCCTCTTCGACCTCCTCCTCCTCCTCCTCTTCCTCTTGCTCTCCCTCCATCCATGCTTGCAAAGTTCTTGAATTGGCTAAACTGAGGGCTTTTTGTAGTTGGCTAATTGGTGTTCAGTTTTGCAAGTAAGTGCCTTCAGGTGTGTATTTGAGTGGTTGCAATTACCCGATGTGTTTTGTATTTTGGATACATGTGTTTTCCAAATGGCACCCTGAAATTTCATTTTCTGAACGAAGTGTCTTATGTATGAAATAGAGTGTAGTATGCAGGACCATGTGTGTTGCATAATTGCAACTAGGGTGCAAAGCAGTGCTTTTGTTTAAGGTAGGGGTACAAGTGTTTGAGGTCTGGTAACAAAAGCTTCAAGTTGTGTTACTTTAGTCTAAGCATGGCTTTATAGTGTTCAAGAAACGGGCAACAACTGTAATCTTTAACAGGGCTGTCAAAACTGCAAACAAAACAACTGCTGTACTGCCCTCCGCTATCTTGGTTTAATTGGTCACATGACTGCATCATATGACTGAAATGTGTCATCGTTTTCGAAAAGTCTCCGGGTTCGCTGTCCACACTGCGAAAACGGCGTTTTCAAATGTTTCTGCTTTCAGGAGCGTTTTCACCACGCTGCGTTTTCCTTGACCCAAAATGCCGTCTCAGTGTGGGCGGGAGGACGTAGCCTCAGTAAAGGTGGGTGGCAGCAGGCCGTAAATCAGCTGTTGGTGCGTGGAGATGGAGCGGGTTCAGCCAGAGTGTTTCTGACCTTCAGCTCCTTTCAGAACTCAAAGGTTTTCAGCGTCTTCGGTCTGACGACTCTCAGTGAAACTCAGCGTCCACATGATCAGCTCTCTGGGACTTCCTTATCTGACTGGTGGAGCATCGAGAATGCAGCTCTGCTCTTTTCTGGGTGACCTTTGACCTTTAGCAGTTGATGTCTTGCTTTCATGTTGTTCAGCAGGTGGTTCGTTTACCCAGAGGGTGGAACAGATTGAGTCATCTCGTGTTTGAAGCTGTTTCCTCCTCATAGGCTGTCCTGAAGCCAGGTGTGTCCCAGGTGAGGTGGCCGGCTGAGCGCGCTGCTGTGTTTGCACTAAATGAGCTGCAGCCGGATGTTTTGCTGTGACACTGCACCGTTAGGACTTTACCGGCTCTGGGGTCATCAGTCAGCCAGCTTCCTGTCAGTCGCAGAAATAAAAGCTCTGCATCCTGGTTAACGGGCAGTCATAAAGTCATCCTCTCCTGATTGGCTGCTTTTACTCTGTGTGTGTGCATATGTGTGTGTGTGTAGTGTGTCTGCTTACAGCTGCTGCTGGACTGCAACACTCTGAGTTGCATGTTTCCTGCAGTTTGAGACAGCTGCAGGCTGCTTCCTGCAGGCAGCAAATGCCCATTTGCAGCTGCCTGTGGACCTGCAGTGTTACAGCGCTCCCAGGACAAACGGGGAGTCCAAGCACAGGCTCCAGCTGTTCGAGTCCCGGAGAACGTTTAACGTTGCTGGTTTGGACGTTTGAGCTGTGTTTTTGGAGTGTTTGCTGAATCCTTTTAGAAGATTTGGCCGTTGGATTTATTGAAGCTTTAGAAAAACTCCAAGACTTATTTATGAAGTGTGATAAGAGTCCAGGGACTTGAGGGAAATGTCCATTAGAAGATTCCAGGAAACTTGAGGAAGTTTGATGAATTCCAGGTGATTCCAGGACTCAGAAAGAAAATTAGGTGGTCGTCAAAGTTGATCTATGGAGTCATAAAATGTTTCATGACGTCGGTGAACAGTGATCTGGCTCAGCAGCGTTGACTCCTGATCACACTGCCCTTCACAGGGGGCGGGGCTACTGAATCAGAGGGGGTGGGGCTACAGCCTGTGCAGTCTAAACACAAACGGAGTCTAGAAGACTTTCTGAGTTGTTCCTGGTGAGGTTTGATGCAGGACACACTTTGGTGATACTGAAACAACCACAGATGCATTATGGGTAAGTCCAGACATGCTGCATTAAACTTTGATGCTGGATAGAGATGTTGTCATTGTTTCCCTGCGTGCAGCTGCAGGTTCAGAGCATACGGAGCTTGTCGCAGTAAAGCAGGAGAGCAGATTTTTTCAGGTTAACGTGACGCTGCAGTCGATAAACACTGCAGGGCTGCAGGGCTGCCCCAGTCACCGGTGGTGATGACTAAATGTGCAGGTTACTCCCGTGGAGTAATCCTCCTGTGGAGTATTCCTGCTCCACCTGTGCCGTGCTGTGCCAGTGCCAGTGCCAGGTTGTAACTGTGAGTCTATGCATCAGTAATAATGAGTCAGTGTTTAACATCGAAGCCCAGCACACTGACCGGTCGGTCTGCAAGCATTAATGATGAGTAAAGTTTAGTTAATGATAACGAGAATGCCTGCTGAGCAGTGGAGCCTCACCGGAGTCGTACCCAGCGGCTTTAATGGAAGTGACCTGAAGTGAAATGTAACACTATCTTTGTTTCCCTGTGGCCACACTCGCCTCCTCAGTGTGACAGGAAGCTGTCTGCTCCCTGCTCAGAGGAGGAAATCTTGGCAAAGGTGAATCACCTCCAACATCTTCAGGATGATGATGAGTTTTATCAGAACTCGGTGTATCTGTGGTGTTGTGGAGATGTGAAACGTCTTCATCACCACGAGGACTCGACTCCCTGAAGACTGAAAACATCCAGATCTTCTTCCTCAATCAGACGTGAGGCTTAGTGAAAGTCTGCAGGAAATGACTGCAAGTCACTGTGTGTGTGTTTGTTTATAAACCCTGGGGGGAGCTCTTCCTGTACAGCAGCAGATGATTGCCGTAAATGAGGCCGACGCTCCAGCAGGTTCCTGCTTGTTTAGCGGGGACTTTGTCCTCGGTGGGTCGCCGTGCTCTGAGCGTCTCTGTAAGGACTCGCTCTGCAGCCCTGCTAACGCTCGCTCTTTGCTAACGCTCGCTCTTTGCTAACGCTCGCTCTTTGCTAACGCTCGCTCTTTGGACCCGTGGTCTTCTCTGCGCTCCTCTGTCTTGCAGAGTTGTGGGAACCCGGGACAGTGGCGCAGCTGCCCCTCTGTTGGTCTTCCTTGGTCTCTTGTGTTCTGGGGGCCTCTGGATGTCTGGAGTTTTGATCTCCTCCACACCTGCTTCACGCCCTGGAGGACGGGGCTGTGGCCCCCCCCACACCCTCTAGCAGATCATTACATGAAGGAACCTTTTAAAAAACAAAAAACAAGCGCGTCCATGCTCACAGGTGTACACACGGGTGATCACACCCACAAACTACACCCTTTTTGGCTCCTACCTCAAAGCACACTGTGTTCTGTTGATCTTATGTGCTGCACAATAATGTTTAACATTTAGTATTTACTGTCATATTCCCATATATCATTGTGATGTTGTTTATTCTGTTACTCTTGTTCTCTTCTGCTTGTTTTCTTTTTTCTTTCTCAGCAGGTGACCCAGGTGATTGATATATGCATTTTTTTTTCTGCCCGTTCTGTTGGTTTTTGTTTTTTGCCCTTCTCCCCCGTCCCTCTTCTCAGCTGTTTCTCTTTCCCTCTTTCTTTCTCCCCTTCTTTCCCCCAGTCAAGTCTGTCCCGTATTCAGCAAGTGAAAATAAAATAAACAATAAAAGGTGAATCAAATGGACCATTATGGCAAGGCTGGGATGGTCAGTTTGGTAAAGTAAATCCGTTGGGCATCTTTGTTTGCCTTTAGACAACAATTCTGATGCAAAAGAGCCAAACGGGACAGGCAAAAAAAAAAAAAAAAAAAAAAGAGTTGTGGGAACCCCGTAAACTTTATTAAAAACAGATTTTCGGCTTTCTGCAATGATTCTTTTCACTCTGAGGAGAAAGTTAGGCGGATGAAGCTGGATCTCCATCAGGATGATAACATCACCGCCATGCTGCCGTGTGTGGGTGATGGTTGGGGGTGGGCTTTAAATGGGCTCCTAGTTGTCTATGTTCTGTAGTTTTATGACTTGAGGCGTGCAGCACAGAGCGCTCTGTCGTCCAGATGAAGAAGGAAGGACACGGCCGGTCGTCGGGTTATGTCACATGCAGGAGGTCTAAACACTGTGACGAATCCACGCCGTGAACATGTCACAGCTTCGACTCAGAGTGTGTTGTTTTGTGTCTGACGGTGTGGTTGAAGAAATCCTCTCTCTCTCTGTAGGACCAAAGCTTGCCCGACCCTCTGTCGCCCATCTACGCCAACGTCCCATCTCTGAAGAAATTGGCTCCGCCTCAGGGCCCTTCTGGCTCCTCCCTCTCCTCTCCACCTCCCACAGACCACTCCCTCTCAACATCAGACCACAGCCCATCATCTTCTACCTCCTTGGGCATGACCAGCCCCAACTGCCCAGTCAGCGCACAGGACCGATTGCAGGTAAGGCGACCTTTGACCTTTCCAGGTGTGTTTTGAGTTCATGTTTGTGTTCGGGTCACTTAAACACCAAACGGAGATGAAGCAGCAGCGCCAAAAGACTGCATGAAATGAATGTGAATGTAGACGAGAGCTAAACTATCAGGACAGATGAAAGAAGCTGACGTGCAGCTGAGGAAAAGAAGTGCAAGAACAGAGATGATGAGTGCGGTTCACATGGTGAACCCATACGCTTACAGGTTCAAATCGGTATTTAGAAAAATGCAGGAATTCCTTCTAAAAGGAGTAAAATGGGTTTAAAATATTGAAAAGAGTGTTTGCATGATATATGGTTCATTTTCACAGGTTTCCTGTTTTATTGTGAAGAGCTTTGTAAGAGGAAGTGAATGTGGTTGTGATCGGTAGCGTGCTCTGACAGAAGTTTGTGCCAGTGTTCATGGATGGACTATCTGCTCCACGGTCTACGTGCACATTTCTGTGACATTTCTGCCCACATCCACGAGCAGCTGCTCACTTCTGTTTCAGACGCCTCGCTCTGCACACGCGACTGTTTCTGTACAGACAACATGCCTCAGCTGTATCATGAGCCTGGCATCACAAAATAATGTTTACCTTCTGTGCAGTTTCCAACATCTTGTGATAAAAGTGAAAGTTCTCCGAGCTTTTCAGGAGCCGGACAAACAACACAAACTGAACGCTACACTTAAAGTCTTACTGAACACGAGGACACATCTGCAGTAGGCGTTTGGACTTGTGGATAAAAAAGTTATTTCAATCCAGGCACAGACTGAGAGTTGCCCATCCTCAGCCTTACTCTCTCCTTCCAACACTTTGCTCGTGTCCTGCATGAGACGTCCTTTCAGGTGACGCTGATAGTCCAGCAGCTGCAGGACGCCACGTCCATAAGCGACACTGCAGGTGTGGTAGAGAAGGCGGGGGCGCAGGACGGGCAGCTGAGGCTGCAGGAACAACATCTGGTTCTTTTCTTAACAGTGCATCAGGATTACAAAAAGAAAAGAAAGTAATTGCATTTACTGAGTTAAAGCTGCCATCGGGCAGCAGCCCTGGAGTTACTAAAACACTGGATTCAAAGCAGTGTGACAGCACAGGAAGTGACTGAAATCTAAATGAACTCGAAGGTAAACGACAGGTCAGACACCACGGCGGCATTAAAAGAGCAGCACTGGATAACACATAAAAGCTCAGCTAAGCTAGCATTAAACACACTAAGGAAGAGCAGAAATCTAAGATTTCAGAATCGGACGAAATCAGAAAAATCCATTTTGAGCGAGACGTAGATGATGTGTACGCTCGTTTCCTAAAACGATGATTGCTGGGAGTGACGTGACAGGAGACGATGGTCCAGACAGAAGAAGGGCTGAAGGCTGATGATGCACAGCTGAGGTAGTGCGCTTCATCATGCTGTAGCGACAGATTACACACCAATGTAAGTGGTCAACAAAGTTTAGTGATGGCAGCGTTACAAACAAAGCGTATCTGGAGAACATTTGTACGAATGGCTCGTTGGATTTCTCTGCCATCGTCACTCTGACCTTCCATTGTGTTCCACTCCAAACTCACCGCTGTGTGCAGCTCAGAGGTACTTAAAGTTTTATCAGCTGTAATATGAGCATGTGGCGTCTGTTCCACAGGGATCCGGTGACCAGTTACTGGACACCAGTTTGTCTTACTGGTTGAGCAGGCATCCATGAGCCCTGTGCCCCTTTCTCTCATGTCTGTAGCCAACTATCACTGTAGCCTGATGAGATTGTTTCAGGTGTCACATATGAGTCTAAGAGGTTTTATATATTTTATGTCGTCAGTATTTTTCTGTGAATTAGTGCAGCGGTCCCGACCCCCGGGCCACGGCCCGCTACCGGACCATGAGAGCGTAGACTCGGGTGTGAAATTTATGGTTTTCAGTGTGTGAATGTATGAATGTGTGTGTGGATGTGTGTGTGGATGTGTGGATGTGTGTGTGAATGGGTGGATGTGTGTGTGAATGTGTGTGTGGATGTGTGTGTGAATGTGTGTGTGAATGTGTGGATGTGTGGATGTGTGTGTGAATGGGTGGATGTGTGTGTGAATGTGTGTGTGGATGTGTGTGTGAATGTGTGGATGACTGGATGTGTAAAGCGCTTTGGGGTCCTTAGGGACTAGTAAAGCGCTATACAAAAACAGGCCATTTACCATATTTTATCGTTAACTCGGTTTGCCTGGGTCTTCCCAGAAAAAAAATATTTACACGTTACCATAGTGACCAGAGCATTAAGGGGCAGAGAGGATGTTACTCTGTTGTTGGTGCATTTCAGGAGGACGCTGCTAATAAAGTTACACAATCACACAGTGAATTCACGTTTATTATTATATTTACAAAATACCAGTTTTTGTCTTGGTCGTATCCTTTTATTTTGTTGTATTTATCCGCAACACCTTAAAGGCCGGTCCATGAAAATATTGTCTGACATTAAACTGTCCGTGGGGCAAAACACGGTTGGGGACCGCTGGATTAGTGAATTTGGTCCACAGCCACAGACAAGTTTTAACTTCTAGTGTGCAAACAGCAGAAGACAGGCCTGATCATCATTGTACAGAGCACGAACTACTTAAAGTTTGTATAAGTAATATTAAACAGTGGAATAAATAAACCAAAGGGTAGGAATTACACCCAAAGAACTGTATATAAAATTAAATCTATAAACAAATGGACTGATAAACACACACACACAAACATTATCACTCAGCTTAACTCAACTACCTCAAAACATTGAGACTGGACTGACTAATCAACACAAGCGCAAACACACTGACCTACACCACCAAACCATCGCACACACCAACCTGTAAATGCTCTTTTGCACAATATTATTACTGGACTTTCTGCACTAACTTCTTTACTTCCTAATTTTTGCTGCTACACTAAGGAATGTTTACTGTTCCTCCACTGCCTCAACTCATCATCACAAAACCTTTTTATTATGTTACGTTGTGTTTTTTTGTCACACTGTCACTTTGCTGCTCATGTTTGCACATTTGCACGTGCACTTTGTTGTCTGCTGTCTGTTAACAAAAAAAAAAAAAAAGGCTTCCTTAGATAGTTAGTTTTTGTTAATTTATGTTGTAATTTATGTTAGGTCAGTCTGTCTTGTCTCTGCTAGCAGCTAACTAGGCCTCTTAGTTAGCTAGTTTAGTGTTTTCTGTTAATTTATGTTGTAAATTTATGTTGCATGTAGCACCTTGGTCCTGGAGGAATGTTGTTTCGCCTCACTGTGTACTGACTGTATATGGTTGAAGTGACTATAAAGCCAACTTGACTTGACTTGACTTGAAATGAAGGATTTGTAAGTTTAGCAGAGGAATAAAGTAAAGCAGGAAAAATGTACAATTTCATTAAAAATACAAAAATGTGATTACAATGAAGATCAGAGTACAACACAGAACATGTAAGAGTGTGAAGGAGGAAAGCAGGAAGTATAAATGCAGTGACAACAACAAATCTGATGACAGAACCAAAGCAGACAGTCCTGCTGTGCTGACCTCTGTGCAGGGCCACACTGAGCAGGACAGCGGGAGGCAGCCTGGAACCAACCACATGAACAACTCTCGCAATCCTCCACCCGTGCCGGTTAGAGACCTGGACCGGTCCAAGGGAAAAGAAGGGGGTCAGCTGACCTCCATCTCCCCCGCCTCCTCTCAGGTTTGAATCACTGCCTTCATAACCCCCCAGTCCATTATCAGGTCCTCAAAGTGATGTCGTCGTGCTTCCCGTCAGGGCTCTGGTGGCTGGGAGAAGGTGTTTGATGAAGTCTCAGGGAGACCTTACTACTTCAACCGCAGCACACGAACCACATCCTGGAATTTACCTGAGCCATCCTCCCCGTCACCCCCACCTGGATCTGCAACCCACAGGAAGCACGAGGGCGGCCCGGTACGACCCAGTTTAAAACGATGACCAGGTTCAAAGTCAGAACAGAAACTAGAACAACAAACTTAGTCATTTTTTAAATTGTGAAATATGTCAAAATGTCACTTCAACAGCTGAAAAACTGAAATCCATCTGATATTTTATCAGCTGTATCAGGTGATGCTTAGTGAACAGGTGGTCTTTGTGTTAATGAGGATTCAGGGTTGTTTGATTAAAATGGTGAACTTCCTCCAATGACTCCTCTTACTCTGATTACTGAAAGCCTCCCCTGCCAGAGGAAGACTATCCTGTAGGCGACCATAAAGACAACAACGCCAACTTTAGAACGGTACCACACACACAGACTGAGCACACGGTTCATTGCCACCCATCAATGACAGTCCTTGGATTGTTCCGAATATTCTCCCACATTTGTGCCTTTTTCTCTCCACAGCATCCTCAGCAGAGCTTGGGCCTGATACCCAGAGCTCACCTGGACCTGAAGGATCCTCAGGTAATCAGTTGGTCAGCGCCATCTGTGTGTCTGCTTTTTATTTGCATTAATCCATTGGTTTGCTGACTGTTACAGATTCCCTCAGTGCCCCAAAGTCTGATGGGAAATGGAGTTTGTGAGGACGGAGCATCGCTGCAGGCCAGGAAGCTGAGAGTCAGCATGGGAGAAGACGTGAGTGAAAACTTTACGGTACAGCAACAACCTTTTTAGGCCTGCGTCACACAGACTTTAACTGGTTTCTGGGTTTCAGACGTGTTCCCATGGCCACCGGAGGAACTTCTCCGATCACACTGACATGATAAGCAGACACGCCTCCCCCGACAGTCCACAGGTAGACACTTACCTGTGTCACTATCACGGCTCCATTCATTCGCATTGACTCGCTCGTTCCCGCTCATCCATTCGTTCATTTGTCGATCTGATGTCATCCTGTTCTCCCCCATCAAGCTCTCTAATAGGTGCAGACTGAAGAGGAATCTGTCCAATCAGAGCACAGGGTCCAGCTCACAGCATGTAGGTCTTGGCACCTGATTGGCTGTTGGGAAGATTAGTGAAGGTTTCCAGTAGATGTGGTTCCACTAACTCATCACATTAACATCTTACTAACCACTGCCTGACGGGAACTTTTTGGGCAGTTCAGACTGACAGCGCCACCTGCTGTGCTTCCTCAGTATTACGTGTTAAACATTTAGAAAGATTTTTCCTGACACCATGAAGTTCAAGTGTGTTTATCGGTGTTTAGATTTTTACTGTAAGGCTGAATTTGCCCAGAAAGTTGCTCAGTGTTTCTCCACTAACCCTTAAATCGCTCAATAACACCGATCCATCACACATTAACGGGTCTGAGGGTCTGATTGGTCTCTTTCTATGGCCCTGCTATTAGTTCTGGTAACTCCAGCATCTCTGACTGTGTCCACACTGGAGGCTGGTGTGCACACGGAATCAGACTTTGTCCACAGGTTCACACCACACTTTGGTGGTCCTCCTACTTCTCCTGTAGCCTCAGCAGACATTCCTGGCCTGATTCTATACACGAACGTAGCTGGTCTTTGACCTGCTGCTTCACTCACTCTGTGCAATGTTCAAAGGAGCACCAACAAATAAAACAGGAAACCACCTGCAAAGGAAACATGTGCACATTGTCCAGAGTTCATGAGGAAAATGGTTTAAGACATAAAAACTGAGAGCAGATGAAAAGAAGATGCTGCTGTGTGCATCCCAGTGTCCGTGAACACCCCATGTGCAGATGTGCAGATCGTCTCTGATGACGAGCCAAGGACCAAAACCAAACACTCCCAGAAATCTTGGACCCAATGCTAAAATCAACAAACGCTAAGTTTAATAGTTGCAGACTTCAAAGCAAGCTGGCCATTAACTATGACTCAAGCGGTAAGCTTACCAAAGGAGTTTACCCTCCCAGACACCACTCCATGTGTTACTGCCTCAAGCTAAACAACAAGAAGTGTGTGCATGACAACATTACATGAAGTAGAATTTATTAAAAACAAACTCACAGTAAGTTCTGCTGAATGAATAAAAGTCACCACACCTGGGCCAGCTTTTATCAAGTTGAAGGTACAGGTGTGCTGCATCAGCTGACCGCCTCGCAGAGAGGAGAGCATCAGCAGCACGAGGGCAGTGGGAGTTTCAAGGCTCAACCTTGATTAATGCATGAGTAACACAGTGGATTGTGAAAATGGCTGCTGTGGAGAAGCTTTGGTTCACGTGGTAGTAAAGTCCCTCCTGTGTTTCCTGAAAGCAAACTCCTCCTTTGTCAGATGAAAAGTTCAGTCATGTTTTAATTAGGGATGCAAAGAGGTCTCTCGAGGCCTTGTTTGTGTCCGTGAGGAGGTCCTCTGTCCGCCGAGAATGTTTTAGGTGTCCTTGAATAATCACATAAATCCTTGAGTTTGGTTCCTGGAAAGATTTTCAGGTATTTAAAAATGTTTCCAGCACTGATCAGACTGATGGATGAAATGAGACAGGCTGATAAAAGGCCTTTCATTAGACCCTCACCACTCCCGTGTTTGCAGAGGAGTCACATTTCAAAGCAGGTAACCTGAGGACTCAGCTGTGTGTCTGCATTCCTACAGGGACACCTGCTGGAGAAAGCAGGGATTCTCAACAAGACTAAAGTGGCTGAAAATGGAAAAAAGATCAGGTGAGAGCACAACAATTGTAAAGGTAAGGTGTGTGCTCGTATCTGTTCTGTGGGTTTTGTCGGAGGTAACTGTGTCTGCTGATTTTTGGACAGGAAGAACTGGAGCCAGTCGTGGACTGTCCTGCATGGAGGGATCCTCACATTCCATAAAGACCCCCGACCAGCCGGGAATGCAGTAAGAATCAGTTTACAGAGTCCAACAGGAGCTCAATCAGAATCAGAATCAGAATCAGAATACTTTATTGATCCCTGGGGGAAATTATTTTTTGTTACAGTGCTCCATTTTAAACCAACATTAAGACAAGACAGACAATACGCTAACTAAGAATAGTACAATATATACATATATATACATACATACATACATAAGTCACTTATAAATAAATATTTGGAAAAGAAACATGTGTAGCTGTAGCAGCAAACAGTGTGTTAAGTGGATGCGTTGTACAGGGAGATGGCCACAGGCAGGAATGATTTCCTGTGTCGTTCAGTGGTGCTTTTCGGTAATCTCAGTCTCTCACTGAACGAGCTCCTGTGACTGACCAACATGTCATGGAGTGGGTGGGAGGTGTTATCCAACATTGTCTTTATCTTGGACAGCATCCGCCTCTCCGACACCACCTTGAGGGAGTCCAGCTCCATCCCCACAACATTGCTGGCCTTACGGATCAGTTTATTAAGTCTGTTGGCATCTGCGACCCTCAGCCTGCTCCCCCAGCATGCAACAGCATAGAGGATCGCACTGGCCACCACAGACTCATAGAAAATCCTCAGCATTTTCTGGCAGATGTTGAAGGACCTCAGTCGCCTCAAAAAATAGAGACGACTCTGGCCCTTCCTGTAAAGTGCTGTGGTGTTTTTAGCCCAGTCCAGTTTATTGTCAATGTGTACTCCAAGGTATTTATAGTCCTCCACAATGTCAACACTGACCCCCTGGATTGAAACAGGGGTCAAGTGTTTCCTGGTCTTCCTGAAGTCCACGATCAGTTCCTTGGTCTTTGCCACGTTGAGCTGCAGATGATTCTGCTCACACCACGTGACAAAGGACAAACACCCTAATGCACCTTCTGCCTCGAACCATTACTTGTGTTTTCTACTCTCTGTAGTAATAACATTTCTCAGGACTAAATACCTGAGAAATGTTTGGATTTCATATGTGGAAGACTTAGATTGATCTAATAAATGAACAAGGCAAACAGAGAAAAACTAACTTGTGAGAAGGAATTCAATGAGTTATTAAACACAAACAATACCGCCAGCATTAATAAATGGCTACGATATAGAAACTTTAGATTTCCATCCATGAATCATTGATCCTATTGTGCTATTAAACTATGGTGATGATGAGGAGGAGGAGGAAGGTAATAAAAAATAAAAAATCAACTTTATTTCTATTGCAAATAAAAATACAACAAAGTTGACCAAAGTGCTTCAGAGTCGGTCAGAGCAAAAGCACAAGACAGAATGAAAAGAAAGAGTTAAAAGGAAACAATATACAACTGTTTGAAACAAAAACTAGCCACGAAGTAACAAAGTAGTTTGAATCAAAAGCCAGACTAAAGTTTTAAGACGCAATTTAAAAGACTGGGTGGACTCGGAGGAACGAACATTAGGAGGGAGGTTATGATGAAGATGATGATTATGACGGCAATGAGGAGGAGGAGAATGAGGATGATGATGATGAGAAGGATGAGGATGATGATTACTTTTATTATTAGTCCTTATCCAGGTGAAAAAAATCTCATTGAGATTAAAAATCTCATTTCCAAGAGAGACCTGGCATCATGGCAACAAAAGTCAAAATACACGAACCACATGACTATATAACTTATTATAACTTATAATTATGACGGCCATGAGGAGGATGATGATGATGACTTGTTTTCCCTCAGAGCAAAGCGTCACAGATTGTTCCAGAATACACCGTTGAACTCAGAGGAGCTTCGGTGAGCTGGGCCTGCAAAGACAAGTCATCCAAGAAGAACGTTCTGGAGGTACTTTTTACCCCAGTTACATCAGCTTCCCTTCTTACCTGCTTGATGAAGACCACTGTGGTGTTTGTGTGCAGCTGAAGACACGTCAGGGCTGCGAGTATCTGATGCAGTACGACAAGGAGAGCATCATCAGCGACTGGCTCAAAGTGATCCAGGACACCATCGGACAGCTGGTGCCAGACGGAGCACACAGACCGGTAATCCTTCGAAGCCTCGTGCCTCGTTCAGGCTCTTTGTTTCAGAGCGAACTGGCTTACAGTGAAGTCTGCTTTCAGGACCAGGAGCACCTATCAGACAGTGAAGACGATGGTTCTTCAGACAAAGAGGACAAAGACAGGAGATCAATATGTGAGTCTTTGAACTTTAACCATCTCCAACATCTGTGCAGACTCGGCCTGATGAAGGTCTGAAGCATTAAAAGCTCAGGAAAGGAGCACAGGATGGCCCTGAGCGGAAACATGTTACCAGCTGGTGTTTCTGATGTCTTTTCAAAATGACCCACAGAGTGATGGAATAAGTTTATTAATAAGAACGTTTTATTGGCAGGTATTGCACAGTGGTTGTCATAGTAACACTGAACACTTTCTTCTTCTGCTGCATCTTCAGCGAGCAGGATCCCATCAGGAGCTGACACGGAGCAGACGCGAGTTCGGTCCAAACTGCGACGCTTCCTGCAGCGAAGGCCGACTCTGCAGAGCGTCAAAGAGCGAGGATACATCAGAGGTAAAAAGGCCTCCCGATCACATGCACCGACCTTTAAATGCTACAAACTGTGAATATCATTGACTTTTCTATCAGATGCAGATGTTTACCTGCATGAACCCGCTCAGTGATCCAAAGCTAACTCGCTACAACAACAGATTCACCTGTATATTCATTTGGTAGTTTAATGAGTGAAATTAGCAGCTGAGTTAACCCATTTACATCAACATGTGCACAGCGCACGGGTAAATACAAGATCCAGAGATGAACAGAAAAACATAGTAAAACAGTAATGCATCCGAATATGAGTTTATCAAGAGTGAATCACGATGTAGACGATATGAAAACTGTAAAATGATGCTAAGTCTGATGACACAGAAACATGCAGCTCGTTGATCAGACTGGAAATGTCTTCCAGACAACGTCTTTGGCTGCCACCTGGACACTCTGTGCCACCGAGAACACAGCACCATCCCCAAGTTTGTGGAGAAGTGCATCAGGACAGTGGAGCGCAGAGGTGACGGAGGCACACATGTTACCCACGCGCTACAGGAAACGCACAACAAAACATCCCAAAAGGTTAACTGTTCATCTGGACGTAACGTTTTCAGTGTGAGAAACATTCAGATGAACAATCAACCTTTTGGGATTAGGTGCCATCATGGCACCGGATACCGGTACCCATCCCTATTTGGGATTGACTTACCTGGATGATTGAGCATGCATCAAGGCACATCAAAACGTGTGTTTACAGTGGGGCAAAAAAGTATTTAGTCAGCCACCGATTGTGCAAGTTCCCCCACCTAAAATGATGACAGAGGTCAGTAATTTGCACCAGAGGTACACTTCAACTGTGAGAGACAGAATGTGAAAAAAAAATCCATGAATCCACATGGTAGGATTTGTAAAGAATTTATTCGTAAATCAGGGTGGAAAATAAGTATTTGGTCACCTCAAACATGGAAAATCTCTGGCTCTCACAGACCTGTAACGTCTTCTGTAAGAAGCTTTTCTGTCCCCCACTCGTTACCTGTATGAATGGCACCTGTTTGAACTCATCATCTGTATAAAAGACACCTGTCCACAGCCTCAAACAGTCAGACTCCAAACTCCGCCATGGCCAAGACCAAAGAGCTTTCGAAGGACACCAGGAAAAGTATTGTAGACCTGGGGCCCGTTCTTCGTACCTCGCTAAGTAAGTTAGCTGGATTAGATTGTTGACGTTTTCGCCTGATCTTGGATCGTTCGGTTCCCCGAAGCTCATCCGGGACTTGCTGTCATAGCAACAGAGCCGTAAGCGTAAACCTGCTCGGGAGCAGGTTTACTTTATGTAACCAGGATTAGATCGCGGCCACGCAGGTATGTCCGCTTCATTCATACGAAAGCAACAGCGATATTCCACCACTGTTTCACCATAAATAAATAACATCAATGTAACTGAAGATAATGCAGTATTTGATTCTTTTATTGATTTCATACAGATACATACAGGTCATTTCCTAAAAAAAGGGAAATGTACTATTAATCATTCTATTCCATGTATGTGATTATTTCAGATGTAATTCATATTTTAGAGTAGTAATAGTAAATTACTTTGTGTAATCAAGATGAGAGACCACGGCTATAAAAGCGAAGGTGGATTTGGGAAGCCTGTCGCAGCCATGTCCTGTCCGTTTACGCGAGCAGCCCATTGTGGAAGGTGCAAGATTGATAAGGAGAGTCCTCAGAATCCAGCGTATATTGCGGGACAGACAGGATCCTTTAGCTCAGCGCGACAGTGTGCTCATAGAGAGATATCGATATTCCCGTGAGGGTATTATTTACTTAACCAACTTGTTGACGAGGGGGTGCAGGACCACCACCTGTCTTTGTTTGCTCTGCCCTTTTCTTGGTTGCTGTTATGAACAAACAAACAGATTATTTCAGGGTCTCTTTCCAAGAGACGAAAAGCAATATAAGTGATAAATATTACCATTCTGTAGAATATTCTTATATTTCACTTTTACTTGTTCCCATGTTCTAGTGGGTCCTGTTGTGGCTCTAATGTGAAAGAGGATATAATGTAATGTAATATAATATAATATAATATAATATAATATAATATAATGTAATATAATATTGGATAATATAATGTAATATAATATAATAGATTTACCCTACCGCCTACTGGTGTTGGCCAGAGGGGCCGATGGCGCGATATGGCAGCCTCGCTTCTGTCAGTCTGCCCCAGGGCAGCTGTGGCTACAACCGTAGCTGCCTCCACCAGTGTGTGAATGCGAGAGTGACTGAATAATAATAATAATAATGGAGTGGATTTATATAGCGCTTTTCAAGGCACCCAAAGCGCTTTACAATGCCACTATTCATTCACTCTCACATTCACACACTGGTGGAGGCATTGTGGCATTGTAAAGCGCTATATAAATCCACTCCATTATTATTGTTATTATTAAATCACTTACGAGTTTAATTTGTCAGCAACTTTCTGCCAGCCCTCTCTCCTTGCTTTTGCAGCCTTTGCAGTGTTCCCTTGCGTTCTGATGAAACTCCTGAAATCCCTCACTCAAGGGTTCTTCCTCTGCTGCCGAAAAATACCGAGCGCGCTCCTTCGACATTTTCGCCGACCAATCAGAGGGTTGCCGATCAATGTTTCTACTATCGATGCGTAGCCCCTGTTAAGCCACCCAGTGATCTCACATTACTTCATCCAGCTGTACTAATCGTCAACAGCAGGTGTGTTCGGAGAACCGGATTAGCGAGCTCAAAGTTAGCACGATGATTTGGTCTTGGATGTGTCATTTGATCTTGGATGTAGTGAGCGACGTACGAAGAACGGGCCCCTGCACCAGACTGGGAAGAGTGAATCTACAATAGGCAAGCAGCTTGGTGTGAAAAAATCAACTGTGGGAGCAATCATCAGAAAATGGAAGACATACAAGACCACTGATAATCTCCCTCGATCTGGGGCTCCACGCAAGATCTCATCCCGTGGGGTCAAAATGATCATGAGAACGGTGAGCAAAGATCCCAGAACCACACGGGGGGACCTGGTGAATGACCTGCAGAGAGCTGGGACCAAAGTAACAAAGGTCACCATCAGTAACACACTACAACGGCAGGGAATCAAATCCCGCAGTGCCAGACGTGTTCCGCTGCTGAAGCCAGTGCATGTCCAGGCCCGTCTGAAGTTTGCCAGAGAGCACATGGATGATACAGCAGAGGATTGGGAGAATGTCATGTGGTCAGATGAAACCAAAGTAGAACTTTTTGGTATAAACTCAACTCGTCGTGTTTGGAGGAAGAAGAATACTGAGTTGCATCCCAAGAACACCATACCTACTGTGAAGCATGGGGGTGGAAACATCATGCTATGGGGCTGTTTTTCTGCCAAGGGGACAGGACGACTGATCCGTGTTAAGGACAGAATGAATGGGGCCATGTATCGTGAGATTTTGAGCCAAAACCTCCTTCCATCAGTGAGAACTTTGAAGATGAAACGAGGCTGGGTCTTCCAACATGACAATGATCCAAAACACACCGCCGGGCAACAAAGGAGTGGCTCCGTAAGAAGCATTTGAAAGTCCTGGAGTGGCCTAGCCAGTCTCCAGACCTCAACCCCATAGAAAATCTGTGGCGGGAGTTGAAAGTCCGTGTTGCTCGGCGACAGCCCCAAAACATCACTGCTCTCGAGAAGATCTGCATGGAGGAATGGGCCAAAATACCAGCTACTGTGTGTGCAAACCTGGTAAAGACCTATAGTAAACGTTTGACCTCTGTTATTGCCAACAAAGGTTATGTTACAAAGTATTGAGTTGTATTTTTGTTATTGACCAAATACTTATTTTCCACCCTGATTTACAAATAAATTCTTTACAAATCCTACCATGTGGATTCATGGATTTTTTTTTCACATTCTGTCTCTCACAGTTGAAGTGTACCTCTGGTGCAAATTACTGACCTCTGTCATCATTTTAGGTGGGGGAACTTGCACAATCGGTGGCTGACTAAATACTTTTTTGCCCCACTGTGTGTGTGTGTGTGTGTGTGTGTGTGTGTGTGTGTGTGTGTGTGTGTGTGTGTGTGTGTGTGTGTGTGTGTGTGTGTGTGTGTGTGTGTTAAGGCTCACATCGTGTTGTGATTTAATGGTTGAAGGTGGGTAAATTTCACTCATTAGCTTGGATTTGTAGTCGTACTGAATCTAACATGATGTTGCAGCCATACAGCACTGAAACAGGGATTTATGGTGAAGTGTTGTGCAACAGAATTCAGATGTTGTTTTTGTCTAAGGTGGAAATGAAACAATTCTTAAAGGTGTAACCCAGCGACTGATGAACTGGACAGAGGTGTTTGTCTACTAACTGGCTTCACTCGCTGTGTTCAGGTCTGGACGTGGACGGGATCTACAGAGTGAGCGGAAACCTAGCCGTGATCCAGAAACTACGACACAAAGCCGACCACGGTAATGCGTCGCTGACTCAGTTCATGTTCGGTAACGGTCACGTGATTTCTCCCTGGATTCAAACGGTCTGATGGATCGTTCAGACCTGCGGCGGCAACACGAAGCTGTTCGCGTCTAACAGATGGATCTGAACCCAAAGTCTGTTTGATCTAAAGTTTGGTTTCAGAAGACTGAAGCTGTCCTCTGTTTCTGCAGAGGAGCACTTGGACCTGGAGGACGGACAGTGGGAGGAGATTCACGTGATCACCGGCGCTCTCAAGCTTTTCCTGCGGGAGCTTCCAGAGCCGCTGTTTCCCTTCAGCGTCTTCGAAAAGTTCATCGCCGCCATCCGTCAGTACACACGCTGTTTGACACATACATGTTAATACACAGCAAAGGAAATGTCACACACTGTACCAGACCTGCAGTAGCCCTGGTCTACTCGTGTTTTTATCTTATGTCTTTAACCCAGCTCTTACCTGAAGGAGGGTAAAGCTGGGCATACACTTTTTTTTTCAGTCGCGTTATTCAGCTCCTGCTCAAACTGCACGATTGACTCGCAGGGGTGAGAAGTTCGTAGGTCACGATGCAGGTCTCACACTATACGGCCCGATGCTCTGATGCGACCTGAGTGCTCACACTGTGCCTCCATAACATGAAGCTTATAACACAAAATCTGTCGCTCGCTCTGTCTTTCACTCACACAGACTCACATCGATCATCGAACATCAAACATCAGGCAGCTGTGATTGAGCAACAATGTAAATCCAACTGTTTTCACTCTTTCTAGACTCATTGGAACGGCGCATACATTTGCACACACACAGTTCCTCAGTGAAGCAGGAAAACCTGGGACATTACTTGCAGATCTCCATCTCTACATGCATCCTGACAATCCTGCAGTTTTTACATTATGATTTTACTCTAACGACACCACAAGCGTAGCCGGACGTACAGCAGGCTGGAAAAAGGGCCACTTTAACATCATCTGAACACAAGTCAAAGTTAAGAACCGACACAACTTACAGCACTGCGCATCACATCATCATCATCATCATCATCATCATCGCCAAGATCACTTTTCTAGATATGACCCAAGGATCTCACCACTCCAGGTCTGCTAAATAAAAAGATCCTCTGTAGTTAAAGCAATCGCAATAACTCTTTTTAGGGTTAAACAAAATATCACACTGGGCTCCATAACAGCACAAACTCTAAGTAATGATTAAGAACATCACCCACACAGTCATTTAACATGACATCAGGACACAAACTGAAGAGAACTGGAGACAATGTTCTGACTCCAGTTAGTAAACTTTTCTTACTCTTACAGCTCGTTGTGCTGAAGCTCATATTCCTTTGAATGAAGCAGACAGCATTCTTAGATTATCATTAACAATTTTCTCATGTTCACTTACGTTTTTGTGCAAACTCTTGGCTTTCCAGCACTAATAACATTAGCCTGCATTAAATATTTGCAAACTCGAACAGCTGAACACATCTGGAGATTTAATACATCACTGCTTAAAGATGAAGACTTTATTAAATATTTTTAAAAAGAGTGTACTCTATATTTAGACTATAATGACACTCCCGGAACATCAGCTCGTGTGGGACTAATAAAGGTTATCTTATCTTATCTTATGATGTGTTACTTTTTCTCTAAAACTCACAATCCAATCTCTCTGGGGTCATTGCATTGATAAACTCTTTTGCAAGAATATCAGATTACTCAATTTACTGGTCAAAATCTACAGTCCTTCCGATGAATTGCTCCTTCCATAATTCTTCTGCACGACTACATCTGATAAGTTGTAAATGTGCAGAGGTTGACCGAGCAGTCGACTCTTCCAGTCAGGTCTCCTGGTGTCACGGTGACCACAGAGAAACACAAAGTAACGAGATCGCAATAATCCCAGCACACGTTTGTGATGAGCGATACACTGAAAAGTGCCGTCATGCCTCTAAACTGTTGTAGTACAGAACCTTAGCTGTGTGTGTGTTTGCAGAAGTCCCAGACTACAGCCTGAGGGTGTCCTACATGAAGGATCTGGTGCAGACTCTTCCTCTACCGAACCACAACACCATGGAGCTGCTGTTCAGACACCTGCGAAAGTGAGTTTGCTCCGAGGCTTTATGAACCAGTGCAGACAGACAGCGGAGTGAGCAGTGCCCAAAACACTGCTAACTCGGCCAGCCTGCTCTCTGCCAGATAACCCCTAACAGTCCCAGTTACACACTGGGTAAGGGTGTAGAATGCACTGGATCATGGCAATGGTGAAATAGATCTGTAACTCCCAAATAATCAGTCAGCTAAAATAAAATTAGTCTGCAAGTAAAAACGAAGCGGCAGAGCATGAAGGTGATTAGGTCTGCTTTGGAAACAACGTGTATCTGTCTGTGCCTCTCCAGGGTGATCGAACACAAGGACTCTAACAGGATGTCGGTTCAGAGTATCGCCATCGTGTTCGGACCCACACTGCTTCGCCCCGAGACTGAGTCGGCAAATATGACGATTCATATGGTGTTCCAGAGCCAGATTGTGGAGCTCTTGCTCAACGAGTTCCCGACTGTTTTCTCAGAGAGCTAAAAGGAAACTCCTGGAATTTACTCTGCGTCCTGCGAGAACCCTCAGAGGACGCGAGTCTTCCAACACCCTCGAGGACATTGGACCTACACACCCCCTCCTCTCTGACCCAGGAGCCAAATGTGGGAATCTGAGAGGACCACCTGATACCGAGGGTTGGCTCTGAAACCTCTTCACTCCTCTTTAAAAGGAGCAGACCCAACCTGACGTTTTATTGGCACCTTAAAACCATCAAACATGTGACAACGACATCTTTTGCCAGACTTGTAGCTCTCTGGACCGAAACACAGGAACTGATCCTGGGTAAACCTCCAGGACAGGTTTGAAACCAGCATGTTTGTTTCTCCTTCAAGACAAAATACCAAAGTGGTGAATGTCCTGTTAAACCTCTGAATGCCTCACAGTAAACCAGACTGGTTCAGGACCCTTTGAGAAACTCGTGGAACTCTGAACTCATCTTCTGTTGCCTTTTTGTTTTGTTTTTTCACTCTGTGGATGTTAAACTTTGACCCGGGACCTGCTGGCTGTGTTGCCTAGACCCAAAAACCCTTTTTATAAATTTCATATATATAAAATGTAAATGTTGAGTATATCATGTCGGCATCTCAGCATCACGCCTTAAATGAGCTAAAACACAGCAGAACAAACAGTATCCTGATTGAATGGCACCGTCTCAGGATCCTGTGCTTCTTCACTGTACAGACACGATCCTTCGAAGTATTTTTAAATTTTCAGACCCTCCTCTGCAGATGACTGGAAATTTACCTTCAAGCTATGACTTGGTGTGACTTTCTGGTTCACAGAAAGTCACACCAACCCAAAGAGGGTGTACAGAGTCTCCCTGGCAGACTGTGGAGAGCAGCTGCACATGTGATCCTGAGAATCTCCATCCACCTGTTCAGGTATATCTACCAGAGCAGCCACCACTGCGCTGCATTCACTGATGCTGGGAAACAGATTCACACGGCAAAATAATTTTCTACATCAGTGTTGATACCATGAGTATGTTTAAGTTAAATAAAACATGCAACGTATTAAACACTGGATCAAACTCTAGACTTTATGATGTGATGATCATAAATATGGAGCTTCATCAGCAGATGGAACATTATAGAAAACGCATGTAAAACGCTCGACTCCGAACGAGAGGCAGAAGCTTTATCGACTGTTAAACTGTAGATCTGAGTGAAGGGAGGCTCCACTGAACACAGAACAAAGGATTTAAAACTACATGACGGCCAGGGGTGGATTTTACAGGACAGTTCTTACTGTTGTAAATAGTTATGTATGTTTTTATAGCAGTGAGTTTCTATGCACTACAGATGCAGAACTAAGTTACTTTGTTAGGGAAGATATTCCTTTCATATTCCTTTCTGTACAAGAGGGCATTTTCCTGACTTTAGTTTGAAATAAACTGTCGTGTATGACGGTGTCCTGCTGGGTCTGCTTCTCTTCAACACACCCAGAAATCAAACACATCAAACTCTTTATTTAACACAAATTCACCAAAGGACTAAAACCACAACCCCAGACAGAAATATAACCTGCAAAGATGGCTGCTAAAGCCTCGACAAGCCAAAGTGTGAATCATCAAAGGTCAACAAAGAGCTGAAGCTTCGGTGGGAGGACTCACAGATGTGCTGCTCCACGCTTGGTTACTGGCGTTCCTGGCATCATAACAAAAATGACCAATCACAGTGCAAGCTAGCAAAGCTTCCATCAGCAAGTTGCATTAGCCCAGCTAGCTGCCTGTTAGTAACTTTGTTCGCATTGTGTTGTCCGTAGTCAGTAGCCGCTGTCCCAGTTTATTTGCATAATGTGATTTCATTGGCTAACAGCCGCTGAATAAACACGAATAAAAGACAAGAGCAGTTAGAAATCTCAGGTTTTCAGATCCTTTGTTGTGAAACTGTGTGTCATACATGATGTATCGCCTCTTTGTGTTATTTGGGAGATGTGATCATGGTAAACTGTTACCATGGTACCAGCTGCTCGTCGGACGATGCTCATCTTCTGCGGTTTCAGCTGAGACGGTGATGTGGATTGTCGAGCTGCATTGGACCTGAGGGTGTAAAATAAGACTCGTCAGAAGCTTTCACATCATGATCAGCAGCTGCTTCATTCTTGTGCTTCAGAAATATGTGAACAGGTTCTTCTTCTTCTCTGAGCGCTTACAAAAACGACACAAAACACCTGAGCTGTGAATCCTGATCAGTCTGCAGCAGATTTTACTTTTCAGGAAAATATTCACTAAAAAACTCTTGAGTACAAATGTTTGTTCATGTTAGTGCATCAACAACAAAGGTGGATATCAAATCTTTGACCTGTTTTACTTCATAGGAACAATTTAAGGAAGGAGTCATCTCATTCAGATCTCAGTCTTCGTTAAGAAGGCATCAGCTTAAAGTGCTGACCCGATAACATCCCACCCAGGATATAAAAGACTTCCTGCTTCCTGCAGTGGAAAACTCTCTGAAAACAAAGAAACTTTCAGATTTAAATTATCAGATTAAATCAGGCCAGGAAGAGCTGAGCTGCTCCTGTGCTGTGGGTTCACCTGTGTTGTTGCTCATGCATTCCAGACTCTCAACTAGGTCGTGCCTCCCCACCTTCTCCAGCACAGACTTGTCCACCTGCAGAGCATCAGAGCTGTTACTGTCCACCTCTGCTCAGGACAGCGTTAGGACGACTCTAGTTAGTAAAAAGGTTCTTTGTGCCAACATCAGTCAGTGTGCTGAATAACGAGATGCTGGGATGTGTATTGTTGCGCTGAAGTTTTGTATACGTACATATGTACATACATGTGTAAATATGGGTTGATATGAAGTGACTCGATTGATCCGTTGATGAACTGGAAACAAATTTCCATCGATATGGAAAATAAAGTTATTCTATGCTATCGTTCTGATCCAGGTGCAGTGGATTTATCTGGGCTGCAGGGGGCGCCAAACTTCACACACAATAAAAGATTCTTAATGAAATATTTCAGGTGTGATGTTAACTGTGGTTAATGGAATACTTCATCAGCTCCTTCCTCATAACATACTGCCTGAAATAAAAACTGCACCACCACAAAAACCAGAGACGAGAGAAGCTGCAGAATAAGCAAACACCAGCATTTCTCTTCCTGTTCACGGCACTGAGCTCGACCTGCAACGCGAACACCTTCATCTTGTCTAATGTGATCGCCTTTAACATTCTTAGTTCGTAACTTCTTACAATGAATTGTGCCACAAGGCTCAGTTGACTGCATGTTTCATTTCTTTACGATTGTGTGCTACATATACACTATATATGACATATAAAATACATAAACCTATGAGATGTTGTATAGAAATATTACCTTATCAGCTAATATTACTGAAGTAGAAAGTGTGGAAACAGTGGAGGCTTCGTTATGGCTTCCTGTTTGGTTTATAAGTCACTGTGTGATCACGGTGATCCTGATCCTGTCCAGATTCGTCCGGATCACAATCATCATGTCTTTCTCTTATTTATTTTTTTAAATATTTCTCCTGTTTAATATTTATATTTTATTCCAGCACAGATGGTGTGGCGCGCTATTCTGTTCTGTTTTGTACAGGCGGATCCCAGCCCTGCAGTTCCGCCAGCGGCCACAGGCGGCAGCAGCGAGCTGACATCGCTCAGAGAAGAGGAGAAGAAGACACGAGCGGCGCGTCGTCATGGAAACGGTTTGTTTTCGATCAGAGACGAGAGAGTTCACGGAGGGAGTGAGAGCGCCTGAGTTTAGGTGAACACAGAGAGGATTCAGGCTGTTACAGGTGAGCACTGAAGACAGACTCGAGCTGCGTTCAGGACCCGGTCGTGTTTTCAACTTCCGCTGGATCAAAGCTGCTTTAGTTAGCAGCTGTGAGGTCACGTGACCAATAACCGTGTACACTATTAGATCGGTGTAGCTGATGTGATGCCACGTTGTGATGTCACCGCTGTTTGCACCGTGGTGTGAGCTGCAGCAGAGGGAGGAGGGCTTTATGTGACCTATCTGCTTTCTTATTAGAATTCCATCAGAAGTGATCTTAGGCTCACTTTTATTTTTCTGCATTTCTGATGATCTCAGTACTTAAACAGGAAGTTCAGTCCGTGACTTACAGGAAGTCAAGAAGCTGTGAGACATCATCAGGAGATGGCAATGTCACAGTGTGACGTCATCGACTTCTCTGCATTGGAGAGAGAGCTGCAGGTGGCAGTCGAGTCTGAGCGGCGACATCAGCGTGAGAACGACGCCAAGCTGAGAGCCGTCTGCCAGAGAGCGTCCTACGACCAGTTCAGGTAGGCGGCTCCTGGAGAGGCCTGGACCTCTTTCAAAGCATTTCCAGGGTCTTTGGATGAGTTCCAGGAGATTTTGAGCTTTGGTTGGCGAGGCCTGCTGAGTCCAGCAGGGCCCTGGTTAGTGATGCTTTAAAGGTTTTTCTCACAGCTGGGTGTGGTTTATATGCCCCTCAGAGACCTGGTCCTGGCCTGCCACATGAAGCCTCTGGAGAAGAAAGATAAAGACGGCGCACTGCGGAAACAGCCCTGGAACCCCGTCGCCCCGAGCAACAAGTGATGTCCACTCACCTGGACCAGCGTGGACTGACACGCTGTAGCCCACAGAGTCTTTTATAGTCCTGCTGTGATGTCAGAACATGTGACACATGATGAAAGCTGTAAACAGGAAAAGAGATCAGATGTAACAATTCATCATTTCTAATAAACCTGAAGAACGTGAACCATTCTCCCAGCATCACTGACTCCTACACCTGTCCACTCACCTGTGAGCTGTGGACGTCTTTCACTGTACTGACCCAACAGCCCGGTGGCGCCTGTGTCCGGCAGCCTCGCCTCTGTCAGTGCGCCCCAGGGTGGCTGTGGCTACAATGTAGCTGCCATCACCAGTGTGTGGATGTGTGGATGAATGGGTGGATGACTGGATGTGTAAAGCGCTTTGGGGTCCTTAGGACTAGTAAAGCACTATAGAAATACAGGCCATTTATCATTTACTGACCCAACACTGAGGTCAGAGGTCATCAGGTAGTCGTGCAGGTAGCCCCACCCTGAGAGCGTAACAGTAGCAGATCAGGTGTGGACAGGTGTGCAGTTCTGTGTTTCTTCTGTCCTCACTCCTCTGATTTCAGATTCTCACACTGAGCAGCAGGGGGCGCTCCAGACCCACCGCTCAGCTTCATCTCTGGATGAAGGCTGAGCACTAACAAGCGTGACAGAGCGAAACCGCTCACATGTGACCAACTGTGAAAGACACTGAGATGAGTTTTTATTACAGGAAGTGAAAAATGAAAAGTAAGTCACTATAAATACAACAGACTCTGTGATATCAGCTCATGTTCTGTCTGTGAAGGCTCTCAGTCATCCAGGTCGCGGTGATCTAAGGCAGCGGTCCCCAACCCCCAGGCCTCGGACCGGTACCGGTCCGTGAGTCGTTTGGTACCGGGCCGCGAGAGTTGAAGCTCAGATGTGAAATGTATAGTTTTCAGGGGTTTTATCGGTTTTCAGCGTTATTTTGTTATCGTTTTTATCGTTATACTCGTTTGTCCTGGGTCTTTTCACGTGTGTTATGAATAAATGTTCTTTTTTTTTTGTGTGCGGGTACCAGTTTTATTTTGTGGTATTTATCCACGACACCTTAAAGGCCGGTCCATGAAAATATTGTCGGGCATAAACCGGTCCGTGGCGCAAAAAAGGTTGGAGACCGCTGATCTAAGGAGCTTGGAAGAAACGCGACTGGACATCTTTAAGCTTGTGCAGACATTTCTTCACAATCAGGACACTTTGATAATTCCAAAGGAAATTATGTATCCGACAAGCTTCTTCAGTACCAAAAGCAAATGATCAACAGTGGGTCATGACTCACTGACCTCAGTAGAGGTCAGTAGAAGATGTGAGTGGGTGTTAAGGTGTCTGTGAAGGGTCTCAAACTGGATTATAGATGGCAGACATTTGGTGTCCAAAGATGGTCGCTCACAGTAGACATTAGGGATGACCGATACCACTTTTTTGGAAACGAGTACGAGTACTTCAGAAAATGTGGTATCGAGGCCAATACCAGATACCGGCATTGGTATCGGTGCATCCCTACACAGCAAAATCTCCAGTGTTAAATTAACACTGGAGAGTGTCTATATGGGTCCACACCTCTGAGTGTTAAATACAACACTGTTGAGTGTTAAATTAACACTTTTGACAGTGTTATATGTTTAAAAGTAACTTAGTCAGTTTTGAAGATTAACAATGGCTAACACTGAGCAGTGCTGATTTTCTAACACTGGAAAATAACTCAAAATGTTAGAAATATTCCAGTGTTAATTTAACACTGGAGATTTTGCTGTGTAGTAGACATCAGTGTTGGTCAAGTTACTTGAAAAAAGTAATCAGTAACTAATTACTGATTACTTCCCCAAAAAAGTAATCCCGTTACTTTACTGATTACTTATTTTCAAAAGTAATTAATTACTTAGTTACTTAGTTACTTTTAAAAACAGGATTTACAACCTGAAGAGGTGATAAAGTGATAGATCTTTCAGCCCAATTCTACTTTTTCTGCATAATCCATCATACAACATGTAATCAAATGGAAAAGTCTCTTTTTAAAACTTGTTTTATTAGTTTTAATCTTTTAACTTTATGCATCAAGCAAAAATGTAATTATCTGCAACATTCTCTGACTGGAAGAAATTAGTTTAACATTTAAACCTGTTTTCTGCACATTCCAGCTCATAAAATAAAATATATTTTGTGTTTACACTCAGTCTTTCAAATAGATGCAAGTAAAACACAGCAGAAAATAAATAAAGTCAAAGACTCAGCGGTCCTGTTGCTCTATTTTCACCTGTAAAGCAGGACTGCGGTAGGCGGAGGTTTACCCTGGTGCAGGTGTGCCGCGGTCAGTGGAAGAATCCGCGAGTTTCTCTGTGAGTTTCCCATTACGTCGTAGCTACTCGGTGCTTGTTGGAAGTTTAGGGGTTTTTCACTGTAAAAGAAGTTTTCTTCCCACACACAGCGGACACTAATGTTTTTGTCACTTTTTATGGAATCAAACTCAAAGTAAGGTCAGTACTTCCACGCTTTAAACGCTGCACGCTCATACTCTCTCTGCACTCGATATGTGATCCATTGTTGATCTGCACACAGCTGTTGTCACAAACGTCGCACTCGCTTACGTCACTGTCGTGAGACATTCTCACAAAAAAAATCACGGTTTTAGTAACGCAGTAACGCAGCGTTCCTACGGGAAAGTAACGGTAATCTAATGACCGTTTTTGCAATAGTAATCCCTTACTTTACTCGGTACTTGAAAAAAGTAATCAGATTACAGTAACGCGTTACTTGCATTACTGCCCATCTCTGGTAGACATAGATGCTTCCTTCACTCCTCTTTCAGACCATCTGTCCTCTCTGTCCAACAGGTGAACATTGGCATCCTCAAAGAGTGACCTTTGACCTTTAGATGCAGATGGACTGCTGAGTCTTGTCCCGTGGAGGTGGCTCTTCTATGTTGTGGCTGTTTGGTGTCTCCAGTGTAGTCTGAGCACTCCTCGCTGCTCTGCACAGCTACGTTGTTGAGTTTGTCTTTGTGATGAACCAGTTTATGTCTTTGTGTGTTGCTGGGTCTGAAGTACACTGGCATGTCGTGCTTGGAAAAGACTCCCCTGAGTGTCTCTGATAAACCTCAGTCAGTGATCACGATGATGTTTTGTTTCTCCATAGTTGGTGTCTGATCTTTTTTACTGTGGATCGTTTTTTCTAATGCACTCTGATAACCCTGCTACAGTCTGTTACTGTTATTAATACTTTCACTTTGTTTCATAGCGTTTGAAACATCTTGCCCAGCTTAGTTTTTCCTAAATTGTAACTTATGTCCTCACGCTGATGTGAAACGGGAAGTGGTTTATACTGAGCAGGTCTGCACACAGAGGTGCAGATGGGCGCAGGAGTGCTGCCTCTCACCCATATGTGGAAACTGAAGTGGGGCCGGTCTGGGTGACGGCTGTTGTTGGTGGCCCGGTACAGCAGAGGAGTGAGCCCTCGCGCTGTCACACAGGATCTCTGTGTGCTCAGCGCTGCAGCAAACATGAAAGTTGGAGCTGCACGGTGAAGTTTCACAGAATCACATGGGAGGAGGCTTCATCACAGCTCCGGCTCATCAGACGGCTGCTGGTGACTTTCTGCACTTTTCTTCAGGTACGGTTCTTCCTCTATGGTTGTGAGATATAAATCTGCTGCTTTCTGTGTGTTATTCAGATCAATATTCTAATATATTGATCAGCGTGCCTTCATCAGACTCAAACTGATTTATGTTTTAGAGTGACTGTCCCTCACACCTACAGTCACAGCACGTCAAAGGAAAGACGTTTTTCCACTGCACTCTGATTAACAGCACGCTGTTTGGCTCAGATGGTCGAGCAGAGCAGCTACTGATCGAACGTTGGTGGTTCAATCCTTGGCTTTCCCAGTCTGCATGCTAAATATCCTTGGGCTAGATAGTAACCCCAAGTTGGCCCACGGTGCGTGACTGTAAATGTTGGTGAGATTGCACTTGAGGTTAGAAGTGCTTATATGAATGGGTGAATGAGGCATGTTGTATACAACGCTTTCAGTACTCCAGGAGAGCAGAAAAGCGCTATATAAGAATCAGTCCATTTACTCTTGCTTACAGCATGTTTCTATTGCACTCTACTCTGATTAACAGCACTTTTCTATTGGACTCTAACAGCAATTTTCTGACTATCTCTCACTGAAATGGCCCAGTTTAGTCACTTTGTTTGATCCCTGGTTCTGGTTGGTTCTTATTGCTCTCTGGTTTCTTCTGCATGTTTGTGCTGCTCTTAAGGATTAGTTTGTAGAAGCTGAGCTTGGAATCATGAAGGATCAGAACTTAAACGAGGATGTGATGAAGATCCTGGAAGAAGCTCCTAATGCCAGAAAAGCTCTGAGGGAAAACTACGACAATCTGCTCAATGTGGCCGACTACTGCTACAACAACTACATACAGGTACTAATCAGGAGCTAGTCTTTGTTCTAAGCTAAGCTAACAGTTTCCCTTTGCCTCCAGCCCTTTTGCCAAGTTAGGCTAACCATGATGTGTCTCTATCAGGCTGGTGAGGGCAGTGTGAAGGCATTGGAAGAAACAAAAAAGTTCACCACCCAATCACTGGCCAGCGTCGCTTACCAGATAAGCACTCTGGCCAGTGGCGTCCTGAGTCTACTCGATGCCCAGACCAATCAGCTTCGCCACATGGAGTCGTCTATCAACCTGATTGGTCAGGTAGGCCCCACCCAGTCCATGGTGCTGATTGATGGTTAAAATAAGACAGGGGTCTTGGACTCCAGGCCTTGAGGGCCGGTGTCCTGCAGGTTTTAGATGTGTCCTTGATCCATCACAGCTGATTTAAATGGCTAAATGACCTCACATGTATAAAGCTCTGCAGAGGCCTGGTAATGAACCAATCATTTGATTCAGGTGTGTTGACCCAGGGTGAGATCTAAAACCTGCAGGACACCGGCCCTCGAGGCCTGGAGTTCAAGACCCCTGAAATGAGAGATCCTGTTTTCCTTTCAGGATAAGAGTGTAAGCATGATGTAAAGGTCCCGATTAGAGTCTGAAGCTCCTGACCTTTGACCCTCGCAGTGCTGTGGTTTTCACCTTAGGCAGAAAACACAAAGTCTACTCCGCAGGGGGCGCTGCAGGGAGGAGGGGCTGTTTTGTTTTTTTTTTCAAACAGAGAGTTTGGTTTTCTATTTTGGAACAAAGGCTACGTTCACTCTGCAGGTCTTAATGCTCAATTCAGATTTTTTGATCAAATCTGATTTTTTTGTCTGCTTGTTCACACTACAAATAAAATGCGACAGCAAACGCGCTCTAGTGTGAACGCTCAAAGTGGCCGCATGCGCAAAAGAAGACGTCACACACAACGCGCTCTGTTTAGACCCAGACCAACAGTATTGTTTGACTGATGGCCTTAATATAAAGACTTGTTTCGGACTTTACGTTTCCCAATTTTTGCTTTAAGTTATTTTGTTATTTACATAACAATGTAAATAACCTAATAATGATCCTTATTGCTGTTTTAGAGGAGCGGTGCGTCTAGTTGCAGATTTCTGTCAGAATCTGCAGATTATACAGTACAAATAAAATGTTCACGTTTCTCCAACGTTGTTCCCAGCAGTTTCACTGACATCTACACTGGATGGCCAGGAAGCGTTCGCGATGTCTTCTCCGGCGCTGATAATTGGCGTCTGTCTTGTGTCGGTGACGTAAAAGACGGATTTAATGCGACATGACCATCAAACAGCAGTCGCTTTCTAAAACATCGGATATGTATCGGATTCAGCACCACATACAAAAGTGACCCAGATCGGATTTGAAAATATTGGATTTGTGCCGTTCACACTGTCATAGCACGATCGGATTTGGGTCGCAGAGGGTCAAAAAAATCGGATTTGATGCGCTTTCGCCTGCAGTGTGAACGTAGCCAAAGTGGTCAGGCAAATGACAATATTGAAACTATCATATCACAAACTATCGTTTATGAAAACCTGGAAGAGTTTTAAAAGAAAAAGCTAAACCTGATCATTTACCTTCTGAACAAATTACTGAGCTCGGGGTCAGAGTCACAGTCGGTATAAGTTATGGACGGCTCTTCTGTGTCTGTAAAAACAAGCCGATGCTGAAGCAGCTGGATAGTGTATCGGGGCGAGACCACACACCTTTGGAGAAGAAGTTGCAAGTTCGATTCCCTTCTAGTATCCAGTAAGGGCCCTGTCTAGGCTCCCCATGCCAAACACCAATCCCTGAAATTGCGTGGCTACGTATGCAGCCTTTCCGCAGCTCGGACATGACACATTTCACTGTATGTTGTACTCTATGTGAGTGTCTTACACCTGCATTTTCTCTAATGTCCAGCAGGGGACCACTACTCTGAAGTCTGCTTTCATAGAAGTATATGGGAAAGTGAGCCTCACCTGATTCTGAGCTCAGTGAACTGTTTCACGTTTCAGGTCCTTCAGAATAAACGTGAAGTCCATGTTGTAAATGCCGGTTTTTCGAAGAGTCAGATCCCACGGTAGCAGAGCACCGGAGACCTCTACCCATCCTGCCTCTCACCCTGGGATGGGTAGAGGCTAATAGTATCCGGTTGTTAAGTGATGACGTGACGAATCCTACTTCCGGGTCTAAAGTAGTCTGCGTTTAATATGGCTTTTGTGTTGTTAACATGTTTAATGTTTTGTATTTTCTTCTATTTGATCTCAAAAAGCTCCTAAAACAGTCAGTGATCACTGTTGACCTCCCTCGGCTTTTATTACCACTAATCATTTATTTAAGCTCGGTTTTTAAAACCTTAGGATGTAACTACAGCCCAGCCCATGCAGCAGTATATGAATGACTAACCTCGTATTGTGGATGGATTATCTCAGTTGTTCTCCTGGCTGAAGTTTGGTCCTTTTACAGCATCCTGGCATGCGATTACATTTGTTCCTGACCACCGAGAACACTCACGTTAACTTTTATCGAGTGGAAAAAAAGTTAGCTTGTTTATATTATGCTAACATAGCTGTGTCGCTAGCTGTCACGTAGCACATCATTATATAGCAGCTAGCCCAACTTCAGTAACCCTACAAACGTCACTGCTGTTTAGTTTTCTGTCTTCATTTATGCTGGAAGTGATAACAGAGCTGTACGTTTTAATTTGTTTCCAAAACCCCGCAGTCAGGACATGCTATATTGTATTTAGATAGAAGCTAGCGAGCTAACTCCCTGCTAACTTCTAACTCCGTTAAATGTCATAACTTCCGTTTTCATGGATGCCTGGATGTTAAACTCAATTGTTACACCTGGTAGAGCAGAACGCTGATCATTTTATTAAAGATTAAAGACTTTAGACAGTTTTTCAACTCTCAGTAATGCCACAGTGATCGTTTGATATATGGACCTGCAGCGGAGTTTAGGCCCAGACACGGCTAGTGACGTCAGACTGAACGACCGGATAGCATTAATTATATACCACAGTAGGCTGAATTATTCACATTTAGAAACGATGGGTGGACGGGCGGGTGTCACCCATGAAATGTTAGAAGCTTTGAATTTGAAAAAGAAGTAGGAAATGTCGAGTGCATATAAACAGTGTAATGCAGTAAGTGTAACAGAGTGGGAGGTTCTAACAGACTGAAGGTGATTGGTCGCTGTCCTCCAGCAGCACTACACCTGATTTAAGATAAGATAAGATAAGATAAGATAAGATAACCTTTATTAGTCCCACACGTGGGAAATTTTTTTGTCACAGCAGGAGTGGACAGTGCAAAAGTTATGAGGCAAAAATTAGAATACAATAAGAATAAATACAGTACACAACTGTACAGAATAGAATAAAATAAAATACTATATACAGTAGAATAAAATAAAATAAATATACAATAAGATAAAAATAGAATACAAATACAAATACTATATACAACTGAGTAAAAATACAACGATGCCAGAAAGGATTATTGCACTTAGTATTATTGCATATGTATGGATGTGTGTGCTTGATCAGTTAAAGTCTTTATTATGGAGTCTGACAGCAGTGGGGAGGAAAGACCTGCAAAATCTCTCCGTCCCACACCGTGGGTGCCGCAGTCTCCCACTGAAGGAGCTGCTCAGTGCTGTCACACATTTAAGCTAGCATCAACACAAAGCTGTGTTTCACATTACAGACTCAGTGCATCAGAGACGTATGAGCAGTATGACGTATGATTACAACCTCTTCAAAGGTCAGAGGTCACCTGTTTCTCCCTGTGTTTGTCTATGATGCCGTCACATTCACTGAAGCTCATGGTTTCTGCAGCGCAATAAATTTAAATGGAGCCACCATGTTGGACTTGCGCACACTGACCTGGTCCAGACGCGGGTCCATTAACCTCTGACCTTTGTCGTCAGACCGTGGACATGCACAAGGAGAAGGTTTTCAGGAGGGAGATTGGCGTGTTCACGGTGGTGAGACGAGTCCCACGCAGCCACAAGATCCTCCCTCCCACCAGCATGCAGCCACGCCCATCATACAGCCGCAAGCCAATCAACTACCAGCAGCTGGACAGTCTGGGCCACGGCATGAAGGTAACACACACAAACACAACCTGTGACATCAGCAGATGACTTCCAGGCTTTGCTCTGTTTTATCCACATGCTAAAATCCAGCAGAGCTGCTCTTTGGTCAGGTGATGTGAGCTTGTGCACAGTGACAGGTGTGGCCGGTGTGGGAGGCGGAGCTCTCGGTACAGTGTTTCAGTATTTCAGGCCTTTGTGGCCTTTGAAGCTCTGAAGACATGAGAGGGAGGCTCTGCAGCAGCTGGTGTGAAATCAGACACGGGAAAGCAGAAGTGACGCTCTTCTCTATGTGCTGCTTTCGCGATGCTAGCAGGAAGTGTCTGAACCACAGAAGCAGAAATGACTGTGCAGTGAGACTTCCTCCTTCAGATGTTGGGTCACCTCTGTAGGCTGCAGCGTTCTCGTGCAGGTTTAGTTTCATCTGTAACATCCTCTGTTTCTGTTCGGGAAAAGATGAGACTCGTAGCACAAATCCATAACAGTCGAGATGTCTGTGAAGGTTCTCAGTCATCCAGGTCATCGTAGTCTAAGGAGCTTGCAAAGAAAAGCGTCTGGACTTCTTTAAGTTACTTGAAGACGTTTCACCTCTCATCCGAGAAGCTTCTTCAGTTCTAAGGTCAAATGGTGGAGAGTCCCAGATATAAACCTAGTGGGAGTTTCCCCCCCACAGAGGGACAAAAGGACCCCTGATGATCCTCTAATCACATGAGCCAAGGTGTGAAACTGGGTGTGGGTCCCAATCAGCCAGAGTTTCGGGTGAGCTCATTGTGAAACCTGGCCCCACCTTATCATGTGATTTCCTGAGGTCAGATGGCCCAGGATGTGAGTGGGCGTTAAGGCATCTGGGGAGGATCTCAAAACTGGATTATAGATGGCAGAGAGTTGGTGTAAACCCCGCCTCTGTTAAAAGATGGTCGCTCACAGTGGACGTAGATGCTTCTTTCACTCTTTCAAACCATCTGTCCTCTCTGTCCAAAATGTGAACATTGACATCCCTGAAAGAGTGACCTTTGACCTTTAGATGCAGATGGACTGCTGAGTCTTGTCCTGTGGAGGTGGCTCTTCTATGTTGTGCCATGCGCTTGTGAAGAGGCTGTTTGGTCTCTCCAATGTAGAGGTCTGGGCATTCCTCGCTGCACTGTACAGCAAACACCACGTGTAAGCTGTTCAGCTTTATAACTTTATAAAGTCAGCAAAGAGGCACAGAAAAGAAGACCAGACACCAGCGAGGGAGGATAAGAAGGACAGACGCAACAACACTGTCATCCCCTATGTAGCCGGTGTATCAGAGAAACTCAGGAGAGTTTTCTCCAAGCATGACATCCCGGTGTATTTCAGACCCAGCAACACACTCAGACACAAACTGGTTCACCTGAAAGACAAAACGCCAAAACACAAACTTAACAATGTGGTGTATGCTGTACAGTGCAGCGAGGAATGCCCAGACCTCTACATTGGAGAGACCAAACAGCCTCTTCACAAGCGCATGGCACAACACAGAAGAGCCACCTCCACAGGACAAGACTCAGCAGTCCATCTGCATCTAAAGGTCAAAGGTCACTCTTTCGAGGATGCCAACGTTCACCTGTTGGACAGAGAGGACAGATGGTTTGAAAGAGTGAAAGAAGCATCTACGTCCACTGTGAGCGACCATCTTTGAACAGAGGCGGGGCTTACGACACCAACTGTCACATTTGTGGAGATTTTTGATGTTGCTGTGCTGCACACACATAAACATCACATGAAGGATGACCGTATTAACACAAAGCACTGCAACAGCCCGACTCTCAGCTTTTTGTCAAACACATTTTTATCTTGAGAGTAAAAAAAGACAGAAAGAGGGTGAGAGTTTCTCACATCAGCTGCAGCAAGCGCCGCACACTTCCTGTCTGCTGTCGCCTTCTCTGTGCAACACGAAGCTCTGCTCAGGTCACAAAACAGCAGCAACAGCAGAAGAAGAAGAAGAAGAAGTGCTTCTAAAATAACTTTAACACATTAACCACACACACTCACACACACACATTTGCTGTTCTGTCTTTGTGAGGACCCACATGCACACAGCACCTTCTCAGGCCCCTGACCATGAATCCACAAATGTTTCATTCACCCAGACAAAACAACTCCCCCCCCCCCCCCCCCCCATTCCAAACTGTCCTCACAGTGCGGTGATGCCCCTCCACCCCGGTCCCCACTCACATGTGCACGCACACACACACACACACACACACACACGCACGCACGCACGCACGCACGCACGCACGCACGCACGCGCACACACACACACACACACACACACACACACACTCTGGGAGCCTGGCATCTTTGTTGAGCGTGGGAAAATGTTCAGAGAGACTAATTAGTGCTGCAGCAGCCTGAGAGGCTCCATTGATGCTCACATTGGTTTCTGTGTGTCCCCCCCTCCCTGCAGGTCTCTGGGAAACAGTCGGACAAAACCGGAACGATCCGCAAACACGGCGCCTCCATCAGGTTTACTTTAGTTCTACTGTGTTTCTATTCAGAGCTCCTTCTGCTTTCACATCAGCATGCTCAACAGGAAGCTGAGCTTTCGTGTGTCTGTGTGTTTCAGGCCCAACAAAGCTCCAGAGGCAGTCCAGTGCCCTGTGGTGCCCCCTGCTGGCGGGTAATAACCAGACACCTTCAATCCTCCGCAGCTTTAGGTCTGGTTTTAGGGTCAAGACCTCAGTTTAGCCCTGAGCTCTGACTGCCGCATCACAGAGCCTTCAGTTCGAGCTCAGGGCTGAAACCTGACTGCTGCTGCCCGAGGTTAAAGGAAGTCAAACCCACTGATGGGACAAACACAGTATCAAACAGCAACTCCAATTTGAACTTCATTTATCAGCTTTAATGTTGAAAAGTTTGTTTTTCAGCTCCAGCTTTGGGAAACCTGTAGCTCCACCCACCATTCCCACCACCTGGCAGGCACCACCTGAGGCTGACATCATCACCACGCTGCTGGACGATGCCCCACCTCCTCCTCCTGCTCTCATTGAGATGCCAGTTCCAGATGGCGCCTTGGCCTTGCCTCCCCCACCTCCTCTTCCTGGTTCATCGGGAGATATATTAGCCCCACCCCCCCCTCCTCCTCCCCCTCCTCCACCCTTTTCAGGTGCTAGTGCTCCACCACCAGCTCCACCCCTCAGCCTTGAGACAGGTGAAGACAAAACAGAAAAATGTTTTTTGATGATGCCATAGCAACTACAAATCAGTTAGAAATGCACAATTAGTTAATCCTGGTTTAGTTAATCTCTGATAAGCAGGTTCATTCATAGCTATGTCTGGATTAGTTAAGCCTGGACTACTTTACCCTGTATCAGTGTGGTTGGTTTAGTTAAACCAGGGGTCGCCAACCTTTCTGATGGCGAGTGCCATTTAAAATTTCCTGAGAAGTCAGTGTGCCATATGATTCCATAACAATAAATTTAATAACGCTCTTTGAACAGTCACACACTATATAGAACCACTTTATAGAATTATGTTTGTTTGCAGATGTTGGCAGCTGTCAGCGAATAGTTATCAGCTATTTGGAAACAAAAAAAGACTTTTTATCCATAACAGCAAATGAACTGTACAACAGAAAATACAAATGCTATTTATGGTCTCCTCACAACAATGATAAGAAAAATAAACTGGGCCAATATGGCATGTTTGTTAATACAGAGACACACATGTTAATGTGATCTCTGGTCTCCCACTCAGAGACACAGGTCTCCCAGTGTCCAGCATTCAGACGGCTACCTGAGGACTCATGTGAGAGAAAATCTGCTACACAGACATGTAGAGCCAAATACTGTCAATAAGGCCTCTGCAATGTTCTGAAGACAGTTAAACTTGTCAGGTAGTTCAATTCACTTCAATTCAATTTTATTTATATAGCGCCAAATCACAACAAAAGTCGCCTCAAGGCGCTTCATAGATACAGAGAAAAACCCAACAATCATATGACCCCCTATGAGCAGCACTTTGGCGACAGTGGGAAGGAAAAACTCCCTTTTAACAGGAAGAAACCTCCGGCAGAACCAGGCTCAGGGAGGGGCGGGGCCATCTGCTGCGACCGGTTGGGGTGAGAGAAGTAAGACAGGATAAAGACATGCTGTGGAAGAGAGACAGAGGTTAATAACAGATATGATTCAGTGCAGAGAGGTCTGTGAACACATAGTGAGTGAGAAAGGTGACTGGAAAGGAAAAACTCAATGCATCATGGGAATCCCCGGCAGCCTACGTCTATTGCAGCATAACTAAGGGAGGATTCAGGGTCACCTGGTCCAGCCCTAACTATATGCTTTAGCAAAAAGGAAAGTTTGAAGTCTAAAACTGAGTAGGTGATGTCCAGCAGGTGAACATGCAGCTCCATGAACACGCACAGCTGTGGATTCCAGCTGCTTCGATGTTGCATTAACTGGCATTAACTCAGCCAGTTAATGCGAGACAAATCCAGCTGCTCATTAAAGATTTCTGGTTTGATCAGAAAAGAAAACATTGGTCCAAACACCTGAAAGTCCCAAAAATGCATTGTGTCTACGGATGTATCCGTGTATCTCCGTGGTGCTGATGCTGTGCTGAGCCGACAGCTCCTGAAGCTTTTGAAGTGTCAGAATGTGGAAAGCTAATAACGTCCCTCTCACCAGTAGGCTAAGTTATTTTTAACCAGTTAACCAGTTAACCAGTTACGAATCTGGTACTTGGGGTTGCTAAGATACCGTCATTAAGAAGCGGCACAACTAATGTGTCTATGCGAGCTGATTTGCGATGTTCATCGCTGGCGCGGCCATTTATTTTTTGATGCACCTTCTTAGATTAATTCACTGCGTGTCGTGCCCAGGGCTGGACTGGGACAAAAAATTAGCATTTTGACTAGAGACCGCCCCCCAGGTATTAAAACCATAAAGCCTTTGAATGAAAACAAACGCTGTTGTGACAGTGATGTACAGTCTTGTTGGTATATGTATGATTTCTATACATTTTACATCAGATAGAAACCTTGGTTTTAAGCTTCAGATAATTATTTAATAACAGCAAGACATTTTAAATGAGAATAAGAAAGTATTTCTTTGTGCCCCCCTCTCCCTGTTAATGCCCCACCTGGCTGTAAAAAGTCAGCACAACGAAAATAAACTCCAGCTAAACTTGGTTTATATCTGACCCAGATAGACTGCAGGTCATAACTTCTTACCTGATGTTCAGTTCACCTGACACTCGGACCGGCGGCCGCCTCAGGTCTCTCCTCCTGCCTCCCCTCTTGCCTCCCCTTTCTCTCATCCACCTGCTGGCCTCCACCACTTGCTAATGTTACTGAATCTGTGGAAGCACCGCCATAGCCACCACCAAACAACTGAGTCATTTTTACACACAGACCAGCATCTGGCCAATCCACCACCTTTCATTGTTTATACCGTTACAAAAAAAAAAAAATCATCGGCCCACCGAGCAAATGCCCGATTGCCAGTCCAGCTATGGTCATGCCATCAGTTAACCCTTCGTGTGCCAACTGTGGCACGTGCCCAGGATTGCCGACCCCTGAGTTAAACCATTCTTATTCACATCGCACTGTAACCCTGATCAAACTGTGTGACATCATGATGACATCTCGTTTCCTCCCTGTCCTCAGTGGTGGAAGAAAACAGTTTTCCTTGTGCCTCTCTGCCTCCTCCTCTTCCTCTTTCTGAAGACGACGGCTTCCCTCCGTTGCCCGGTGACACCGCAGACCTGCTGGCCCCACCCCCTCCACCCCCACCTGACCAGGAGATAGACGGTAGCATTTTTAATATTGAACTGTGTGTGCGTTTCCTGTATAAAGAGACTGAAACATTTAACAATTGTGCAGTTTAACCCAGTTTGGAGCCTTTGAAAGTCTGATATTATGCATATGCAACAACTTTTACTGTGAAGATGAATGAACCACTGGTGCATGTGCAGTTTGATTTTCTAAAATCAGCTTTCCTCGACTCACCGATAAGTCTCAAGATTCTCTGAGAAGGTTCAGGTGAAGAATAAATCAGTGAACACACTTCCTGTGTGATACATGGACAGTCCGAATCATTCACAAATCTGGTATTTTAAAAGACGCCAGAAAGCTTCCATTCCAAAAATGTGCAGTTTAAGTAGCCCTTTCTTCTTCTGTGGTGCTTTTTGTCAGCCTTCCTTTGCTTTGTTTTTCTCCAGTCTTTTCTTTTTCTGTGGTTCTTTTGCAGTGACCCTCCCATCCAGGAGGAGTCACCGCCGTCACTCACCCCCAGCCACTCGCTCTCTCTCTCTGAGGGTCCGCTCAGGCCCCGCCTCTCGCTGCCGCTATACCCGCTCTCTGTTCCTGCCTACTGTCCAATCACGTAAGCACAAAGTCGGGGAGCTACAGGTCTGAGAAGTCATGAGGTCCTTGAAAGGGTTCTTGAATATCTTTCAGGGCCATAAATGTTCCTTAATAATGTTCCAGGAGTTCCAGGCCTTTATTTGCCCACTATTCATTTCAATCCAAACTTTATTAGGAATCTGTCGTGGTCCTGATCAGCGACAGTGTGAAAGATGGACGTAGCTAAAGCGCCTTATAGCTGCATTGTTTTTAATGGCCATCAGGGGGCGACACCGTTTCTTTACTTCTGTCATCGACTGTTCGGGCACTGAACTGGCTAACAAATTACAGTTTACATATCATTAACCAATGAGGCTGCAGTTTCACACTCAGACCCGCCCTTTGAGGCTTCAGAGCAGGACTTGACTAACTGATGGCTGATGTCATTGTAACGGCGTCCATCTTTGGTACTGCCTGTGGTCTCAGACGATCACGCCTTCATCATACTTTTTTCTGTCTGTCAGTCATGATTCCCCCACCTCCCCCCTATCCTCCCCCCTGTGCTCCGCCTCGTCTTTCCTCCTCTTCATCTCGGCTCTGCTTACCTGCTCGTCTCGAACACCTGGGTAAGACGAGAACTCTGCTGCCAGCATGCCGTACTCTTAGAGGTAGTGCTTTTGTAGAATTAGAACATTAATACGCACCTGCCTCCTCACCCTCGTAGATCTGGAGATCCCAGCCCCACCTCCTCCGCTCTCATTGGATGATATGGCGAGGTTTGATGACATACCGCCCCTCCCACCTCCGGTGGATTACGACACCAACGCCCCTCCAGATTACATTGAGAAAGGTACTGAGGTGACTGTGATGACATCATTCCTACAGTCTGTGGCTTGTCTAACTGCAATTCCTTTTTGTGTCCAGTGAGGGCGCTGTACAGCTATGAGGCTGTGAAGCCCGATGAGCTGTCCTTCACTGAGGGCGACATCATCTACCTGACTCAGCGCCATGAGGACGGCTGGTATCAGGGCGTCCTGAACGGCAGACAGGGCTACTTCCCTGAAAACTACGTCGAATCATGTGGCTAAATGAAGCCCCGCCCCCTCATGTTTAACAGCCCCACTGTAGCATCCACTGAATGATTGTTAATGTAGGGTAACTTGTTGCACACCTCGGATCAGGTAGACTTCTCTGTTCTTAGCTTCTGGTTGGTGTCCCCACACCTGAGTGATTAACGCTTTGAGCGCTCGTACAAATCCTGTGATTAATGAAATAAAGTTTTTTCTTCTCAAAGCAGCAGCCGTGTCCCTCCCTGCAGTGTGTCCTCTGTCCTTCAGAGGGCGCTGCTACTGTTCGGTCTCTCTGTCTTCCTGTTTGTTTCTCAGGGGCTTCAGCGTTCAGACTTGTTTTGTCTGATTTGTCTCGTCTTTCAGATAGAATAGAATAGAATAACTCTTTATTGTCATTGTTACAAAAACGATGAAAGGCAGTTTGGCATCTCTCCACGTGTTTGAAGTACACAATAGTGTGAGTATTTACACAATACCACAGATAAATTTACACTTACACAAGAAACATATGTACAAGTTATAGATACACTTGCATACATACAACTTTTGCACAAGTTTTGCAAACAACAAACAAACAAAGTTATTTGCATCCATTTACCTTTTACCTTGATTTTTTTAAATAACCATTTCAAACTATTTACAGAATAATCAGCTGTTCTTCAATAAGATGCCAAACAAATTATTTGTGCCACTCCAAAAATGTAATTTCTGTCCACTATAAAGGAGAACATCACAGCCTGATACCTGCAGGTCTGACAGCAGCAGGCTTATCACTCCTGTTTCTACCCGGAGACAGCAGTCGCCTCATTGTTCTGACCAGTGTTGGGGAAGTTACTTTAAATTAGTAACTTAGTTACATTACTAGTTACTTCTATCAAAAGTAACTCAGTTACTTCAAGTTACTCGTTACTTTCAAAGTAACTAGTTACTAGGGAAAGTAACTTTGGTTTTACTCAGAATTCTCTTGTTAATGTGTTGCTTCCGTAACTGGATACCGAGCAACACTGCCAGTCTTCTAGCTTGCTTACCTGTTAGCACTATCCTGCCACATAAAAAAAGGATCCTGGTGTTATTTGTCTCTCAGAAACAGTTCGTAACTTCAACTCATCCATGTCACCTAAAAGGTAAACCTGTTTCTCCATCACAGCTCTGATGATTCAGTAAGGACATCTCCTGGTTTCATCTTCATGTTTCCCTCTCACCACATATCCAAACCGACATCATGACCAGCAGCTTTTACAGCTGTGGCTCCAGCAAACATCAGCTGATACTAGAAATTAATATTAAATAAATTCTAACAACAGCTGATCAAACGTGCTGCTGTTGTTTAGCGAGACATCCGCTGGTTTCCTCTTTATGGCGCAAAGTGGACGATAAACAAACGAGAGAAAAGCCGATCAGCTGATCATTGTTCAGTTTAATGATTGAAGTAGAAACAGGAGAGGGAGGGGAGAGGATGAGAGAAGAAGAGGCAGCTGTGCAGCAAAGACACAGAATAAATCCAGCTTTGTGTCTTTTTCCATTGTAGCTGAAGTCCGGGACAAACCGTTCCTTTTCACCTCAATACGAAACGCGTAATATTAACTCTGAATACCAGAGGATTCCGTTTTTTTACAGGATGGTTGGCAACTCTACTAAGTTCAACATCAGTAACATCATAACACCCACCCAGCTGTGCAGAAACTCCGTCATGCTAGCTAGGATGCAGTACGAAAAAGTCAGCACAACGAAAATAATGCGGATGATGTGTTGCTTTTTCTGCAAAACACACAAACCAACCTCTCTGAGGTAATTACTCTAATAAACTGGTTTTCAAGAGTTTCAGATTATTCAATTAACTGGCCAAAATCTACAGTTCTCCCCATTAACTGCTCCTTCCATAATTCTTCCTCTGCCCCACTGCAATCCGGAAATATTAAATATTTAGGTATTAATGTTTCTCCTAAGCTTTCAGACTTAACTAAATTAAACCACATCCCACTTCTAAAGAAAGTAGAAGGCGATCTGACTAGATGGAAATCTTTACCCATATCACTCATGGGAAGGGTCGCCACTATAAAAATGATGATCTTGCCAAAAATAAATTACTTATTGATAGGTTTGTAGCTTGAACCCATCCGCTGGAACGTTGAAGACAATATAATTACACTGCAAAGCAAGACACAAGTAGGCAAAGTTCTTCATGTTACTCGTGCACGGGAGAAAACCGAAGAGGCGCCGTTCCCTCGCCTGACCCCAGTTGCTCTCGTCCGTTCTCCCGTACCACTGCTCTTTTATTGAGGTTACATGAATATGCATAAATTCATTAACATATGACGTCTACATACACACAAAGAGTACCTTTGCCTGTGTGTGTGTGTGTGTGTGTGTGTGTGTGTGTGTGTGTGTGTGTGTGTGTGTGTGTGTGAGGTCAAGATGTGACCCTGTGAAGACTCCCCAAAGCTGGTGCCAGGACGTCTGAACAAAAGGCTCTTATACTCAAACAGATATACGTGTGTTTGCTATACCATAAATCAATAAGGAGAAGATAAACTCTCCTAGGGAGTGTGATCCATGCCAGGACACTCTGAGTAGAGGAATGTATGCACCCCCCTCTACACAGAGTTAATAGGATGAGACATCCTTTCAATCTACAATTGATTATACACTTCTAAGCATATGTAGTTAAATATTTCTAAGCATAAATGACAATCAACAATACAAAATCTATCACTTATTTTTGATGATCCCTAACAAACCATCACAAGATTGGTTCAGATCTCTGGATTCATATATTTCCAAATTCCTTTGGAAAGATAAACCCCCGCGTATCAGCTTAAAAACGCTACAAAGAACCAAGGATAGAGGAGGATTAGATCTGCCTAATTTTCACCAATACTTCTTAGCCAACAGGCTTCAGTTCATCTCAGAATGGTCAAAACATACCTTCTTAGATGAGCCCTGGCTAGATGTTGAACAGGCACTATGCAAGGATCTAGAGATTTCAGACCTACCATTTATGAATGCTTTAAAAGTATCAACATCAGCTTCTCTCTGACAGCATGGTGGGAGTTTCTAAAAATAACGGAGTCTTCATTAGTCTTCATTAATCCCATGCAAACGTACACCTATCTGGAATAACCCTGACATATTACAAAACAATAATATGATTAATTTCCCAGAATGGAGTTGTAAAGGAATTAAATACTTAGAACATATATTAGAGGGAACAGAATTTATTCCATTTGACAGACTAGTTGCACAATATGGGATCAACAAGAAAAGATTTTTAGAATATCAACAAATTAAATCCATAGTAAAAAAGAAATTTAACCTCAGTCAAGTTGAATTACAAACACCACCAAGTGCGGCACATTTCCTTTTTTTTTTTTTTTTTTTTTTTGTGTCCCGTTTGGATCTTTAGCATCAGAATTGTTGTCTTAAGGCCAAGAAAGATGCCAAGCGGATTTATTTTACCAAGTGGATCATCATGGCCTTGCCATATTGGTCCATTTGATTGACCTTTATTATAATTATGAATTTATTTTATTTTCAGTTGCTACAAACGGGACAGACATGACTGGGGGATAAGACAGGGAGAAAGAATGAAAGAAAGAGAGGGAGAGAAAGAAAACCAAAGGGGAGAAGAGACGGTGAGAAGAGGGGGAAGAAAGAAAGAAAAACAAACAAACAAAAAACAAACAAAACACCTGGGTCACCTGTATGGAGAAAAAAAACAGAAGAGAAAGCAAACAACAAAGAGCAACATAATAAAAAAAACGGCACCATCACAATGAACTAGCTAGCAGTAGATATCAGTAGATACTAAATAATAAACGATATTGTGCAGCACGCAAGATAGACAGCGCACAATGTGCTTTGAGGCAGCAGCCAAGAAAGCTGTAGTCCGCGTCTGTGAATACCCGTGTGTACACCTGTGTGCACACCTGTGTGGATCAGCATGCTTGTATTCCAAAGGTTTCTCCATGTAACGATCTGCTAGGGAGTGTGGGGAGCCACAGCCCCGCCCTGCAGGGTATGAAGCAGGTATGGAGGAGATCAAAACTCCAGACATCCAGAGGGCCCAGAACACAAGAGACCAAGGAAGACCAACAGAGGGGCAGCCGCGCCACTGTCCCAGAAAGAGCTGAGGAGAGTCCCAGATGAGGGCTCACTCAGCAGCCGCGGAGCAGAAGCCAGGGGGAGTTGCAGTGACGCGCCCGTGAGCTCCGCCGGCAGCCAGCTGTGCCTGGCACATTTCCTTACTCTTAAATCCCTCAAATTATTATCTAAAATATACAGAACACTTTCTAAATTAGATGAATCAATATCCCTTCCTATTGCAAAGTGGGAAGCAGATCTATCAGTCAGCTTAGACCAAAACTTCTGGTCTCAGATTTGCTTAAAAACCTTTAAATTGATTAAAAATCCCAGTCTGCAATTAATACAATGCAAAATACTACATAGAGTGCACTATACAGGTCATCGGATGTTCAAGATGGGCTTTACATCTTCCAACAACTGCTCACACTGTCAAGGCAATACACCAGACAATTGCATTCACGCTCTTTGGTTCTGTCCACCAGTGCAGAAGTTTTGGCGCGAGATATGTGAGGACTTATCAAAGTGTCTGAAATGTAACATTCCAACTTCCCCCTTAGTGTGTTTGTTGGGCAGCTTAGATAATGTCACTTCAGAAAAGAATATAGCCCATATGGTTTTCACTGCCCTATGCATAGCCAAGAAAACTGTCCTCATGAACTGGAAAAATAAAAATAATCTTAATTCTAACCAATATAGAAATTATCTATTAGATTACATTAGTCTTGATACAGCCTCTGCCACCACATCAGATCAATTGCTCTGGGCTCCTTTGATCAGCTCCATCACCTAGTGGGGGTGGGGGGGTCATAGTTTGGTCCCGCCTTCCCTGCTGTGATTGGTGTGGGGGTAGGGACAGGCTTAGGGCGTCGGGGGGTTCCCCGGAGGCATCTTCCTTGGGGGGCTCAACCCGGGGTAGCGGTCATGTCCGGTTGGGGGCTCTTTTGGCTCTCGGGTGACTGTTTCCTCGTGGCTGCGTGTAGCGGGGCTAGGGGAGGGTCTGTGCTGACGGACGTGGGTTACTGACCTGGTAGCCTGTCTGCCCCTGGGTGGGTCCGGGATGGGCGTGAGGTTCTGGGGGCGCTCCGTCTCTGGGCTGGGGCCCTGGCCGGGCCTCGGGGCCTTGGGTCCTGGTTGGTGTGTTGCCGGGGTTGTGGGCGGGTGGGTGCATGGGGCCCATCCCTGGCGCAGGGTGCCGCCGGTGCGTCGAGCCACCTGGGGGGCTCTTCAACTGGTGGGGAAGATTGTCACACGTTGCAGGAGCTTTCCTCTCCTCAGGAACTCTCTGCAGGAGGGGGAGATACAGGAGAGGTGGAGGAAGATCTCAGCCTGGGTGTTTATTGTCTCATGTAGTCTGGAAGATGAGTGGATGGTGGGGTGGGTGCAGTTTTCTCTGTGGTGGGGTTGGGTGGACTGTCCCGGGCTCTGTGGGGCCGGGGGGCGCTGCTGCGCTGGGCCCCGGTCTGGATGGGCCTGGGCCCCCTTTCCCTGGCGGGTCGCGGAGTATGGGAGTGCCTACTGGGGTCAGCGGGGGAGCTGGCCCCAGGGAGGGGTCACCTGCCCCTCCCTTCCTTCCCTCCCCATCTAAAGCTGCCTCCCTCTCCCCGCTCCACCACAACCACCCACACATGCAGGGCCTTGGAGTAGGGGTATGTCACCAGGGTGCAGAGGAGGCTACCCCCCCCTGTCCCCTTCTGGCTGCCTCTGCCTCAATTTTATCCCACAACTTAGACATTCACATTACTCACACTCATTACACATACATATAGGATCTTGGGGGTGGGCACGATACACGGAGTCCAAATTACCATCAGGGTGTACACCTCACCCCTGGCGTCGTTGCCCACCTCTCAATGTTAAATACACGTAGACATTGAGGGCCAGCAGGAGGGACCATGCGCTTACCTGCTGCTCTCTGGCAGGTAGCTCCATGCCCTCCTGGGTTTTAATTGCACCTTAGAACACACATGCATCAACACTACAATGAGCGGGTGGAGGGAGGTTTGGAGTCTTCTCTCACCCCCATTCTCTGCGGCCTGCTGGAGCGGGAGGGCTAGTAGGAGGAGTTGGCCGTCCGACTGCGGTCTGGGGTGTGGGGCCTCCCTGCTGCTGCGGAGTCGGGGCGGTCTGCCTCTCCCCACCGCAGGGAAAAGGGTAACACCACTTGGGTCTGGGTGCAGTTCCCCCCTCCAGGGGCAAGGGTACCTAGACCCGGTTCGTAGAGTACGCTTGGGGAGTGTGATCGTGTGTACAGCGTCTCTTTATGTCTGTCTCCACGTTGGTTGAGTGTGGAGTAAGTGCATATGAGAGCATGAGGGTGGGAATGGATGTTTGTATCTGTGTGTGCCTGTATGTCTGTGTCTATATGTCAGGTTGGGTATCAGACGCCACCTCTCTGGGGACATCTCAGGCCCTCCAAGGTTTGGAGGCCTATCTCCCCCTACCACCACTTCCCCTGCCGGTGGCGGATTCCCTCAGGTGTCGGTGCGTTGGTGGTTCTTTGTGTCTGGGGATGGGCGTCCGGGTACACACCGGCTCACTCCTTGGCGGCCGCTTATCGGGGCCTGGAGCCTGGGGCTCGCTCGGGCCACTTCGGAGGTGGGGTGCCCCCGGCCTCTCGGCCTGGGGCTCGGTCACTCAGGCACGGCTGGCTGCCGGCGGAGCTCACGGGCGCGTCACTGCAACCCCCCCGGCTTCTGCTCCGCGGCTGCTGAGTGAGCCCTCATCTGGGGCTCTCCTCAGCTCTTACTGGGACAGTGGCGCGGCTGCCCCTCTGTTGGTCTTCCTTGGTCTCTTGTGTTCTGGGGACCTCTGGATGTCTGGAGTTTTGATCTCCTCCATACCTGCTTCATGCCCTGGAGGACGGGGCTGTGGCTCCCCACACTCCCTAGCAGATCGTTACATGGAGAAACCTTTGGAATACAAGCATGCTGATCCACACAGGTATGCACACAGGTGTACACACGGGTATTCACAGACGCGGACTACAGCTTTCTTGGCTGCTGCCTCAAAGCACATTGTGCGCTGTCTATCTTGCGTGCTGCACAATATCGTTTATTATTTAGTATCTACTGATATCTACTGCTAGCTACACTGAAAAAAATAATCAGTGGGATAAACATAAAAAAATTATTGTAATCGGTTGCACGAAATTAAGTTATGTTTGGTTAACCTTAGTTTTTTATGTTATACCTGCACACATTTTTCTGGTAACACGAACATGACTTTTTTATGTTGTTGTTATGTTTTTCATTCCGGTCAAATATTTATAGAAACCACTTGTTTATCAGACATGAACTTTTTGTGTTAATTGTATTGGACTACTATGTGTTATAGTGACAAGATTATTTAAGAGATAAGATAGAACTTTATTAATCCCTCGGGTGGGTTCCTCTGGGAAATTCGACTTCCAAAAAGCACAGCAACGACCGAAGTTACAGTTACAGAATTGTTATATATATATATATATACACACACACACACACATATATATACACACATATACATATAAATAAAATATACAAAGGGGATAAATAGAATAAATAGGAATAAAAAATAAAAATACAAGTGAATTGCACATTTCAAGTATTGAGTCTATTGCACTGTTGACTATTTACAAAAGTATTGCACAAGGTATTGTACAGTGAGGTGAAGAGGCACTACAGCTTAGTTGTTCCCCCCTCCTTTGTCCTCCTGTTTCCCCTCCCTCTCCCCTCCAGAGAGGAGTTAAACAGTCTGATGGCGTGTGGGACAAAGGATTATTTTATGGTAAGCTTATTTTATTTTATAACAAATTTCTAATATATAATATATAATCTAATATATAATTGAGTGTTCAATAAATAAAACTAAATTAAGGCTGATCTTACTGTATGTACTGTACACTTTCTCTTCAATCAAAGAAATAAGCAAAACATTTTTGAACAATGACCTGTATTTTTGAAAATACTACACAGTTGTAACAATGGACTTTCAATTCAGGCTTCCAAAATATACATGAGTCATATTTGTACAATGCATCTCTTGAAAAACATTCCACAACATTCCTCAAAGTTATCTGCTGTAACCTGAATTCAACATTGTGGGGCCTTATGACATCGCGCTTATGTAAAAAATTGTTTTTTAAATGTAAGAGCCATGAGGTAATATGGCAACAGGGGTGTAATTATTAAAATGACACAAAGAAGAGACTTAAAATAACATCATAACCCACAGGCACACAACCAAGAGACCTAAACTGATTAGTATTGGCTTGCTTCTATCACTAAACATCACAATCACTAATACTAGACAATGCAATCTGTTTGTAGTGGTGCACCTTGGGAAAAAAAATTGCAAACTGGTGAAATTGGTGCAAGGCACCATTTCCATTGAGAAAAATGGACATTCAAAGTTTGAATTTTTTTAAAAGAGCCATGGCTTGAAAAGTGAAAACTGCAGTAATAAAGGCCCCAAGTTGAAAAGTGCCAGAAAAATAAGTTTCACTATGTACTGCAACTTTACCAGTGCTGGCTTAAAAGAAAGGATGGTACATATTCGAAGAGGTAAACATGTTGTTCCCACATCATAACTGGAAAACTGTTCAATCATACAAAACCTGGGCCTTCTTTGAAAGGCTGTTCCTTTTGAGCTCCATAACCAGTTTCTATAATACCTCGAAGGTATACTTTTCCAGTGGGTAGGTGAGGTTCAAAGTGTACATTAGTCCAAACAGCATTGCAGCTGCTAGGGTATAGTTATCCAAATCCTGCCAGACTCTCTGGCCTTCAAGGACTATCCCGATGTCCTCAGGGCTGCCATTGGCATCTCTTGACTTTATGATGTAAATTCCCATGGTTGTTTCCTTATTAGATCGTTGGATAATGGCTTCATCTGTGGCCTAGAAAATGCAGAATTCCAAAATTTAATTAAACAGAACACTGGTCAAAGAACATTATACCAAATCTTATTTTAATCTGTGTCACTATTCCAAAAAATGTTACATAAACACATTAGGTGAAAAAAAAATGGATTCATTACAGCATGTGATTTGAGTCCTCAGAATGCTTAAAAAGGTAATGCATGAAGTGAAATCTCCATGCAAAGAAGCAGAATACTGTCAGAGCATAGAGAGGTGTTCAACTATGAACTCCACACATAGTTCTAATGCAGGTAAAAGAAAAAAGAAAAAAAAAAACGCACCCATGGTAAATTGTGAAAATCCCAGGTGATTTTCAACATACTCCTGGCATAGAGTGACAAGCAGCATTTTGTTAAAATTATTATTTTCCCTAAAGTGTATATACAAATGAATTTTTTTCTTACCTGGGCTGTGGGCTCCAGAATGTTCTGAAGTCTTCTTCCTATTTGTCCTCCTCGCCTTTTGAACACCTTTATTAGTTTGTCAGATAGCACATCTATCTGCGAGAGTAATATGGACTGCAGTGGCATGGTGGTAATGCGCTTAAACTCTGTATCTAAAAAGAGAAGTTGTCACATAAAAATGCTGTCAAAATCTCAAATCTCACAAGGTTACATCCACACAAAGTTGTTATTTTTTGTCATATTACTATTTATTAGCTATGGGTCCCATGTTGCTGAGCAGTTCCATAGTTGCCCTTACTTCCATACCACCCAAAGCCTGTTTGCAACCACAGCAGTTGCCTCCTTCTGGCCATTTTGCAGTTCTGCCAAATGACCCAGAAACTACATCTATTATTGTCATATACACATCAAGGTCTTTCATTAATACTTAGTTAAATTAGTTAATTTGACTTTTCCAGAAAATTTACCTTACAGATGCAAATCTTCACTAGTAAATAAAATAATGTTATTAAAACCTTAACTGTAACACCTCTACATAACAGCGCTAGAGAATTGTTCTGAAGCAACACCAATCTGCCCTTCAGCAGCGATAAGCACCATATATCGATACAGAAAAAATAAATTTAACATATTTATATTGTCATTATTTTTATCTCTTTAAGCCCTCCTCTCAGTCTCTCTATAAATCAGTTAAAACAATTTGTTGGGTTTTTGTGTGTCTTTAACATGTTATCAGTAGATTACATTCACTGCCCCAGAACATGAAATAAAGCCCCACGTCATGCACTTCCTCTCCTAATGAGTACTGCATAGGTGTCATGCCCTAAATAAACCGACTTTAGTGAAGACCCCCACCCCCTCTCCCGAACACACACACAGAGCCCACCCCATGGCAAACTAGCTTATTTAACTGTTAACTAAATGGACACAAGTTTGTTAGTCTGTATTCACTGAGAAAAAACAAGCGGATGTGACTGGGCACACACTGAAAAAAAGCTAATGCACATAATATTGTCCCGCAGCTTAAGCTAGCATTATCGTTAGTTAACTTAAGGAATGACTTGTTTTTTCCATTATGTTGCTCAACAGCAATTCATGAGAAAAACTTCCCCATCTAATGGATGTTCTCTTCGTTTCCTCTCAAACATGTAGTTTTCAGTTTACCTCGACAAAGTAAAGCTCAGCACCAAACGTAAACGAAGCGAAGACAAAAAATGGCGGACCGCCACAGTGAATTTTCCCTCGTAGAACACACCCTGGGGGGTGGAGTTTCAACAGAAAACATAACTATTTTCTGTTATTTTGATATGACTGGTTTTAAAAGACTGAACATCCTTCTAAAACAAGTGAAAGGCGTGAGACTTAATTATGTTTAGACCAAAAATATAAATGATTCATGTTGGATATATTTACTGTATTTTTACTAATTTAACAACCTCATCATTACATTAGTTGCTTTATGCTACTAGCATTAGCTTGAAGCTCAAGGTCGTCATTTTATTTTATTTCTTTTTCTGGGCTTACAAACAGGACACACAACATTTAGATAACCGTTACACTGAATCTTGGGTCTGTGTTGAGTCTTCCAGCTGCTGACTACAGAAGCTAGATTGACCTTTCAGCATGTTTTTAGCGGCTGTGGCTATGTGCTGATAATGTTACCGTGTGTGAGCAGTCACATTGGCAGCAGACATGTTTCAACAAACTAGTCATATCCCGGCCCTACATTAGCTTGTTTAATGGTTAAGACACTGCAGGTACCACCACTTACTACAGACACCGATGCAAGTTTGTAATAGTCTGTTAATTTAAACTGAAAGAATATACAAACAATATTAACTCACATTATATATGTTAATTACTAATTTGCTTATCGCATAATTTCGGTTACCATTAGCTAACTGGAGCTAGCTAACATTGGCCTTTCATGGTTTTCGATAAACAGCCCACATACCTGTAAAATGACAACACCCCAGTAAAAGTCCACATATATAAAGGGTCTACACTCTTTCTCACTGGTGTGTTAGCTTTAAAATCTTATTTACCTTCAAGTGTAAAACTCCAGATGGTAGTAGATTTTCCAAAGCGAGAGACAAAAATGGCGGACAGTGCAGCCGATTTTTCCTTTCCAGGGGGCGGAGCTTGAGGATAAAACACGACTAACTTGTTTCTTTTCAACATGATTTGTTCTAAAAGAATGAATATTCTTAAAGAATATGTGAAAATTAAAAGTCAAAAATATGTTTAGATGTGAAATTTAAATTAGTCATGCTGGATATATGAAGTAATTCTATGCAAATTCAACAACCACCCTATTGCATTTTTTTCAGTGTAGTTTATTGTGATGGTGCTGTTTTTTTTATTATGTTGCTCTTTGTTGTTTGCTTTCTCTTCTGTTTTTTTTCTCCATACAGGTGACCCAGGTGTTTTGTTTTTTGTTTGTTTGTTTGTTTTTTTCTTTCTTCCCCCCCTTCTCACCGTCTCTTCTCCCCTTTGGTTTTCTTTCTCTCCCTCTCTTTCTTTCATTCTTTCTCCCTGTCCTGTCCCCCAGTCATGTCTGTCCCGTTTGTAGCAACTGAAAATAAAATAAATTCATAATTATAATAAAGGTCAATCAAATGGACCAATATGGCAAGGCCATGATGATCCACTTGGTAAAATAAATCCGCTTGGCATCTTTCTTGGCCTTAAGACAACAATTCTGATGCTAAAGATCCAAACGGGACACAAAAAAAAAGAAAAAAGAAAAAAAAAGAAAAACGGATGGCTGACCTCCAGTGGAGGATTATACATGGAGCAATAGCCACGAACAGACACAGAGCCCACCTGGACCCAAGCACTGGGGAGGGTTGTCCTTTTTGTTCAGAAAGGGAGACGCTGGAGCATTTAGTGGTCTGTAGTCAGGTTTCAGAGCTCATCACAGCACAGAAACAGCTTTAGTGAAGGTTACAAATGATCTTCTTATGGCCTCTGACAGTGGACTCATCTCTGTGCTTGTCCTGCTAGACCTCAGTGCAGCGTTCGATACTGTCGACCATAATATCCTATTAGAGCGATTAGAACATGCTGTAGGTATTACAGGTACTGCACTGCAGTGGTTTGTATCATATCTATCTAATAGACTCCAGTTTGTGCATGTAAATGGAGAGTCCTCTTCACACACTGAGGTTAATTATGGAGTTCCACAGGGTTCAGTGCTACAGTGCTAGGACCAATTCTGTTCACATTATAGTCCATCCGGGTTTTTTTTGTTTTTTTTTTTTGCTTTTTCCTTGATGAATATTTTTTCATATTTCTCTATATGATGTATTTGACTTGTATTTTGTGTGTTCTAAAAACTCAATAAACATTGTTGCAAAAAAAAAGAATAGAATAGAATAGAATAGAAAGCATTTTACAGCCCTTTAAAAAACAGTGAATCTCTGTTTTACAATCTGCTGCTCATCAAATCTTCTTTAAGCCACAAACAGAGTCAGGAGTACCTGAGAGATGACCTCATCAGACAGATGAGTTCTGGAGCAAACTCAGCAGCAGCTCCATGCTGTCTGCACAAGTTCAGCTGTAAAAAAGAAACCCCACCCACAGACTTCATGTAAGCTCCACCCTGACCCTAATTCTGGGAAAACAACCTCACACAGTAGCTCAGGCACAGATGTTTCCTCTATTATCTCAACCATCATAGTGGGAATGTGAAGATCAGACCTCTACAGGATACCGGGAGAAACACACACACTCGTCGTCTGTATTCATATCTTGTGAGGACATGTTGTTGACATAATGCTTTCCCTGACCTTTACCCTGCACCTACACCAATAACCGATTGTAACTTTAACACTAAAACCACATTTTGAGTCTCAAAGGTGCCTTGGTCCCCACAAACACATGAATACACACTCACAGAGTGTGTGTGTGTGTGTGTGTGTGTGTGTGTGTGTGTGTGTGTGTGTGTGTGTGTGTGTGTGTGTGTGTGTTGGATACTGGCAGCGCTGATGGGAGGAAGCTGGAAAGTCACGAAAACAACATGTGTAGAGAATTCCAGCACATTAAAAAACCCTGCAGACTGAAGGAGTCTAACTCGAGGTGGTGGGAGGGGTCAGATATCTGGGTACATGTGCCGTGTATAGGACGCAGGCGAGGAGTGCAGCTCGGGCTCAGGTCTGTGTGCTAAAGAAAGCTTTACCCCGAGCTTACATTTCTGATCTGAGTGAGTTTTCACCACACGCGAGCTCGCAGGTTCAATCTGTCCTGAGTTAAACTCATCATCATGCTGAATAAGCCAGAACAATCCTCTAGTTTTCGATTGTGTTCAGGAAACGTGTCAGAGTTTCTTTGAGTCTGGTTGTTTGTTCAGAAGCGTCTTTAGTGTTAGTTTTAGAGTTTCACTTTGGCACGTTTGAGGTTTTCAGGTTACACTCTTCAGATTAGATCAGTGAATGTCATTTTTTCTATTTTCTCTCCATTGGAGACGTTTCTCTGTCGGCTCTGATTTCCTCAGGAAGCCACGCCTGACCATTAGAGCAGCAGCAGCAGCAGCTCAGAGACTTCAGCAAAGACCTGCAGCAGCAACCAGTAAGTGAAGCTTCTCCTTCAATGCTTCAGCATTGATCAGAGTCCAAACTGGTTTTGATTTGACTGGAAACATTGAGGTTAAAGTGTATGACAGTGCATGAAAGTGTATGGTGGTGTAGTCCTGGCTGCTATCGGGGGTTCGGTGAAGCAGATCCGTGGATGTGTGTTTGGCTGTAGCAATAACACGGTCATTTCTGACACTTGGGTTTTAAACCTCTTTTTAGGATAAACAAACTGTGATGCAGAGCGATACAAACTCCTGTATTCAGGTTAGAAAAGCACTAATGAAATGTCAAAAACAAACAGCTCTGTGAGGACTCTGATTGGTCAGTGAGGGGTTAACAGCTCTGTGAGGACTGATTGTTTCCAGCTGTGATCAGGCTCTGGGCGGCGGCTCCTCCCACCAGCACACTGTTACACAATGCCTCAGTCATGTCATCATGTTGAACTCCTTCAGATTTCCAGTGAAATGGCTTTAAAGTCATAAGTGAAGAAATCAGACTCACAATTTACCCAGAATGCACTTTGTGAAGTCTCCTGTAGTGAATGGTCAAACATCAGATTACCAGTGCTGGTTTCTGCTTGTCAAACAGCTGCATACAGATGTTGTCTTCTGACTGAGACTCATCAGAGCTTCAGTATTAAAGTGGTTGTGCTGGTGGAAAGTCAGGTGACTATGATGGCGTCGGGGGCACCATTGACTCGGACCAAGAACACGCCTCCTATGACCCACAGTGGCTCTGACCGTCCGCCAGCTCGTGTCAGAGCGGTTTCAAACCTGCTGCCAGGCTGAGAGACGGCGGTCAGTCAGTGAAAACATCACAGTGAAAGAGGAAGTGGAACAGGAAGTGACAGGGAGGGGTGGTCGTGTCATACAGGAGCAAAACAGACAGAAGAGGATTTGTGTGAGGCACTCGAAGGCAGCAGGTAAGAGGACAGAGAGAGAGAGAGAGTGTGTGTGTGTGTGTGTGTGTGTGTGTGTGTGTGTGTGTGTGTGTGTGTGTGTGTGTGTGTGTGTGTGTGTGGAGTGCACTGCGTGGACGTGGAGAACACGGTCACCGTCGGTGTTTCTGTGTTCGTTCTGACTGATGAAGGAGATGAAATAACGTCTCTATGAGTGCGTGTTATTGAACATGCATTATAATGAGTTTGCAGAGCTGTTGTTGTGTTTGCCCTCTCAGTCTCTTCAAAACTGATTTTTAATGTCGCTGTTTTCACCCGGGTCAATAAACATCAAAGTTACGGGAAAGTCGTCTGTTGCTGAAAATGACCTGATATCACTGAGACGTGTTTGACGTGTGTGTGTAACGTTCAGGCTGCAAAGTTGTTTGCATCGGGTTAAATTCCTGCGTCAGTGTGTGTGGAGCTGCCCGTCGCTCCTGCAGGAACGTGGACGCCATCCTTACTTTGGTGCTTTTAAAGTCCCGAGTCTCTGTTGTTATCCCGGGACTCCTGCTCTGCAGACGCACCTGTACACACAATGGACAGCCCTCAGCCCAGGCTGTGGTCACCGAAGTAACCATGTAATGGATTTACTGTCAGGTCACATGTGAGTCATTGGTGTCCTGCGCTCTTCTTGGCTTGAGGGCTCTGATGCTGATTTCATTGTGACGCCTCAGGCTCATGGCACCTCTGTGACTCCCAGATATCAGCTTTTCTTGTAGTCACACGATCACTCGTCTTCATGGTTAGCTAGACACAGGCTCACGTTACCTGCCCGTCCTCCCCTCAGTAAGGCAGGAAAAAGAGGAGGCGGCGATGAGGCTGAGAGGACCTGCGGGTGTAATAAACATTTAAATATTTCCATCATGTGAGCAGCAGCTGAGAGCTCAGGAAGTGTGTGTGTGGTAGCGAACAGGAAATAACAAAGTGAGAAACATAATAACAGCTCAGGCGTGACCCGATCACGTGATGCTGACTGAGCCAATCTGAAGCTGAGGACAGGGCTGGACTGCGTCTCTGGAACCGTCCCCTGCATGATGATGCTAGCTCACCAACAACCCAGAGTCCAGGATCCAGGACAGGGAGTAAACTGAAAGGACTTCCTCTGACTCTCTGTTTTCTGCTCCTCTGCACAGGTTCATCATGGGTCTCCCAACTCACCGTCAGTGCAGCATCGAGATCCAGAACAAGACCACGACGTTCACCCTGTGCAACCCACGGTGAGTCCTGCAACTCCACGTCCACAGAGAGCTGTCCCCGCGTCAGCTGCATGACAGTTATTGAAAAATCACTTGGATGTTTCTGTGAGGTTAAATCCAGATATATGTAATTATTGTTGTTTTCATTCATGAACGTTCACAAAAGCAGAAAAAGTAAAAGCACAGTTGTTGATTGATTAAATTACAGTTAATCAATCACACGTGAGTGTGCTGCAAGGATTTTAAAGCATTGTGAAGTTTGACGAGATCCCTCGACCCCACGAACGAGCCTTTCAGACTCATGCTGGGACATGAGGGGTCAAGGAAGGACAGTAGGAAGGAAAACTTCCTGTTAAAAGGGAGTTTTTCCTTTCCACTGTCACCAAAGTGCTGCTCATAGGGGGTCATATGATTGTTGGGTTTTTCTCTGCATCTACTGTACAATATAAAGCACCTTGAGGCGACTGTTGTTGTGATTTGCGCTGTATAAATCAAACTGTGTAAATTGGGAGTGAGACCAGAGTCAAACAGGATGTGACACGAGTCAGATCAGATCTCTGACAGGAAGCTGCCATCTTTCTGTTGAGCTACGTTCCTTCCTGCTTCACCAAACCTCAGACTTCCTTTAGACCAAACCAATCCAACCAAGGTGCCATTATTTCTATTTCGTATCACTTTATAACTTCTTCATCTCAAAGAAAAATATCTCCTACACCATATATAAGGATGCATTGTCTATGAAAGACACAAATATGGTTCTTTTCATGTACTGGCACAGCTACATTTGTCTGAAAGCTTACTTTATGGCTCTTGTATAGTTATCTGTGGTACTATATAAGATGAGCGCTAAATTCACCCACGACATGGTTAAGTTGGTGCACTGCCCAAATGTCTGGCTCCTGAGAATGAACCACCATCCTTTTAACTTAACGAGTGAACTGTCTGCTTGTTTCTCCTTAAAACAAACGTCGGTTTGACTCGACACCACCAACACAACCAGCTTCAGCAGCAAAATAACTGAATGAACGTTACTCCATCCAGATGTTTGACTGTAAAAGTGGCACACAGTGGCATGGTCCTCCTGTCCTGTTTGCTGGTTCTGTTTGTGGATGTATTATCCATAAAATCGTGATCTGTCTGCAGGGTTAAAGTCAGTCTTCTAAAGTAAAGGCCTTAAAAGTAAGTGGAACCTGAGCCGCATTAAGTACTGACATTGCTAATGTCACGTCACTTTGCCGACATTTGACCAAAAGTAACTTTTTCCACATTCTTCAAAATTTGCATTGCTACTTAAATAAGTGAGAATAAATATGTCACAATAGATACATGAGAACAAAGCCCAGCACTTGCTTGTCTTCCCCCAATTTGTTTTTAAATTAGCTGTGTCCCAAAAGGTCGGCTGCATCCTCCGGAGGCCGCATTTGAAGGCCAATTACGTCACAGCCAGGCGACGAAGGCTGTCCCAGTTCGTCGACTCCTTCAAATGCGGCCGACAAATGCGTCCTTCATTTCCCCGAATTTGAAGGATGGGTCGGGTGTGTCCTTCGTGCCCAGAATTCATAGTGCGGGGCCAGCCAAATTTCAGCTGCCAACAATGGCGGCCGCTACTAAGTTTTAAAATTACTCTTATTAATCTTTCTGGGTCACAAAATAAACTTTTAACATATTTTAAGGCGAGAAAGCAGCTGTGTAAATTACAAATATCTGCTCGGTTTATCAAGACATCGCATATTTGCAAAAGTGTGCCGACGTTTTCGGAGACGTCTGTTACCCACCCGCTCGATAGCAAGCCGGGGGGTTCAATGGTCACTCCAGCCGGCGAGAGCAGTGGACTCCCGGCTTCATCGTTTTCAGACCCCCGCTCTTTCGCTACTCAGGTTAAACATGATATAAGTCACTCGGATAACTTAAAAATGTAATTGTTTGCCTTTTTTCTGTGTTTTATTTGTTCCGGAGTAAATCGGTTTGGCTGAGATCAAAGTTATTAGATTATTAGATTAAATAAAACTTTATTAATCCATTGGGTGGGTTCCTCCGGGGTTTCCACACAGCTGAATAAACGTTAAACAGAAAACTGATTAAACAGAAGTGTGAGACGGTCGAGAGTTTACTCCAGTGTCCTGTTATATTTTAGATAGCAAGGAGCAGACGGCCGAGTTTATTAAACTCCACCGAGACAGCGGTGACGCTGATCTGAAGGCTCGACCATCACATTTCACAGCCTCGCACTTCCGGCCTTCTCGGTCTTTGAAGGACCCGGCCCACGTAGACCGCGAAGGCCGGGTCCTCCGAAGGATGCAGCCGACGTTTTGGGACACAGCTAGTATTCACCAACACACTTCCGCATCTGGTCCGTTAAGTTATTGTGTTCCCAGAAACGCTTCTGTTTTCTGAATTGATTTTTTTTCCTTTTGTTTTGGCTTTTAGCTTTTCCTGCACCACCCCTTCTCCCCACCGCTCCACCACCCATTTCCCATTTTGGGTCAGATACGTTAAATAATGTCTGAGAATGGCTAATTAAAATATAGAAAACAGTTCCATACTCTTTCCCAAACCAGCAGAGGGATGCAATCTGTCCAGCATGCCCTAGTCTGTGGAGGAGACTCTTTGAGGCTCCGTTCGATCACTACCTCCAGGTCATGATCATCAGCGAGGACAGGAACGCAGAACAAGCCACAAATCACAGGCTTCTTGCTCAGCTCTGTCCTCACCACAACGGACGGATCACTGCAGCCTGTACAGCCTGCCTTACTTCCTAACTTCCTTCCTAACTTCCTTCTGTCTTAAACCCATCTCCAATCTAAAGTGGATGACCGCCTGGTCCTCCACACTGCAAACCAGCTGATGAAGCTGGATGCTGTTGTTCATGCGACAGATCTCCACTCAAGCTCGTTAACAGTAAACTCCTGATAAAGTTTCTTTAATTAATCCGTCACCATGTTTGATGTTGTGTACAGGATTCAGACCTCGGCCTGAAAAGTCCTCCTGCTCTGTTTGAGCCTTTTAGATTTGAGTCTTTGCAGCGTTTGGCCCTTAGAATCAATCCTCCCCTCAGGTGTGTACACAACATGAAGACATTGTTGCCTCGGTTCAACTCCACCATCGGACCAGAGTCTTTCTGTACCCGGGTCTGTGTGGGTTCTCTCCAGGTACTCTGGCTCCCTCCCACAGTCCAGACACCTGCAGTCAGTGGGGTTAGGTGAACTGGTAACTCTAAATCATCCACAGGTGTGAATGTGAGTGTGTTAGAGCTGTGGCAGACTGGCGACCTGTCCAGGTGTGCCCCACCTCTTGCCCTATGATAGCTCAGATAGGCTCCCGCCCCTCCGCAACCCTGATAAGGTTAAGTTGGCCACTGATGGATGGTCTCTGAGCGTGACGGTGCTTGTGGGTGCAGGTCTCTGCCGGTTGTTCAGGTGTGTTGCAGGTGTGAGGTGTGTGTAACGGCAGTGATGTCTTCCTGTTTCTCCAGCATGCACATTGTGAGCGGCTCCTGCAGCTCGCCCCTGCCTCCCACGCTCAGCCCCTACGAGAACGGCAACGCCCTCTTCATCAAGAAGCCTCACACGGCGTGTGGCTCTGTGACCGTCTTCACCTACGACCTCCAGCACGTGTCCACCCTGCAGTTCAACGGCAGGGTCGCAGTGATGTTCTCGGTGCCGTACGACTTCAACTTCTACTCCAACTGGTACGCGGTGGGAGTCTTCGACATGGACAAAGCCTGCGACCAGCACCTTTACGACGAGATGTACAACAAGTCGGAGCAAAAGTTTGTCAGGGGCAAAGCCAAGGGGCCGAGTCTGACCTACAGGGGGGCCTACATCACTGTCAGGGCCACCATGTCCGACACCTACCAGCCCATCCTCAAGGTCGCCATCTGCAATAACTGAGGCCCACAGCCGCACCTGCAGTGTGCACCATTAATCCCACTTAACCCAGTAACACTGGGTTCACACTGCAGGAGACCTGCAGCTGATTGATCAATCAATTAATCAGTCATCAGTCAGTTCGATTCTCTCCTCATTTTATATCCACAAACACAGATTAAATCTCAACATTTATTTGAAATTTGGATTTCTTTCCCTGCCCCTCCTTCCTGATGACATTCAAAAAATGGTGAGCTGTGATTGGTCAGCAGTGTGTCTGTGATGTTGTCTGAACCCGATGTTAAACTTTTTTTCCTTCTCTTTATGTTTGACACAAACTTAACTTTTACTTGTGATGATGTCACTCAGAAATCGTCATGGCGACTGCATTACTGTGGTCCAGTGAGATGAAACCACAGAGCTGTGCAGCTGTGAACATGTGGATGAGATAATAAAGGCTGAGTGAGTCCTAAATGTCTGAGCTGTTTTCTTACGATAACCAATCACAAAGCAGTCTAAGGAGCTTGGGAAGAAAAGCGTCGGGACTTCTTTAAGTTTCTTGAAGACGTTTGGTCCGAGAAGCTTCTTCAGTTTTCAGAGCAACTAGTGCAGAGTCCAAGGTTTTAAGCCCTGTGAGAGTTTTTCTAAAGGGGTCGCTGACCCACTGTTGATCCTCCGCCTAATCACATGAGCCAAGGTGTGAAAACAGGTGTCACTATCAGCCAATGTTGTGAAACCTAGTCCCATCCTGTCATGTGACTTACTGAGGTAAGTCACATGACAGGGTGTGAGTGGGCGTTAAGGCGTCTGGGAAGGATCCCATCCTCTCTGTGAGAGGATACAGAGCTGCTCTGCTAACAGCACTGCCATACACCTCGTGGAGGGCTATGGAGCGTGATCCCTGAAGATGGAGCACGTCCTCTGTTGAGGGACCAGATCTGCCCCACCCTGGCCCTGGATCAGGGAGGGGCAGAGGATTATCTGGATTATAGATGAATATTATTTGCTATTGATATCTATTGACAGTGTATTGATTTGTCCAGGAGCTGAGAGTTAATTAAGTTAATTTGTAAATTTTTGTAGTAAATTGTAAATATTGTAGAACTTTTCTTCTGTCATTTAATGGTCGGGCATTGTACAGCTACAAGCATTTCACCCCCATGTCATACTGTGTATGGTTGTGTGTGTGTGACAAATAAAATTTGAATTTGAATTTGAATTTGAATTTGAGCTGCCCTCTGATCCCATATTTATCATCATCAGCATCATGTGATTTTCTGAAGGTCAGTAAACGCCACACAGCAGATCCTCCAGTTTTCACTGCATTTAATTTAAAAAAGATCTTTGTTTACATAAATAAATAAATACATAAATACTCTGAATAAATAAATAAATAAATAGAGAGGGGAACATCAGAGACAGTCTTCAGATATTGTGTCAGTGTTGCGTTGCTGTTGCGTTGCTGCAGAGCGCCTCCTGCTGGCAGCAGCAGGAACTCTGATGGAGGCCACGAGCAGCTCCAGCTGTTCCAGGCGCAGTTTGGTTTCCTTCCTGAGCAGCTGCCATGACGCAGTACTGCAGCCCTGTACACACAGTACTACACTTATTACCACTGTCACTACACACAATAATACAACGAGTACTACAGTACTTGTACTTACAGAGCAAGACAGAGTACTGTTGGCCAGAGTCCTGTAGTAGCTCCTCAGTCTGCTGTTGGCTGGACTGTTGGTCGAAACCTGGAGACAAAGAACAGTTCAGACTGAGGCTCGGAAAGGAGGTGAAGTGTTGGTGTGGGAGGAGGTGAAAGGAGGTGAAGCACTGATGAAGAGGAGGCTCTGGGAGGAGGTGAAGGAGAGTGGGTGTGGGTGCATGTTTGCTCCTGTGAGTAGGCTGAAAGCAGTGAAGTGGGCGTGTCCACTCACACACGCGCTCAGTTCCATGATCTGTCTGTGGATGACCGTCAGGAAGCCCTCCGTCTTGTCGGCGCCCCAGGGAGCGGCTGACAGGTTGTCATGGCGATACAGACAGAAAATAAGCTGCAGACTGTCTCTGATGAAAACCAGCTTTGAGTCCACCTGAAGAGAGAGAGAGAGAGGTGAGCTGCAGGCGTCTGATTGACAAACAGATGTGATGTCATCGATGTAGTCATGTGACCTACCTCAGAGTTTTTTATTTGCTTGTAGAGATGTTTTGGGAATCGAACCGGATGAACTGAAGAGTGCTGTTCAGTCAGCTGATCGCCCTGAAACAGAGAGACAGCGCTTCATTTCACCACATCGCTCTGAGCTGTTGCCAATCGTGACGTGTTGTTGACGTCCCCACATTCAGTCTACACACTAAACATGTGACCTGTGATGTTTACAAATGTCCTACAGGCTCTGAATGCATCGTTTTAGCTGTCAGTAAACTTTGTGTTGAATATTCATCACATCTGCAGACGAAGGTCTTATTTCAGTCAGGTTTCAGAGCCCATCACAGGACAGAAACACAACATCTCTAAAGTTAGAAATATCCTGTCTCAGAGTGACGCAGAAAAACTAGTTCATGCATTTATTACTTCCAGGCTGGACGACTGTAATTCATTATTATCAGGAAGTCCTAAAAACTCCCTCACTCACCCCAACCAATCACAGCAGATGGCCCCGCCCCTCCCTGAGCCTGGTTCTGCCGGAGGTTTCTTCCTGTTAAAAGGGAGTTTTTCCTTCCCACTGTCGCCAAAGTGCTGCTCATAGGGGGTCGTATGCTTGTTGGGTTTTTCTCTGTATGTATTATTGTAGGGTCGACCTTACAATGTAATGCACCTTGAAGTGCCTCTTGTTGTGATTTGTAGCTGTATTAATAAAATTGAATTGTATGTAAACGTGTCACATCATGAAGAATCACTGAGAGTCTCTAACTTAAGTTCAAAAACCCTGAAAATCCTCTTATACAGAATCTCTTTATGTATTCACACAATATGTTTATGCAGTCCTGGAATATCATTAAAGTCCTGGAAACATGTTTGAAAAAACCAAGCAGTGTTTTTAATGTCCTGGAATGTTTTAAAGACCAATTTAAGGACCTGTACTCACCATGCGAGTGAGGAAGCCCCGGGCTTCTTCCATTGGTGCTTTGTAGTGTGTGAGCCAATCACAGCAGAGGGCAGAGGTCAGGGTGCCACAGAGAATGAAGAGCAGACCGGTCCAGGTGACCATGATGAAGATGATGAAGATGCTGTGCGGTGCTGAGAGTGCGTGTCCATGCTGCCAGCAGAGATCAGGCTTTTATTTTACAAACAGGAAACAGAAAACATAACAAAAATTCCGTGTTTCAGTTTTCAGACAGAAGCTGTGAAAGTATGGGCTCATAATGTGGTCATAATGTGAAACTCTGCACTCAAGTTTCAAGTAACAAGTATAAATTTTGACCCTGTTTTTCTTCCTTTCATCGGGTTGGCCAATGTCATGTCAATCACAAATTTAACTATCCAATCAGAGAACAGATGGGTTTGGCTGTCGGAGGGGCGCTTTTTTGAACTGCAGGTCCTTGAAGGGTAATACAGTTTGAAGCTGGAGGACCTCTATATAAATATAAATAGAAGCTAGGTCCCCTAACTTTCAGTAGCTGTTGAAAGGATAAAGTTGTGCTATATCAGTGGTTAGAAATACCGTTATTACTTTAGGATTAATTTAACACAAAGTCAGGGCTGACCTGGGACCATTGCTGTGAGTCACAGTGCGCAGCATAAAGGTCCTTTCACATCGGACGCAGGATGTGCTGCTAATGCTAACTGCTAACTAAAAGCCAAGGATCCAGAATTTGCTGCTGGCTGCTGGGCTCTGTGGGTTTTTGCAGCAGCTCTACCTGTACTAGATGCACCTGCTCCTTGTCGTTTCTATCTCTGACTCTACAAGAGTTTCTGTTTTTTTTTTGCTGGTTCTTCAAATGTTCAATAAAAACATGTATGCTAATTCATAATGAAGAAATCTTTGTAACCATCCCCACTAGTAAAGACTGTCATTTCCACAATACTGCCCCGCCCCCCGCCCTAGGTCCGCAGCGCTGTTGAAAAGGCTTTGGAGGTCCCTGTATTAAGCATGTAAACTTGTGACACATAAATCACCAAACTCAGACGACCACAGACTGTTTTCCTTCGTGATGAAGGAAGACGCTGGGCTGGCATGTATAAGGGCATTTATTCTCTTCTAGGACCTGAAGCTCCATAAAGCACACCTCCAATAGCCAAACCCACCTGTTCTTTGATTGGATAGTTAAATTTGTGATTGACATGACATTGGCCAATGAGATGAAATGAAGAAAAACAGGGTCAATATTCGTACTTGTAACTTGAAACTTGAGTGCAGAGTTTCACACGTATTTTTTGACTAAATCCCCACACAAATCTTTTTACACACACAAATTCGATTTACAAGTACAAAATATTTATGACCACAATTTGAGCCCATATGAAAGGGTGGGCTTTCAGAGTCTCGTCTCTTTAATCAGGATAAATGTTGTCACACACACTTCAACTGCTTTGATCTGAACCTGAGCCGGGTTTTAACACCTGTCTGCAGGTAAAAGTCCCCACTCTGCAATTTACAAATGTCCCGAGGGGACTGAATGCATCAATTATTTGTAACGTTTATTTATTCATTTATTTATTCGTTTCTAAATCAGAGGTTTTATATTCATGGATACAAGTTTGTGTTTAATCTGCGTGTTTAGGCTCTTATATTCAAGGACCCTGGAAATCCTCTAGAGGACCCTCACCCTCACAGTCCTGGGATATTCTTAAGCACCCTGGAAAGTCTTGAAGTGTCCATCTTCGTGAGCTGTGATTGGTCAGATGTGTGTGTTCTGTCTTATTAACGTGATCAGTTCATTGATCTCAGGCTGATCGATCACTGATTGATCGATCAGCTGTGTATTGGTAGAGGAATGACAGCATTTGGGTGGAATTCGCTCGCTTTCATTTTCCACACTGACAGGAAGCAGCAGCATTTCACAATAAAAGCTGTTTGTGTGTGCGGTTCACTGTTTCCTATAAATAAACTCTTTAACTCTTTACTCTTTATTGTCATTGCACAGTCATACATAGTACAGTAGTACAATGAGATTGGAAAACTGTCCTACGTCGGCACTACATATAACACAACACGATACGACACATCACAACGCAACACAAACAACACAACACAGTATATTAACTTAGTAATAAAAAAAGAAGAAGTGTATGTGTATTGCACACTGTTATTATTACACATTAATTATTATTGCACCTTGTTATAAACATAAATATTATTATTGTTATTGTATTAAACATTGTTACCTCCCCCCTAAAAAAGTCCAGGGAGGTATCCAGTCAGGTCAGCTATTTGCATTGATCAGGGCTGTTGCCCTGTTGTAACAGCTGTCCTTGAGTCTGTTTGTTCGGGACCTCAGCAGCCTGAACCTCCTGCCAGACGGCAGCAGCTTAAACACCCGGTGACTGGGTGTGTGCAGTCCCGGAGGATGCTGCGTGCCCCCTTGAGACAGCGAGTGCTGTACAGGTCCTTCAGGGAGGGAAGAGGATGTCCAATGATTTTTTGGGCCGTATTAATGACCCTCTGGAGTGCCTTTCTGTGTGCTGTGGTGCAGCTGGAGAACCACACACTGATGCAATATGTCAGCACACTTTCAATGGAGCAGCGGTAGAAGACGGTCAGCAGCTCCTTCTTCAGGTCCATTTTTCTGAGGATTCTCAGAAAGTGGAGACGCTGTTGGGCCTTCTTTAAAACCGCAGAGGTGTTAGATCTCCATTGGAGGTCTGTGTCTATGTGCACACCCAGAAACTTGAATCTGGAGACCCTTTCCACGCACTCGCCGTTGATGCAGACAGGCTGCGGCTCGGACTTCCAAATAAAGATTTGTAGATGTCTGTGTATTTTATAATCGATGTTTGAGTTTCTGCACTTACTGTTGTGAACCTTCTGCTTTCCTTTTTGAGTTTTTTCATGCAGTCTTTATTCAAACTTAACCTGAAAACCATCATGCTTTTATTTTGGTTTGCAGTTTTGTTTTCTGCTAACACCCAGCTGACGTCATCGTCGTTTTCGCTTTCGGGTGTGCAGGAAACTCTCAGTGACGTCACACCAGGTGAGCTCACTGATGAGGCAAGAAAGAAACTCGGAAATAAAACTTTATTAACACAGCAGAGTGGCGACAGACACGTGCGCTCATCCCGATACTCCTTACTTCCGGTCTCAGCAGACAAAAAAAGCTTCATTGAACAATCTCTCCACGATAATCACTATGACAACACAGCAGACGTAAATAGAAAAGCAGAGACAGGATTGTTAAATAACAGCCGTGAGACTCGTGACGAACAACATTAAAATGACGCCAAACTGATTTCCAGAACTTTCCCCAGATTCCTCAGAGGAGTCAGGCCCGGCAGCGGGTGGACTTCAGTGATTGGTTTTGTAGGAGAACGCTCTGATTCGTCGAACATTGTCGCTCTGTCCCCTGATTGGTTGCCGTGGCAGGCTCCGCCTCTCAGCGGAAGCGCGCTCCTCTCGCGACCCCGCTGAGCGCGTTATCAGTCCAGGGGAGCGGCACACGTGCGGCCGGGATGGAGGCGGAGGTCGTGGACTTCCGGGTTCCCGTGGAGAGCAATAAGACGGTGCTGGTGTGGGACATCCCGCCGACCCACGGCGAGGCACACATCCACGTGAGTGCACACACGGTGACGTCAGTTTGTATTAAATGGTGACGGTCTGTCTTGAGCTGCTGGTGTAAAATGAGTGGATGTGACATAAGAGCTGCAGGTGAGTGAGGCAGGAGTCGTTAGTGGGAAGCGCGTGCTGAATTCAGGTCACATCACAGCATTTCAGTGATGTCACTGCCCACCGACCAATCAGATCTCCATTCCTGAACATCCCTCAGAGCGCTGTGTGCGAACAGTGTGTCACATCTCTGTTTTCCTGCTGAGCATCAGTAATCACAGTCAGGTGGATTATTATCGTTGTGTTGTAAGCATGTATATCTGGACATGCTGACCCCAGATCAGATTGATGTGTTCATATTTAACCTTAGATCCTGAAACAGAGTCAAACAGGTGGTGGTCAGAGTGACGGAGAGCGCAGAGCACATGCCTGCTCGACCAATCACGTCCATCCACTCTGCTCTGATTCCCACGTCTCCTTCATCAGGCTGTGGGACAGGAAGTTTCACGTTTCCATGGATACAGCCTTACTGTGCAGCTGTGAAGCCAGAAACCAGTTTCTGCTGCTTCAGAACATTTCCTGTCAGATTTCTAGTCACCGTCTGATAGCACCTCTGAGGTTTGTGGCACTCTCAGAATCAAGTTCTGTGGAAGTCACATGACCCACCAAAGGCCCCTTTATAGACTGCCCCGCCCCTTTGACGTGATCGTGCTGGTTAAACTGTGAGCTAACAGCGAGGTGATAACGTGAGCTCCATGTTGGGATTAGTGAATCAAGATAACAGCGATACCCTGGCTACTCGCTGAATACTTCTGATACTAAATCTATCAAAAGGAAACAGCGGCCTGTTTGTCATGATGATGATGATGATGAAGGCCAATGAAGACTGTCCACCTAAACACAGATGCAGGACAGGGGCGCTGCTAGGATCCTGAAGCCCTGGGGGCTTAGCCCAGCCCTGAAATATGTTTGGGTTTTACTTGATAACAGCAACTTTTTAACAGTCATGACTACAGTAACAGATGAGTGTGATGAAGCGTTCGTCTGTGAGACGGGATGCTGACGGTACGTAGGCGAGTTTAACAGCGTTCCCTGCTCCGCCTCAGAGCCTCTGCTTTTCACTGCTGCTGATCATCTTCTTCTTCACGCCCGGGTCTTCTTCACCAGCCTGCTGCACTCTTCACCTCCTCGGCTCTCTCCTGTCCTCTTATGAGAACAATGTAAACAGTCATCAGAGTCAGCACTGAACACCAGCTGAGGACCCGCCCTCTGCTGCTCTCCAACCAATTACATCTGTCTACACAGTCACATGTCTTCCTCCTTACTTGATCGCTGTTTTCTATTGCACTATTTTATTTTTAGAGCACTTTAATAATCACTCTGTTGATGTCACTGCACTTTATTTCGTACAAACTGTCCCATGCAGTGTCCTGAGATGTCCACTAGATGGCACCAGTCCTCTGTGAACATGGAGCGTCAGTTACCATCAGTACCAGCACTGACACACCGTATTATCAAGGTTACTGCAGTAATACTGTGTACACATGCAGTATACTTCGTTTAAAAGGCTTCAGTGTTGCAGTAGCTGATACTGCATGGATATAAAACCTGAGAACTTTCACTGTGTCATCACAGCATCCCCCGTAACCACGGTTACACACCATCCTGCAGCCTGTGCTCAATCTGAGCAGCTGCCTGATATTTGTCGTGTCCAAATTCATGGGCTGCATTCTCCTGAGGCCGCATTTGTAGACCGATTACGTCACAGCGACGCGCCGAAGGCTGTCCAAATTCGTAGACCCCTCCGAATGCAGCCGACAAATGCGTGCTCCTTTTTCCGAATTTGAAGGATGGGTCGGGTGTGTCCTTCGTGGCCCACCATATCCCAGAATTCATAGCGCGGCCCAGCCAAGCTCCAGTTTCCGGCTAATGGCGGCCGCTACTAAGTTTAAAAATTACTCTTATTAATCTTTCTGGGTCACAAAGTAAACTTTTAACATATTTTCAGGCGAGAAAGTAGCTGTGTAAACATCAAATATCTGCTCGGTTTATCAAGATATCGCATCTTTGCTAAAGTGCTTCGATGTTTTCGGAGACGTCTGCTACCCACCAGCTCGATAGCTAGCCGGGAGCTCGAGGGTCACTGATGCGGCCGAGAATGGCACAACTCCCGGCACATCATTTTCAGATCACCGCGGACTTTCGCTGCTCGGGTTAAACGTTGTCAGCCGGTGATCAGCTGTGATCAGCTGATCACGGGGCCGGGGTTAAAAGAGAGACGCCACCCACCTGTTCGCCGCTCAGACATCATTCTCTTCGTGTCAGGAGCTCCGAAACTCTGCCGACGTCAGTCTCCGCCTGATTCAGCAACCGTGAGTGATTATCCCTTCAATCCTTTTTCTCTTCCCGGCTCCGCTCGCTCTCTGTCGGTAACGACCGTTCCGAAGCCACGCTTCGTGCACTGATCGTTACTAGAATAACTGCGTGCCTGCTCCAAACCCACCGCTAGCCTTCGCCGCGCTTGGGTCTAGCCAGCACGCCACACGGGCACGCCGAATTACTGTGTGTAACCCGCCCGGCCGTGACAAACGTAATATATAAGTCACTTAGACAACCTAAAAATGTTATTGTTGGGCTTTTTTCAGTGTTTTGTTTGTTCGTGAGTAAATCGGTTTGGCTGAGATTAAAGTTATTAGATTAGATAAAATAAAACTTTATTAATCCCCCGGGTGGGTTCCTCCTTGGTTTTTACACAGCTGACTAAACGTCAAACAGAAAACTGATTAAACAGAAGTGTGAGATGGCCGAGAGTTTACTCCAGTGTCCTGTTATATTTTAGACAGCAAGGAGCAGACGGCTGAGTTTATTAACTCCACCGAGACAGCGGTGACGCTAATCAGAAGGCTAGACCGTCCAATTTCACGGCCGTTTACTTCCGGCCTACCCGATCTTCTGAGGACCCGGCCCACGTAGACCGCGAAGGCCGGGTCCTCAGGAGAATGCAGCCCATGAATTTGGACACGACCATTGTGTGTGTGTGTGTGTGTGTGTCAGGCCCAGCTGCATGCTGTCTTCTCGTCCTTCGGTCCTGTGTACCTGTTGAAGGTGAGCCCTAACGCTCCGCTCCACCCTCCTGGTTTTTACGCCCTCATCAAGTTCTTCTCTGCGGCTCACGCCGCTGCAGCTCAGCGCATCACAGACGGACGCCCGCTGCTTGACGACTTGCCGCTGAAGGTGACGACATTTTCTTCGTCTTTGATGACCTTTGTGTGTTTTCCTGGAGCTCACCTGGCCATATTTGTGGGTTTTAGGTGAAGTTGAGCTCCAAGCAGACGCCTCACTTCCTGTCTGGCAGCAGCAGAGTTCTGAGCCATGCACACTGTCTGGAACTGGCCAATCACGTCCTGGGATTCAACGGCTGGACCTCTGACATCATCACAGTAAGCACTGCATCGATGTATTCAGGTGAGCGAGTGAGAGTGCAGGTGACTCACTGTCTGTCTGCTTCAGCTGAAGAAGCTCACCAACGAAGAAGAAGGCGAGGAGGAGGAGGGGGGAGGGGCCGGGCAGAGGAGGCTGAAGTTCGGCTGCGTGCTGCAGCTCCGCTTCCCTCATCACGGACAGACGAGCAGAGGAGCTGCGGTGCTGGAGGACTGCTTCACCTGCACAGGTGAGGGCAGGGAGAGCCCGACACTTTGAACATTGCTGCCTGGTTATTCTGGTCTAAGGTGTGTGTGTGCGTGTGTGTGTGTGTGTGTGCGTGTGTGTATGTGCGCGTGTGTTTCAGGTCCAGATGTGTTCCTGCAGAGGTGCTGCAGGCTGCAGAGGTTGGTCAGAGAGAAGGCTCTGGTTCAGGCCTTCAGCTCCGTGCTGCTCATACTTCTAGGTACTGCAGTACTCTAAATACTTTAAATACTGCCGTACCTGCAGCACTGACTCTGCTCACCTGTGTGTGTGTGTGTGTGTGTGTGTGTGTGTGTGTGTGTGTGTGTGTGTGTGTGTGTGCGCGCGCGTGTGCGCAGGTAACGGGAAAGTGATGGTGGAGGTGAAACAGACCCCTGATCAGTTTTTAGCTGATGACACTGAAGGAGTCCTGCAGGTAATCTCACCTGTTGACTGTGTGTGTGGGAGGGTAGGTATGGGGGGTTAATGCCTTTAATTAAACCCTCACACGGGGGGTGTGTGTGTGTGTGTGTGTGTGTCAGGTGAACGAGTTTTCCTGGACAGAGGGTCCTGCTGATGAAGAGGAGGCTGACGATGCAGAGTGGGCTCTGACTGTGTCGTAGATCAGGACTGTGGGTGGGTGTGACGTGTTTCTGAGAGGAAAGCTTTCAGGTGTAGAAACAAAACAACGGCGCTCCCCGACGCGACGCTCCGGCTGTACGAGGACGGGAAAACTGATCCTGAGATGCAGAAGCTCATGGCACACACACAGCTGTGAAACAGCACCGATCAGCTGTGCGTGTTGCTCTCGTCCTCTCTGCAGCAGTGAATCATGATTTTCCACACAGCTGTTTAGCGTTCCCTCATTATTTATGTTTTGGTTTGAGGTTTTATTTTGAATCGCCAGGCTGGATTTTCTTGTTGTTGTTGTCGTTTCTTGTGTCAGTTTGATTCTTTTTAATAATTAGTATAAAAGATCTGTGAAATAAATAAAAGCACTGACTCAGTTTGTGGATGTCCATCAGAGAACTCTGACAATAACTCTTGTCATTGCATGGTCCTACATGACAGTCAACACAACACCACACAGTAACTTAACTAAACTTAATAACATAAAGAATAAGTGTATGTGTATTGCACACTGTTATTATTGCACCTTGTTATACATATGTCGTTATTGTTGTTAGACACAATAACATAAGTATCTACTCAAAAAGTGGGAATTTAATGTGTTAACTGATTTGACAAAAATAACACATTTAATCGCACTTTGCTTTCCAAGCAAAGACAAAAGGGGACCACTGCATCATTTCCTGATAAACCAGTTATACTGATGCACACATCAGAGCTATGTTGCTAGGACTGATCAGAAAACGTTATCCCGACAGAAGTGGTGTTGTGCAGAAAGTGAGTTTGCATACCACCGAAGCACTTCAACCTTACGGTATCATCTGAATGCAAAACACGTTGCAGCGAGCACAGAAAATGTGGCAGCTGTTAGCAGCCTCAGCACCAACAAAAGGTGCTGGCAGTAGTGATGGGAATTCCGTCTCTTTTCAGAGAGCCGGCTCTTTCGGCTCCCAACTGGCACTTCAGGTTCTTTTGTTGCTTTAATTAATTTATTATCAAGAACAATAAAAAAATATGTACAAAAGGAATTACTAATGTAAAAAAAATCCTGGCTTTATCCATATATGTTTATTAGAGGTGCAACGATACACACAATTCACGGTTCGGTTCAATACTTTGGTGTCACAGTTCGATATTTTTTCGATACAATTTAATTTCTCATTTATTAAAATTATAAATATATATTTTAACTCAAAAGTACAGTTTTTAAATTTAATGTTGCTGAAACAACAAAATAATAATAATAATAAAAAAATCTATCTGATGGAGAAATCCCTCATCTTTGGAAAAGAAAGTTTATTACAGAGAAATGTCTCTTTCCAAAATAAAAGCTATACTATACGCTTCTTCTGGGCTATATTCTCAGCAGCATATTAAACATATCAGGTCCCCATAAGGAGAATCCTGTGCTAACGGCTGTCTAAATCAGCGGTCCCCAACCTTTTTTGCGCCACAGACAATGCCCGACAATATTTTCAAAGACCGGCCTTTTAGGTGTCACGGATAAATACAACAAAATAAAACTAGTACCGGTACCGAAAAAAATAAGATTTATTCATAACACACGTGAAAAGACCCAGGAAAACAGAGTTAACGATAAAAACGATAACAAAATAACGCTGAAAACCGATAAAAACCCTGAAAACCAAACATTTCACACCTGAGCCTCAACTCTCGCGGCCCGGTACCAAACGACTCACGGACCGGTACGAGTCCGAGGCCCGGGGGTTGGGGACCGCTGGTCTAAATGACTCAGGTAAAGTTTGTAGCATGCTGCTTGTTGTTTTTGTCTGCTTCCACTTGTCTTTGCACTAGGATGCTGTCGGTGTAAATGTGCAGTCATATTCGTTGTGTTCCCACTAGTGCTGTCAGCGTTAATCTGAAATGACGTTAACGCCACAACAGGGCAAATCTCCGTTAACGAGCTACCGCGGATCGCCCCGTGCGTGGGGCTGGACGGCGTCAACACGTTAACGAGCTAACTGCGCTAACGCACTAGTTCCCACCCATGTAATTGAGCATTGCATGGCACATCCGACATACTGTTTTACTTTAGTCCATGACGCGCTTACCTTCAGGGTCATACGTCACATGAAGACCAAAATAGTTCCAAACGCCAGATCTGAATGAGGGTGGGGGAGGTTCAATTTGCCATGTTGCAAGGCGCTTAACTTCTGTCTCGCTAGCTTGCCCTGCGCTCAGTGAATCTGCGTTCGACTACTCCGCCTAGGCTGCACTGTCGAGCGCAGATCCACTGAGCGCTCAACACAGACAGCATCGTCAGAAGGAAAGTTGATAAAATTAATTGTCTGTGAAGGTTCTCAGTCATCCAGGTCATCGTAGTCAAAGGAGCTTGCAAAGAAAAGCGTCTGGACTTCTTTAAGTTGCTTGAAGACGTTTCACCTCTCATCCGAGAAGCTTCTTCAGTTCTAAGGTCAAATGGTGGAGAGTCCCAGATATAACTAGGGATGGGTACCGGTATCATGGCACCGGTTCTGACATAAACAGTAGTAACCAGACCGAAAAGCAGCGCACATTTCGGTGCTTTATTTCGGTGCTTTTTTTTCCTGAGCTGTGATACACTTCTAGCCAATCATTTTACGTTTCCGAGGATAGTAGGCGGGGCCAGGTACGTACGTTCTTTTATGCAGAGCTACAGATTAAAAATGCCCAAGGCGAAGCGGTCAAAAGTCTGGCTGTACTTCACAGCAAAAGATGCAAACTCAGCAGCCTGCAACAAGTGCTTTAAGCTGATACTGTCAAAGGAGGTAACTCCTCAAATCCGATGAAACACCTGGCGACGCATAGCGGGTTTTTTTCCCCAAAAACCAAGAAATGCGCTGTATTTGATAGCTTGCTGCGAGACCTCACACCGAGCGCATCTACTGCGGTGTGGTGCCTGTTATCGGACCCGGAGTTAGCAACATACCCAAAAACACGAAGAGGAGAGTCCTGGCCCCTAGCCCTGCCAGTGTAGCAGAAATGATGACGGATGATGATGCAGCAGCAGCAGCCGTTCTTCTCTGCGTGAGTAATTTACGTTGAGTAGGCTAACCACGTTATTACATTAATGCATGTAAGGTGAACTAGCAAACATCATCATAGCTACATGCGGCTGTCTTCTTGTTTGATGGCAGATACTCCCTTCACCCTGGCCAAAAAGGCTAAAATGACCAAAGAAAAAGAGGGAAACAGCTAAACATGAGAGGTTTTTGGACAAAGTTTGTGTTTTTTCCATTGTTTATGCACTGCTTCCAGCCAAGAGTGATACCATATATGCCCCATAGCTGCAGAAAAGGCTAACATTGTTATCTTTTTACAAAAACCAAATCAAATCAAATCACTTTTATTGTCACATCACATGTGCAGGTACATTGGTGCAGCACATGTGAGTGAAATTCTTGTGTGCGAGCTTCACAAGCAACAGAGTTGTGCAAAATACAATAATGTAAACAAGCAAAATACAAGAATGGCTACATCTGAAACTAATAAATATATGTACAATATATAATAGTATATGCATTTCTGGATGTGTATACTAAATATTTTCCTACGTGTGTGTGTGTGTGTGTGTGTGTGTGTACACATATTTTACAAATTAAATAGAGTAAACAATAAATAAAATATATAAAATATACAGAGTTGAGACATGTGCAAAACAGTGGCATTACTGTACAGTATGGAGTGCATAATGTTAAAGTTCCAGTAGTGAAGCTGAGGTGTCTATGACGTGTTCAGCAGTCTGATGGCCTGGTGAACCAGCTGAACATGAGAGGTTTTTGGACCAATTTTGTGTTCTCCATTCTTTAAGCACCGGTTTGAGCACCGTTTAAGCACCGGCACTGTTTCAAAAGTACCGATTTGGCACCGGTATTGGATAAAACCTAAACGATACCCATCCCTAGATATAACCTAGTGGGAGTGACCCTCCACAGAGTATGTGTGGTGTACAATTACATCAAGTACACCAAGTGATGCAGTGAAGATAAACACTAACCGGCCAGCCAGTCACAGTCTGCTGATACTGCCTTCATGAACTAAACAAGCCGTCACTGTAAATCATCCAAGGACAATAGTTGCAGTCAGAATAATTGATACTCATCTATATATGAATATCTACTGACTCATTGACCTTCAAATATTTCAAACAGGTCTGCTGGCTGAGAGACAATAAATGATGATGTGTTTTATCTTTCATTTGCTCCTGTTGATCCTGAAATGACCAAAGATGCCAGGAACTTTAGCTAAAGTAGACCCTGAGCACATCACTGCAGGTAAACAACAACGACTCAGAGTGCAGACAGTGGACTCTGGACTTTGTGGACTGGTGTCAGCAGAACCACCTGCTGATCAACGCCGGGAAAACCAAGGAGTTGGTGGTGGACTTCCGGAGACGCAGACCCACCACACTGACAGCGGTGAACATCCAGGGAGTGGACATTGAGATAGTGGACTCTTATAGGTACCTGGGTGTTCACCTGAATAATAAACTGGACTGGAGCCACAACACTGATGCTCTTTACAGGAAGGGTCAGAGCAGACGCTACCTGCTGAGGCGGCTGAGGTCATTTGGAGCACAGGGAGCGCTTTTAAAGACCTTCTATGACTCTGTGGTGGCATCTGTCATTTTTTACAGTGTTGTATGTTGGAGCAGCAGTTTATCGGCAGCTGAGAGGAAGAGGCTGGATAAACTCATCAGGAAGGCCAGCTGTGTTCTGGGATGCACCCTGGACCCAGTGCAGGTGGTGGGAGACAGAAGGACTCTAGCCAAAATAACATCTCTGATGGACAGAGTCTCCCAGCCCATGCATGTAAATGTTGCTGAACTGCAGAGCTGCTTCAGTGACAAACTGCTGCATCCTCGATGCATGAAGGAGCGTTTCTGCAGGTCCTTCCTCCCTGCAGCTGTCAGACTGCACAATCAGAACTGCTCCCAACAAACACAGATGTTTACATCTGCGCTGTAACTGCAATAATTTAATCAACCAATTCGCACTACAACCTGGTTTGCCTCTTATCTGTAGTTATTTTTATTAAATTTAATAACTGTACAGTACTCTCTGTATATAGTAACCATTGTCCTTAATGTAAATATGTAAGAAAAATTGTGTATGTTTCTGTTCTGTGTCCTGTGTACTGTTTGTTTGTATATGTGTCTTTCTGGCTGCTGTTACAACCAAATTTCCGCTTGTGGGACAATTAAAGGATTATTCTATTCTATTCTAAACAGCAGAGCCAGTTATACAAAAAATAGTTTAATATCATTGACAAAGACACTGATATGCAGTTAACGCACCCACATTTTACACAGACTTTCAAGCGCAGTCAGAAATATCACAAATATACAAAAACAGCCTGTAAAAGTACACGAGACACCAAACAGTTTCACAGAAGAGCCGACCGCACCTAAAGGCAACCGGGATGGTTTTACTAACAGCTTTCTCAAAGGAGATTTTATGGGGGTCCTTGAAGGCAGCACAAAGACACGACTGCTGCCATATTAAAGGAGCAGTCCCCTCATTTTGATTCCAGCCCTTTAAAGGAAAACACCAATCTGTTTCCAATCAATCCATGGCTAAGAGATGTACACATATACACACAGATCAATAACCAATCATCTATAATCAATCGTCTGTGCTTGCTGTCAGCTGGAAACCTCACATCTCCGTCTACAATATGAACGTAAACACATTACGAGGTTTTCACATGACAGCAGACTCACACTGGCAGTGTGTTGGTCCAGTTAGAACTGGTTTGTTTTGGCCTAGTCCAGTTTGGTCTGGTCTGGTTTATTTTTTCAGACGCTGAGAGTCTCTCAGTGAGTCTCAGTCCAAGAAGTGACCCAGTGTTTCGGGGACTTCCTGTTTCGACATGAGGAGACTTGGTCCTGGATCAGGAATCCGTCAGCATCCATGTGCTGCTGTTGTAGGTCGTCTTTACCCATAATCCTCCCCTGATGGAGCGCCACCGCCCGCCACACCCCCTGACGCAGAAAGAACCCACACTGCAGAGAAAAAGAGGGATCAGAGACCTTGTATGTCCACAGAGACACGGAGGCAGTGAATAGGTGACACAGGTGAGTTTGCTGGGATAACCAGTGATCTGCTGAAAGGCAGATTCATACTGGTCCTATTTTGGGGTGATTTCCCATAATTCCTTGCATTGACAGCAAACTGAATATTTTTTGGTTTAAGGAGTCTGTCGGGATTTGTGTGTGTGAAATTTGATTTGATTGGCTGCAAAAATCTAGCAGGTGTGGCCACAGACACATTAAAGGGTGAGCCCGCTTAATTTTTTTCTGCCGTTTTCTGTTAATGTGTCTTTTGTGACTCCTTTCAGAATAAAAGCTCCATCAAATCTGCAGAGAAAAGCCAACAAACACAAGCAATCACATTTTTTGCTGAGCTGATCAATCAGAAAAAGTAGAGCAGATGGAAACAGGAGGTTACTGAAAATCAAATGGTCCCTGAGATTATGGATGAAACAGGTTTTATTATGGGAGATGAATTTGTGGGGATGCCGTTATTAGTAAAAACCTAGAATTGATCAAATTTAAGACAAAATTTCAAAGAACCTCAAAGTATCAGTGCTGACTACTTTAAGCAAGTACAAACTTTTTAACTTTGATCTGACTCAGCACTTTTCATAGTCTCAGTAATCAGTTAGTAACCCTTCCACCTCTGGTCCTTACAGCCGGGCTCTCTGGCTGCGGTGCCCCAGCCTCAGAGCTCCTCGGTCAGCCTGTCGTTCTCAGATGGCTGGCTCTTCATCTGGGCCTTCTGGGTCTTTGCCTGGTACAGCTCCCTGGTGCTGGCTCTCCTGAAGAACCCACACTGAACAGCAGGGGGCGACACACAACACTTTACAGAGATAAAGCTCACGATACAGATGAATGATGAATGGTGATGAGTGGTGATGAGTTGATGCTGCTCTGGAACCTAAAACTGGAACCAGTCTGGCAGTGCAGCAGAACTGGAGCTATCTTTCAGAAGCACTCTTGAGTTTTCAGGGATGGTTTGTAAATCCAGCTCAGGAACAATGATTTCACTGGAATCATTTAAGACTTTTTCTCCCAGTTTCTATGCCAAATGAATAATTTAAAGACTTCCTCTGATCAAAATCATCTTTCAGTTTACACACAAAACACCAGGCAGCTGAAAGTAAGCTGTTATTATAACAATATATGAGTACTGTGGAGACGGGGGATAATATCCACTTGTAAAAAGTTTCCCTGGACTATGACTTTATCTGCTGCATCATTTCTGTATGTTAACACCCGGGTTACCTTCCAGAGCAGCAGACAGATGAGAGCCAGCAGCAGGACACCTGCCAGGGCAGACAACATGATGATCCATAGGGGGGCGCCAGAGTCCACCTGTAGCCCCAGATCTGGATAGATGTAGACCTCAATCTGCAGAGAATACCTCAGAGATTCAGCAGGAAACTACAGCCACATACAGTGAACTGTGAAGGAGGGTGCAATGGTCCTTAGGGGGCACTGGCTGCAATCTGTTACCTGCGAGCTGTGAGACTCCATGTTCACGGTGGGTTTGTTGGTCTGCAGCTTCAGAGATGCCTGACCTTGAACCAAGACACTGCTCGCATCGCTGTAGTCCTGAAACACAACAAGAAGCGATAACTGGCCATGAGAGGATGAAAAAGACAAAAAGTCCTGATATCTGAGCACAGGTGTCTGCAGGTTTGGGGACAGAAATGCTTTCTGAGCTCACAGGATGACATTTTTTGCATTTCAGAGGTCTTAAGAGTTTTCATGCAGTATTTAAATGATAACGAGGGTTAATTTCGACAACACTTTAACACACAGACAAAAAAAAAATCAACTTTAAAAAATATAGAGCAAAAGAAACCAAAAATAGAAACTATCAATCTAAATAAAATGTAACAAATAGAATAAAAACCACTTGTCTCTGTAGTTGTGATGCAGACGGTTTAGTCTCTTTAAGCTGTAGTTTTGAATTCTTCTGGTCTCCATCAGAGATGGGCAGTAACAATTCAAGTCAATTCAATTTTATTTATATAGCGCCAAATCACAACAAAAGTCGCCTCAAGGCGCTTCATAGATACAGAGAAAAACCCAACAATCATATGACCCCCTATGAGCAGCACTTTGGCGACAGTGGGAAGGAAAAACTCCCTTTTAACAGGAAGAAACCTCCGGCAGAACCAGGCTCAGGGAGGGGCGGGGCCATTTGCTGTGATTGGTTGGGGTGAGAGAAGGAAGACAGGATAAAGACCTGCTGTGGAAGAGAGACAGAGGTTAATAACAGATATGATTCAGTGCAGAGAGGTCTGTTAACACATAGTGAGTGAGAAAGGTGACTGGAAAGGAAAAACTCAATGCATCATGGGAATCCCCCGGCAGCCTACGTCTATTGCAGCATAACTAAGGGAGGATTCAGGGTCACCTGGTCCAGCACTAACTATATGCTTTAGCAAAAAGGAAAGTTTGAAGCCTAATCTTGAAAGTAGAGATATTGTCTGTCTCCTGAATCCAAACTGGAAGCTGGTTCCACAGAAGAGGGGCCTGAAAACTGAAGGCTCTGCCTCCCATTCTACTTTTAAATACTCTAGGAGCAACAAGTAGGCCTGCAGAGCGAGAGCGAAGTGCTCTAATAGGGTGATATGGTACTACAAGGTCATTAAGATAAGATGGGGCCTGATTATTTAAGACCTTGTATGTGAGGAGCAGGATTTTGAATTCAATTCTGGATTTAACAGGAAGCCAAAACAGGAGAAATCTGCTCTCTCTTTCTAGTCCCTGTCAGGACTCTTGCTGCAGCATTTTGGATCAGCTGAAGGCTTTTCAGCGAGTTTTTTGGACATCCTGATAATCATGAGTTACAGTCGTCCAGCCTGGAAGTAATAAATGCATGAACTAGTTTTTCAGCGTCACTCTGAGACAGGATATTTCTAATTTTAGAGATGTTGCACAAATGGAAGAAAGCAGTCTTACATATTTGTTTAATATGTGCATTGAAGGACATGTCCTGGTCAAAAATGACTCCAAGGTTCCTCACAGCGTTACTGGAGGCCAAGGTAATGCCATCCAGAGTAAGAATCTGGTTAGATACCATATTTCTAAGATTTTCAGGGCCGAGTACAATAACCTCAGTTTGATCTGAATTAAGAAGCAGAAAGTTAGCGGCCATCCAGGTCTTTATGTCTTTAAGACATTCCTGCAGTTTAACTCATTGGTGTGTGTTATCTGGCTTCATGGACAGATAGAGCTGGGTGTCATCTGCATAGCAGTGTAAATGTATGCTATGTCTTCTAATGATGCTGCCTAAGGGAAGCATGTATAATGTAAACAGAATTGGTCCTAGCACTGAACCCTGTGGAACTCCATAATTAACCTCAGTGTGTGAAGAGGACTCTCCATTTACATGCACAAACTGGAGTCTATTAGATAGATATGATACAAACCACTGCAGTGCAGTATCTGTAATACCTACAGCATGTTCTAATCGCTCTAATAGGATATTATGGTCGACAGTATCGAACGCTGCACTGAGGTCTAGCAGGACAAGCACAGAGATGAGTCCACTGTCAGAGGCCATAAGAAGATCATTTGTAACCTTCACTAAAGCTGTTTCTGTGCTGTGATGAGCTCTGAAACCTGACTGAAACTCTTCAAATAAACCTCTGCAGATGATCTGTTAGCTGTTTGACAACTACTCTTTCAAGGATGTTTGATATGAAAGGAAGGTTGGAGATTGGCCTATAATTAGCTAAGACTGCTGGGTCTAGAGATGCTTTTTGAGTAAAGGTTTAACTACAGCCAGCTTGAAGGCCTGTGGTACATAGCTGATCATTAGAGATAGGTTGATCATATTTAATCGGAAGGTTGCCGGTTCGAGCCCTGGCTTGGACAGTCTCGGTTGTTGTGTCCTTGGGCAAGACACTTCACCCGTTGCCTACTGGTGGTGGTCAGAGGGCCCGGTGGCGCCAGTGTCCGGCAGCCTCGCCTCTGTCAGTGCGCCCCAGGGTGGCTGTGGCTACAATGTAGCTGCCATCACCAGTGTGTGAATGTGTGTGTGAATGGGTGGATGACTGGATATGTAAAGCGCTTTGGGGTCCTTAGGGACTAGTAAAAGCGCTATATAAATACAGGCCATTTACCATTTAAGACTGAAGCATTAATTAATGGCAGGACTTCTTTGAGTGGTTTTGTAGGAATGGGTTCTAAAGTTAACTCAGAAAGATCAATTGGAGAAAAAGAGTCTAACTTAACATCAATGGTACTAAGAGTAGCTGTAGATAATATTACATCTGTGGGATGATTATTGGTCATTTTTTCTCTAATGATTAAAATTTTATTTGTGAAGAAGTTCATGAAGTCATTACTAGTTAACGTTAAAGGGATGGTTGGCTCAACAGAGCTCTGACTGTTTGTCAGCCTGGCTACAGAGCTGAAGAGAAACCTGGGGTTGTTCTTATTTTCTTCAATCAGTGATGAATAGTAAGATGTTCTGGCTTTGCGAAGGGCTTTCTTATAAAGCAGCAAACTATTTCTCCAGGCTAAATGATGATCCTCTAAATTTGTGACACGCCATTTCCTCTCCAGCTTACGAGTCATCTGCTTTAGGGTACGTGTTTGAGAATTATACCACGGAGTCAGGAGGCCTTAGTTTTCACTGGAGCTACAGTATCCAGAGTCGTACGTAGTGAGGAGGTGAAATTATTAACAAGATGATCGACCTCTGTTGGGGTAGCGTTCAGATAGCTGCTCTATGTTGGTACAGGGCATTGAAGATGATAACAGTGGGTGGATTATATTCTTAAACTTAGTTACAGCGCTTTCAGAAAGACATCTACTGTGATAGAGTCTACTCTCCACCGCTGTGTAATCAATTATTGTAAATGTAAATGTTATCAGGAAATGATCAGACAGGAGAGGGTTTTCAGGAAACACTGTTAAATGTTCAGTTTCTATGCCATATGTTAACACAAGATCTAGAGTGTGATTAAAGTGGTGGGTAGGTTCTTTTACATTTTGAGAGAAGCCAATTGAGTCTAATAACAGATTAAATGCCATGTTGAGGCTGTCATTTTCAGCATCTACATGGATGTTAAAATCACCTACAATAATTATTTTATCTGAGCTCAGAACTAAACCAGATAAAAAGTCTGAGAAATCAGACAGAAACTCTGTGTAAGGCCCAGGTGGACGATAGATGATAACAAGTAAGACTGGTTTCTGAGTTTACAGCTGGGGTGGACGAGGCTAAGCATCAGGCTTTCAAATGAATTAAAAGTCTGTCTGGGTCTTTGGTTGATTAATAGGCTGGTGTAAAAAAATTGCTGCCACACCTCCCCCTCGGTCTGTGCTTCGAGGTTTCTGGTAGTTAGAATGACTCGGGGGGGGGATGTGGGGGATGTGATGGAATGTGCAGAAAATAGGTTTAAATGTTAAACAAATTTCTTCCAGTCAGAGAATGTTGCATATAATTAAATCTTTGCTTGATGCATAAAGTTAAAAGATTAAAACTAATAAAACAAGTTTTAAAAAGAGACATTTGATTACATTTTGTATGATGGATTATGCAGAAAAAGTAGAATTGGGCTGAAAGATCTATCACTTTATCACCTATTCAGGTTGTAAATCATGTTTTTAAAAAGTAACTAAGTAATTAATTACTTTTGAAAATAAGTAATCAGTAAACTAATGGGATTGCTTTTTTGGGGAAGTAATCAGTAATTAGTTACTGATTACTTTTTTCAAGTAACTTGACCAACACTGGTCTCCGTTTGCTTCTTTAGCTGGTAAATGTTTGCATGCTTGCATTTTAAACTGGCAGGAAGTGAACCAGAAGAATGAAAGTGGGCATTAAATGAGGGTATAAGACTGGGGCTGCCCTTTTACCTCGATCATGGTGGAGTTCCACAGTCGGGCTTTGATGGTCAGAGTCGCCGAGTTGTTCATGCTGACGAGAGGACAGACGAACTTCACGCACCTCGCTCCGCGGACACAGTCCTGCAACACGGTTTGCTGTGGTTACTTTGAAACACAACTGTGGACGTCCTCATAAAAATGTCCTCATGTTCTTCAGAAGCCCTCAGTTTTCTAAAACATGTCAAAATTGTTCCTCAAATTGTCCTCTCTCCTAAATGTCCCCACATTTAAAACTGTCCTGTCCTCCAAGATTGTCAATAAGCTTGTAGAAACAGTGTGTCCCTGTGCTTGTGTCTGTACCAGACTGTAGCGCTTCTTCTTTCTCTGAAGATGGAGGACAGTTGGAGTTCTGTCAGTCTGCTCCTCTTCCTCGTTTACTTCATCCAGATTCCTCTTCATCTTCTTCTTCTCCTCTTTTGACAGCTGAACCAACAGGAAGACAGGCTAACTTTCAGAGACAAGTTTAAAATCTTCGGTAAACAGTTCAGTTTTAATTGGCCTTTATTCTAAAGAAGAACGACTTTTATTTTGAAAGTAGTGTATGAGGCTGATGTTGCTGTGGTTACCGTGAGGTTGAGAGGATTAATGATGTTGCCGGGTGGAGAGCAGCGAGGCTCTGAAGTACCGTTTATTTGGATCTCTGTGAGGTACAGCAGCCACTTCCCATTGGTGGCTTCCATCGGCCAATCAAACTCCACCTCCAGGGTGCCCAGGTGGCCCAGCGGCTTTCCCTGGACATGCACCTGATGGAGAATACCGTTCACACCTGACCTGGTGAGGGTCACGCAGAACTGTAAATGTTTTCAGACTAACCTGGAAGGTCAAGACCAGCAGGCTGCCGATGTCCTCTGTCTTCTTCATGGCCACCTCACCGATCACATGACCACTGAAGGAGGTGGGGCCTGACGTTGAAATTCTGTCGAGGTACCAGATGAAAGGTTACCATGCCTTCTCCATTTAAAATACTCAGAAGTGTGGCTCCGTGTTGGAGCGTTTCTGTGGACCACTGTGGCCCTTCTTTTCACCTGTCCAGCACTCCCGAGTGCAGTGTGTTGCACTCTTCATCCTCTTCATACCTGCCTCACTTCCTTGTCCCCCATTAACCATATAAGTACAGGGTGTCTGTAGCTCACAAGATAGGTCACCTACTAACTGGAAGGTTAGTGGTTTGATCCCTGACTGCCTTGGGCAAGATACTAACTCCAACTTAATGACTCGCTGCCCTACAAGGCCACCTGCGTCGGGCTAGAGGACACACACGCAGACACAACTGGACCAGGGCAGAGATGCTGCCGTCTACACCGGGTCACTCTTACCCCATTTACCCACCCCTATTGCTTGTCATGTCTTTTCACGGTGTTACGGTGTGAAGGCATAGGGATAGCTCAGTAGGTAGCGTGGTCGCCCCGTGACCGGAAGGCTGGGAGTTTGAATCTACCGAACAGCTACCCTCAGGTACACCGGAGCAAGGTACCATCCCCATTGTGTAATGTATGTACAAGGAGTCCAATTTCACTGCAGGGAACTGCTAGTGACAAACAAAGGCTTCATCATCATCAACTTGCTCTGAAGATGCTCCATCTGAATATGAATATGTGTGAATGTGAGCTAGAGCACACTCAAGTGCTTGCATGAATGATGCAAGTTAAATAAAGCACTTTGAGTATAGAGCCAGTCTATTCAGCATTTACATGGATGTAAGGCATGTGTTTATTGATACTGTCTGTTATCTATGTGCTGATGTTCATCATTTTTTTACTAATTTTGACGCTGTGAGCTGAGGTCAACGTTTCCACTGTGCTTCGGTTTGTTTTGTGTCGGCTCACATTGGGGCAGGGTTACTGTCCTTGTCAGTCTGGATTCATTTCACAACAAAGAGTCGTAACTCAGATTCTCCTCCCTGGCTGTGAGCTTAAAGCTCAGACGGGCCACCTGATGTGCACCTGATCTGTACTTACAAACTGAGTGATGTCTGCAGCAAATACTCCACCACCATGAAGACGGAGATTGGGGACAGATCCGGCTGTTCACTGAGCCTGAAGACACACAGAAATGCCACTCAGTAACCTCCAACAAACACAGAGAGAGTGGCGTGTGGTGAAGGCCGTACGTGGATAGCTGCAGCACAGACTGGATCTCGCGTGTGTCCAAACTGATCTCAGATGGCTGAAATTTGATCAGAACCTGAACCTGAAACACAGGAAGAGACAATACATCAGAAAGAGCTCAGCAGAGTTACTGCAGTACAGACAGCAGCAGACAGCAGCAATGCTAGTGCCCTGGGTCAGCAGTGATATTCCCTACCTTGTTGGTGCTTCTGAAAGGGTTCCCGAGCTCACACTGAAGAGAGGTCCCCTCCACAGAGCACTCCACCACTGCCGAGGCATCACCCTGAAACACAAAGAAAAAGGGGTGATATGGTACTACAAGGTCATTAAGATAAGATGGGGCCTGATTATTTAAGACCTTGTATGTGAGGAGCAGGATTTTGAATTCTGGATTTAACAGGAAGCCAAAACAGGAGAAATCTGCTCTCTCTTTCTAGTCCCTGTCAGGACTCTTGCTGCAGCATTTTGGATCAGCTGAAGGCTTTTCAGGGAGTTTTTAGGACTTCCTGATAATAATGAATTACAGTCGTCCAGCCTGGAAGTAATAAATGCATGAACTAGTTTTTCAGCATCACTCTGAGACAGGATATTTCTAACTTTAGAGATGTTGCACAAATGGAAGAACGCAGTCTTACATATTTGTTTAATATGTGCATTGAAGGACATGTCCTGGTCAAAAATGACTCCAAGGTTCCTCACAGCGTTACTGGAGGCCAAGGTAATGCCATCCAGAGTAAGAATCTGCTTAGATACCATATTTCTAGGCTTTTCAGGGCCGAGTACAATAACCTCAGTTTGATCTGAATTAAGAAGCAGAAAGATAGCGGCCATCCAGGTCTTTATGTCTTTAAGACATTCCTGCAGTTTAACTCATTGGTGTGTGTTATCTGGCTTCATGGACAGATAGAGCTGGGTGTCATCTGCATAGCAGTGTAAATGTATGCTATGTCTTCTAATGATGCTGCCTAAGGGAAGCATGTATAATGTAAACAGAATTGGTCCTAGCACTGAACCCTGTGGAACTCCATAATTAACCTCAGTGTGTGAAGAGGACTCTCCATTTACATGCACAAACTGGAGTCTATTAGATAGATATGATACAAACCACTGCAGCACAGTACCTGTAATACCTACAGCTGCTCTAACAAAGTCACCGTGGTGTTCCACTTTAGATGGTCGGAGCTCTGCTCTACCTTTGTCTCTACTCCAGAGTAGATAAGTGATGGTGGGATGCTGATGCTCAGAATGGTGTTGTGAGCATCCTCTGCTGGTTGACCTGTTGATGGTGTATTGCTGATGTTAACCTCCAGAAACAGCCTCTTGATGGTGGAGTTGAAGTACATCACCTGAGTACCCTCAAGCCTGAAAACACACAAGAACACAAACATCGGCCGAACCTCAGCAGCTGTCTTAGTTAATAATCACCTGACAGACTCTAACCATGTTGTATCTCACAGACTCTAAGCCAGTCTTCTGTTCTTTTGTCTGTTATTGTTTATTCTTAATGTTTGTACAGTTTCCTTTAAAAGTGAAATATTTGAATTTTGTTTTTCATTATATCTCAGTACCTAACAGTTAGTAGGAGACACTGGCCTTCAGGCTTTCTGGCAGAACACCTTCAGGGAAGTAAGTGGAATATCAAAGTCAATCATCAAGTAAGTGGTTGCAGTGGGATGTGGTCTGTGGGTTCAGGGGGAGGTGCCAGACAAGGTTGGCCAGCTCTGCCCTATTTCAGTAGCACGCCAGGACATGGAGAAGGAAGGAGCTGAGAGCAGACAGCTGCACCGGGATCAAATGTGGTAAAAGGAACATTCTGAGCTAGTCGGCACATCCGCCTGAAAGGCACCTTGTAATTAAAACACTGTGAAACACTAACACATGTTACAGTGGCCCTCAACTGCCCAGCAGGACAAGGTCAGTCCCCTGACCCATCCAGGAGAGGGGGCACTGGCAGAGATGGTGGTAGTGCCAGACTGAAGTGTTAGAAACCCGTGGCAGCGCTGTGACACTGGCTGAGAACCAGCTAGCAGCAGCCCCAAGAAGAAGGCCCCGTGGCACTTCCCCGTTTCGACTGTCCGCTTAAGGACAGCAACAACAATCTCCAACTAACCTCTATCTGTCACCACAGGTCTTGGCGACAGTGGACGCTACACCTTGCTTACTGGGAGTCCCACAAAGATTGGGACAGCAATGCTGGTGGTGCAGATGACCGGTACACATGCACCAGGAGTACCCACTGATGGAGGAGGAAAAAGTGCTCCAACACCCTCACCCAGTCTGGTAGAGACATTCAGTGTGCCGGTAAGGTGCCAAGGGGGTACAGGTCGGTGTGCGATGGACTCAGGCTGCACACAGACTCTGGTCCACCAAACCCTGGTTTGCCCGGAGCATTGGTTGAAACAGAGCATGGGGACATTCCTAAATCAATTTCATTGATCAATTTCATATCATTCAAATGAAAATAACTCAGCATTAGCGTTAGCTGATATACTGTAGAAGATGGATATTTAAAGCTTCAGTCAGTGATTTTTTAAGTTATTTAATAAAATAAAAGAATACTGCCTGGGTTTGTGTTGGGATGCACTGATGACCATTACTGACATCGTCAGTGGTGACCCGGGGTGAGTGAGGCTGTTTAATGCTGACTCTGAGGAGGAGGAAACAGCGGGGCTTCCAGTGATTCGCTCCACAGAGATGTATCCACTGGAGCATCGAGTGTAGTCACAAGACAACACTCGATGATAGAAACTGATGTTCACATGGTGCGCCCAGGTATGGGAACTGATAAGAATTTAGCGATTTCACTATTGATATCACTTATCAATTCTATTCCTTATGGATTCTCATTGGCTCCACCATCAACGACAACAAATTCATGCAAATTAATAACATGCTGTTTGGTCAAATCAATCACAACAACTTATTGCTGCTAAAGGAGGGTCTGAAGCTGCTGAATCATGGAGTGTACAGCTGTAACAATGATTAGTCTCAGACGTGTAGTTGCTTCATTTTCTTTTTCAAGTGTAGTGGATTTCTGGGTATACAAATATAAATGAGATAATAAATAATGATAAATAATAACAAAGATTTTAACTCCAGTGAAGTACAGAGCTTCTTATCTGCTTCATCATGCCTTTAAATTGGCTTCTTATCACATGACCTCATGCTTCCTGCTGAGTGTTTCTGTCCAATCATCTTTTTTGGACTCTGGGCTGAGCAGTGTGTGTTCTGTTCACTCACTCGGGGAAAGCTTTCTGGCTCTCATCGGTGAACCGAGCTGTCATCTGCAGGTTGCTGTGGCAGCGGTTATCAGAACCACAGTCCTTCTGGATGTGGATCTGAGGGACAAGGACAGCATCGGTCAGACCAGCAGAGTTTGGCTTTTCTATAAAAAGGTTCTGATGGGTTCTGACCTGGGTTCTGATGGGTTGGGGGGTCTCACTCAGCACCGGGAGGCGTTTCAGGTCCTGCACGTTCTTCTTTTTCTTGGGAAACTTCTCGTACAAGGAGGCATTCAAGGAGAACACCAGAGGCTCCACTTTGTCTCTGATTACACTCTTCAGAACATAAGAACACAGAAACTGAACATCAGCTCAGTGCCAACATGACGTGGACTGCAGGAGCTTCTTTGCAGGATCTGTCCAGCCAGACTGATGTGAACTGGCCACTTGGAGCTGAGGAAATCAGGCTGAAAGCAGGTGGTGATCAGCAGGAATGTGAAGTAAACACGAGTCAGTGGACTGAAAGCATGAGAAACAGCAGGCTCGCTGACAGACTGAAACAGAATCACAGAGTGAAAACAGGACGAGAGCCGAGCGAACGCGATCAGAAACACAAACCGAAGACATGAACGAACGTGACTTTTGCTTCGACCTGCCTACACACCACCTCAGATGCTCGCTGTGGTTTTCCTGTTGAGCTGTGGCTGAGAAGCAGGATGTGGAGTCTGTCAGCAGCCGCATGAATAACATGGCGGCAGAAAGTCATCATGACTTTGATCATCAGAATCAGTTCGTTATATCTCACACAGCAGAACTTCCTTCATCTGACTCTAATTAAAGGAAAAAATATAATTTAAGTTTTTTCATGCAGAACTGGAGGACCACGTTTGGTCTTTGCTCTCGTTATGTGGTGTGCTGGTTTGGGACGATTCTCAGAGTGAGCTAGTCTTAAATAAACCGTGACACAGCTCCGACACTCGCCGCTCACATCGACACTAAATGTTTTGTTTCAGTGGACGTGCTTGTCAGATTTCAGCAGCCTGTAGGGGGTGCTATGCCTGTGTTTGTCTCACCTGCAGTCCCACTCTCAGCGTCCTGCACTCCTCCAGCGGCATCGACAGGTAATCAGAGTACACGCTCTGCCCGTTGTCATGAAAATTGAGGCGGGGCTTGACACTAGTGATGTCAGCTTTCAGCGTGAAGAGGATGGCTGTGACACAAAGATAAGGGTTCAAATATAAAACACACAGGCGTAAGATAATCACAGGTTGTGATGTGATTTATTTGTTGTTCCTTAACCCTGACATGTGACAGACACCAATAGAGTCCAGGATCTGGGTGGGCTTTAAGGCGTCTGGGAAGGGAACTCAAAACTGGATTATAGATGGCAGACAGTTGGTGTCGTAAACCCCCGCCTCTGTTCAAAGATGGTCGCTCACAGTGGACATAAATGCTTCTTTCACTCCTCTTTCAAACCATCTGTCCTCTCTGTCCAAAATGTGAACATTGGCATCCTCTTTCAATCCAGTTTTGAGTTCCCTCCCCAGACACCTTAACGCCCACTCACATCCTGGGTCATCTGACCTCAGGAAATCACATGACAGGGTGACTACGATGACCTGGTTGACTGAGAACCTTCACAGACATCTAAAATACAAGACTGTTTTATTAAAACTCCGGCAAGATTTTTATGAAATTGAGTAGGACCACGAATTGATCCTTGAGGAACTCCACATTAAAATTCATAGATAAAGATAATCTACATTTTAGACTGGATTTCAATACACAACATTTTATTTCTGATACTTTAGTTTCTCTGTGAAAAGATTAAGAACAAACATGTTCAAACAAAGGCTTGACGACATTGTGAGGCAGCATCAGATCATGGGAGTCGACAGCCACACTCAGTAGCTTAGATTAAAAAACATGCGCTGAACTAAATTTAAATGAATACACTGCCCAGGTAGCACATCCGAAGTTACTTTTACAACATCACCTTTGGTGGGACATATCAGTTTCATTTAATGTAAATGAAAATAACTCCAGCAGTGTTAGCTGACATACTGTAGAAGATGGATATTTAAAGCTTCAGTCAGTCATTTTTAAGTTATTTAATAGAATAAAAGAATACTGTATTCATAAACATACATACAGACAAAAATAGTGTTATTACACAGAAACTGATGCATTCTCATAAACGTATAGTTGATGTATTATCATTATTATTTTAGCAGAGTGGCTGGGAGGAACAACTCCCTTCTGACTAATGTTGGGGTTTTACACATGTGCCCATCACCAGTCAGAAGTGAGCGTCTCTGACTCACTAACTCGTATCAGACTCCATTCACAAACTTCTACTGCCTCCTCCAGAGTAAATAAAGGTGGATGCTTCTCACTCGGGATTGACAGATACTCTGGATTATTGCCATCACACTGATTTTTCTGCCAATACTACAGTTTGGGGTTTGAGTTGGGGTTTAATTATAGCAGAAAAGGTATCGGATGTATTACTGATAGTTGGCTGAAGCCTCACAATGCTTCTGTAATGGAACATGACGACTTTAGAGGAGATCAACTTGCAGGGAAAAAATCTTTTTATTAATTTGAAATTATTTTCAGTTTTGGTTGGTGTGACCTGCGATGACAGAGGAAGTACTCTTTTTATGCTGGGGTTTATCAATAGTTTATCAATATATTTATATTTGCACACCAATGCTAAATTAGCCAATACTTGAATGGACTCTGGTCTTCTCTTTCTGTGTGTAGTTGACATGTTAACAGTTATCAGCTTCTCTGTGAGACAGAAGACGCTCGGGTCCAGAGACACAGTGAGGGTGACCTTGTCTCTGATTGGTCAAATTAACACAACCAGCAAACACAGACACACACTGAGAGAGCGAGAGTCTCAGATGTAATAATATCAGTTTCTCTAATGTGATTTATCATTCAGAGAATCACTCAGGGGACAAGAGGACACACAAGGACACGGCATGATGTCATCTGTGCGTGTGTGTACAGGCGTGTTATAGCAACAGTGTGGCCTCAGCTCTGATTGGTCAAGTTAACGAGACACAATAAGGACACACGCTCAGAGTCTGTGTGTGTGTTGATTAAAAACTGGATCTAATTGACAGCTGTGTCCTGTCAATCACTCACACACACGCACGCACGCACGCACGCACGCACGCACGCACGCACGCACGCACAGGAAGTTGATGTCATTAGCAAGTCCAGCCTGTAACCTCTTGTTAGTGGCAGTGTGGTCGATTGCTGTGCTCGCTTAGACTCTCCTGAGGTGTTACCTCAGGTCACCTGACCCAGGTGTGTCTCTACAGGTCAGAAACCACTACGGGCTGTTTCCATGGTTACACGTTGGTGGGCTGACACTCCACCATCTCGCTCAACTGCCTGATAAAATCCTGCTGCGTAGTTTCTGTCTGCTGGTGCTGAGAGTGATGCGAGATGGACAGTGAGAGTCCACCTGTTGGAGGTTAATCCAGCCGTGAGCTCAGCTTTGAAGGCAGCACCTCCTCTTGCAGCAGGCCATAGGGACGTGAACTTTGGATGAGTCACATGACTTCATCTTTCAACAGCCAAACTCTGGGAAAACTGGGAATGGTCATGATTTACTTTGATAGATAACAGTTTATGACTGATTTTACTGGCACATGGGCACCTGGTAGGATATAATGAGCAACTACAGCCAGAAGGTTGGGTTAATGCATCCTTAAGCTAAAACTGAAGGAAGCCCGCAGCTATGGGCATTGGAGAAGGAAAGCAAACAGGAAAAATATGTAAATACTCTTGCATCAAACGCCATCAAAAACTAATGAAACGGGACTGATTCTGAACCTTCCAGGTAGACATAGCATGTTACAGGTGTACTACCGCGTCTGAACAATACTTCCTGGTTTAATTTGGCTCAGCTATCCTTCACGGACATCTCCCTGCAGTCCTGTTTTGGCCACTCGTATGCTCTCCTCCACAGAGCCAAACCTTCCAGCCCAGCCTTCCAACCTTCGCAGAAGTTAGCATGATCAGATTTAATATGGGTGCATTTTTTTGTCTTTGACTCACTGATGTTGTCTCTGTCGCTCTTCTCTCCCCTGTTGAACATGTAGAAGAAACACACTTCCACCTGTATACTGAGAGAGTTGAGCTGTTAGCATGTTATCGTGTGAAAACACCTCCGTACTGAGGGTCTGTGAGCATGTTAGCTGATGGTAGCTTTGAATCTCACCAGAAGTCACAGCTGTTTGGGTCCACGATGGTCGGAGAAACTTTGAGTGTTTTATTTAAATGGATGACCGGTCGACTCCTGAGGATCAACACATCAGTCCATTAATAAATGCATAAATTTAGTTATTCTTGAGCTCTTAATTAGCAGTAAGTGCTAATGATCAGTACTTTGAGGACTTCAAAATGTACTTTAGATGAGCACTATTTAGCGCAGAAGTTGGTACCTGAACAGAACAACGGTATCATCGAGAGAACCAACCAGCAGGTCCGGGTAATAGTTCCCATCAACATCCCCGCCTGCAGAAAGGGAGTAGCCAAAAGTCCCGAAAACAGGGGAGACCGTGCTGCCTCGGATCACCTGTACAGAGGAGGAGGCGGGGTCACAGGTGTGTCTGCACACCAATTTAAAAACCATCACTGGCAAAACTTGTCTGGCCCGTGAGGACATGTCTGCACTCTGATGGTTCAGAGTTGGTTTGAAAGTTGTGTCCTGGGAATGTGGGTCAAACATAGAAAGGACCGTGTTTTTGTGAGACCTGGCTCGGCTCTGTAGAGATGCCCTCACTGCTTCCTGTCCAGATCATCACACTTCCTGCTTCATGAAAAGGAGCTCCGATGGCAAAGTCTGGAACAACCAAAGACCCGTCACCATGACTACTGATTACTGATCACGAAAACACCAGCATCACGTTGAGCCCTCACCCTGGAAGCCGTCCTGGTTGAGGTCTCCTGCAGCGGCCACAGCCATGCCGAATGCCGACCCCGCCGGCCCCTTCAGCACTACGCTGGGCTCAGAATTGAACCTCCCTCCTACGTTCACGTAGACATAAACTGCCCCGCCCACCTCCGTCTGACGGTGGAAATAAAAAGGAGCGCCCACCAGCAGGTCGTTCCACCTGTGGGACAAAAAAGCAGCTCAGTGAGTGTTCCTGAAACATGTTCCTCAGGTTTAGATTATGGTGCTCTGTGGTTCCCACTGAGTCGTTGTCATCAGAAGATTTTACTAAAGGTACTGACCGTGTTGCCTCAGTGCGGGTCATGTGACCCATAAACCATTCCTCACCCGTCATTATTGAGGTCAGTAACTGCCAAGGCGTTCCCAAAATACGAGCCCATCTGTTGACCGCGCAGCTTCTGGCGAATCATCAGTTTATCAGAGCGCTTGACGGCCAGCAGCACCGAGCCATGAGCGTCTTCCATACGGTCCCGAGGAGCTCCTATTCAACAACACACCAATCAACACATCTATCAGTAAATCTACAGGTCAACCAGCTGCTTCCTGATTAGCTGAAAAGTCTTCACCTGTTACGATGGTTTCATCATCCTCAGAGAGAAGGCGAGGAGCCTGAGCGACAGAATATCCTGCACAAATACACGTTTTACATTCAGCTTCAATTCTTTAAATGTAGGAAAGGTTCCCATTAAAAGCATACATGTCTGAACATTCATTGAAACTTCAAAATAAAAGCAGCTGAATTCTGTGACACACAGACAGATAGATACATGCGAGACCGATGGAGGACTGATCCAGAGGAGACCTGCTTCATTAAAATAAGTCTGCCACGTAAAACAATAACACAAAGCACGATTCAGATCCTGACTGATCCGCACGTCAAAGTATCGGCTGCTCATCCACATACGTAACTCTGCACTTAGCTTGTGAGGCTGCAGGTATTTATTTAAGTCAAAGGAAAGAGCCGGACTCACAGCCACCTGTGGCGGCAAACACTTCCTGCAGAAACCAGAATTACACTTTTTGAACGATATGAAAGCCGGTTTGACGCATGCGTTTCTGAATGAAGACACACAAACAGAGAGTTTTCACTATGGACTCTTTTCTGCGTCAGCGTGTGACTAAAAACCTGAAACACTGCTCACAATAAGCTAAGCCTGACGAGAGCTTCTGCTCTGTGTTGAGGAACATTAGCGTTTCTACAGGACACCGTCCCTCTGCTCCACCCTCATTAAATCATTGTCTCAAACCGCATGTGCTCATTGCAAACCTTATTTAGGCACATTCATGTAGCTGATTTAAATACTGTCCTGCCCTGAGGAAGACACGTGTGACCGAGCTCAGATCTGAATGAGCTATTTAAAGAGACGGCGCACCGATGTAGATGTTCCTGTGCTTCTGGTTGGAGAAGGAGCTCTTCTTGGTGTCAAACTCATCGTCAGGGTTCATCCAGGAGACTTGGACGTTTCCTACAACACACACACCATGAACTGCATTAGATGCTCACAGAGCTGAGATGCTCGCTCTGAAAAGGAAGAAAAACATCAGAATAGAATAGAATAGAATCACCTTGCCATTCGAAGCTTCCAGGCGAGCCAACAATGACTTCGCTTTGAGTGATGGCCGCTGACATCCCCATCCCGCACATGACCTCACCAGTGAAATCACCCAGATGACTGAATACAGACAGGCAGCAGGTGAGGAGGCGGAGCATCACTCATCACCTGTAGTGTGCAGTCATGTGACATACCTGCAGGACTGTTCGGGGTCCTGCCAATTAGAGTCGTTCTCGTCGTACCGCAGGTCGTTTCCACGGAGATAACAGCGGCCAATCATTTGCCTTAAATTGAACGCTCCATAGAGTTTTGTGAAGCGGTGACCGCATGCCTGCAGAGCAAACACGCCATTCTTTAACTTCTCACCAATAGGAAAATAATCAGCCAATCAGAGCACAAACTCACCAGGACACGCCCCCCAGGCCGGCCCTGACTGGCTACTGAGACGCCCAACCACATGTCCTCGACCAGTTCATCAGCATGGATCTTGGCTGAAACACATCACAGGTGAGTCACAGACTGTAGGCTCCGCCCACTGACGGGGTAAAGGTAAAAAAGTAAACTTTTGTGTGATTTATTCCACTGACTCTAACCCCATACGACCTGTGCTGCAAATATGTTGTCCAGCAGCTGACAGAGCAGGTGCTATCCTGCACACCTGAGCTGCAGCAGTATGACAGCACAGCTCACCTGGACCTGTCACACAGGTGTCACATACCCGCTGGCTAACCTCAGCCGGGAGAGTCAGCTCAGATCAGTGAGTTGCTGATTCATGACAGTTTCTCTCCATATAAACACTGTGTGTGTGTGTGTGTGTGTGTGTGTGTGTGTGTGTGTGTGTGTGTGTGTGTGTGTGTGTGTGTGTGTGTGTACATGTGGGTGGGTGTGTTGCTGTTGTTGTGTTTGAGCAGCCGATAACACACACAGCAGCTTTCACTGCTCACTGAGGGATGGAGTTCCCATAATGCACCAGGACACTGATAGCATCACCCATTAGTGCAGCCAAACAAGCTCAGGAAACGGGTCGCTGACTGTCAGGCTGAGTACCTGATCTGTGATTGACCGATACAAGAGAAAGTAAACAAACCAGCCAATAAGGCTAAGGACACGTGTGACTCACTTGGATCTATGAGCTTCATCCTCCTGCAGTCTGACTGGTTGGCACTGATTGGACAGGTGTACACTCCTCCTGTGTGATTGGCTGGAACATTTGGCTCCGCCTTCTCTCTGGGGGCTCCGACTAATAGCCTGTCGGGATGACACAGACGGCACAGTTAACGTTTGAGATTCTGGGTGGAATAAATGAGGAAACGTCTGAAGGACACACACAGAGGACACGGGTCGCCTCCTTCTAAGGAGCTTCAGTCACGTGACGTGAATTATCTGAAGATGAGCAAACCGGCCCAGCCTTCCAGAGACAGTTCGGGGGACTCTGTTTGTGTCAGTGCCGTCTACATTTAGTCTCACAGTAAAGTTTTACTGGAACAAACGTGTCCTCCCAGCTGAGAGCTCGTTCACAGCAGCCTGACCTGACTGTGCATCTGTACCTGTTTAACTGCTGCTGTGGGGTCCCAACTGCTTCACAGCTCAAACCCTATCAAACACACATTTGAACTCTGCCTGTCCTTAGGCATCACTACCTGCTTAACGTGTCTCCCAGAATCACCTGACTATGCATAGTGTCCTCAAGAACCCATAAGACCATGGCAGATGGCCCCGCCCCTCCCTGAGCCTGGTTCTGCTGCAAGTTTCTTCCTGTTAAAAGGGAGTTTTAAAAGAGTTTTAAAAGAGTTTTTCCTTCCCACTGTCACATAGGGGGTCATATGATTGTTGAGTTTTTCTCTGTATCTATTATTGTAGGGTCTACCTTACAATATAAAGCGCCTTGAGGTGATAGTTGTTGTGATTTTGAATTATTGATCATGAGTGTGACAATCACAGAGGAACACACCTGGGGGGAGGGGGGGAACTTCCAATCAAAGACATTGACCTCCTAACCCCTGAACACTCCAAGGAAGCTACATTAGAGTGTGTGTGTGTGTGTGTGTGTGTGTGTGTGTGTGTGTGTGTGTGTGTGTGTGTGTGTGTGTGTGTGTGTGTGTGTGTGTGTGAGACTAACAGCTAATCCAATTACAGAGTATAAAGAGACAGTTGTCACGGTGACTAGAGACAGACAGCTGGGTGGCCTCTGTGTGACCGCCTCTCACATAGAGACAGGAAATGTGCAGCTTTAGTGTGACCTGCACTTCCTGTTAGACCCCCCATCTAACCTCAGTTTACTCTCACACAATACTCTGCAGACAGTAGCTGCGCGCAGAGACTTGAGCTGCTTTTATTTTGAAAGTCTAACCTAAAAATGTGTGTGTGCAGTGTGAGGCTGCACCATGTGACCTGCCGGCATCTGCTCGGACTCACTCTGACGATAAACGCCGCGCTGACAGAGGTGGGCGCTGTCACTCCTCTGCTCCCCGACATTACGGAGCCCCCGAAAACCTCCTGAAGCTCCACCTTTCTTAATACCGCCTTGTCCTTTATCTGCTGTTTGCGCAGACTTCAGAAGAATTCAGACATATTATTAACGCTGTGGGGCATTCACCTGACTCTGTGTGTGTCTGACGCACACACACAGAGTACGGTGTGTGTTTGATAGGGTCCAGTGAAGGAAGCGGAGAAGTCGGCCAGAATTCGGTGGAGAACAGTCACCTGAAGCCAGACAGACCACTCCGTGAAGCCAGAGAGCGGACAGAAATGTTGCCCACGACGACCACAAAATGATCCACTATTTTAAACGTCCTCACAACTCCAAATGCCACGTTTATTATTCACACATGAAAGTGTTTCTGAGATATGACCTCACTTCCTGTTTTACTGCTGCTTTGATTAGCTGTGATAGATTTGGTTCTAACTGATGAAAAGTGGAAACAATGTTGCTTTGAACTCTGCTTCATCAAAATAATCCAGCAGTTCTTCATCTATAGAAAAGGACCCACACAAGCCCGCTCTGTCACAACACTGGTGTTAATGGTCACTTTGAGGACAGTAGAGATCTGCTGACCTAAGGTTCAGTCTGAAGTCAGATCATTTACCCGGACACACCTAAAAGCAGATGTACAGCTAGCACGCACACACACACACACACACACACGCACGCACACACACACACACACACACACACACACACACACACACACACACGCACACACACACACACACACACACACAGGTGTGTACTCACAGGTAGCTCTCTGTCTTCAGGTCTTGGTGCAGAGCAACAGAAAATCCAAACAGACTTCCTCGTTCGCCCATCTTCAGCAGTGGAAATGATGTGTCGAGGTTAAACGCTGCACACACGCTGATACCCACAACCAGCAACATGCACACACCTGTTGCCATGGAGACACACACCTGAACAGCAGAAAAAAGTCAGAAGTGCGATTGTCAGTAAGTTATCTTTAATGTCACACGGGTTTTATTCTACCTGGCTGTATCGTCATGGTAACTGATGCTCAGTGGAAGACGTATGAAATGTGAAAGCTGCTGAGCCGTACCTTTGTCGTGTCATCAAATGAGTCCTGAGTGAATCTCTCAGAGTGTTAAAATGCTGACTGTGGTCTGGATAGCCATCTATCTCTTTCATGCAGACGACACTGTTATTGATGAGCCTCTTTATACCCTCACAGTCACACTCCACCGTGAACTTAATCTGCTGCGTTTCGGGACGTTTTGGTATAATCTCGAAAAAACTGGATTGGGGTTGTATTTGGAAATGTAATTCACAAAGGTAGCATGAAAATCAAAAGTCAAAGATTATTGTAATCTTTTATTTGAAGTTTGAATCTCTGGAAGCAGGATTGATGCTGCTCAGCTTTCTCTGGGTTATGTTAAGAAAGAGTGCAGCTCATCCAAGCTGTGTGAGCTTCCTACTTTGTGATGATCTGCTGGGATTGGTGGTGGTCGCTCTGCCACGGTTGATTTGAAGTTGGTATGGAAAATGAGGAGCACTTCATCATTCTACCTGCTCACAAGCTTAATGGAGATGCTGATTTCTTTTTCCAGCAGAGTTTAGCAGGTGTCCGCAGCAGCAAAGCTAAAGGAAACAGTTTTCTGGTCACCCTGAACGCCACAGAGAATCTACGAAAGTCACTTCACCCAAAACTTCAGTAACACCTCAGCAGCTATGAGCTTTTCTCCTCCGTGCTATCGTTGTGTTCCTTATCCTTTTCTACTGTATTTCCTTGCAGCTCTTTACTCTTCTCTCTGTGTTTTCTGTTGGGTTTATGTCTTTCAGTAAATACTGAGAAACTGTCTTTCTGTGAGCTGCAAACAGTATACCTGTACTGACTGTATTTTTGCTTTCACTTCAGGCTGTTCGTTCTGGCACTAATGAAACATTAATTACATGTAACAGCGCATTAAATATGAAGTGTTTTTATGCTCTCTTCTATCCCACACAGACACTTTATGGTAAATGGCCTGCATTTGTATAGCGCTTTTCTAGTCCATAGGACCCCAAAGCGCTATACACTACATTCAGTCATTCACCCATTCACACACACATTCACACACTGGCGATGGCAAGCTACGTTGTAGCCACAGCTGCCCTGGGGCGCACTGACAGAGGCGAGGCTGCCGGACACAGGCGCCACCGGGCCCTCTGACCACCACCAGTAGGCAAACATGGGGTTAGTATCTTGCCCAAGGATATTTGACATGCAGCCCGGAGGCAGCCTGGGATCGAACCACCGACCTTCTGATTAGTGGCTGACCTGCTCTGCCACCTGAGCTACAGCCTCTCACAGCATCTTTACCCAGCAGACTTACAGTACATTAGCTTTAGATGTGGAGTATTTTGACTCTGTGGCACTTCATTACAGCGTGAGGACACCCGTCTAACCCTGGAATGAATTTACTGAGATATTAAATTTGCTGCTGAATAATAGAAATCTGGTCTGAAGTCTGTCCCTGTCAGATCAAATGTAAAGAAATAAGGGTAGAGGAAGAAATGCAGACCTGTTGCTCTTCCTGTTGGCTCGTTGGTTTGTCCCTTGCAGGTTGTCAGTTTGATTCCCGCACTGCTCCGTCTGACTTCTCCTCCGTCTGCTCACCGACTGATCTGCACACGCTCAGATGCCTCCCTCACTCACGCCCTCATTCTCATTCTTCAGCCGTGCTCACTCGCCCTGAAATGAAATCATGTCTCTCTCTCTCGGTTAACCCCACCCCCACACTCTCTCTCGCGCGCGCGCACACACACACACACACACACACACACACACACACACACACACACACACACACACACACACACACACACACTATATTTGTCTTTCTATCTTTGTGAAGACCCATGTTCTCATGTTGCTTGTAGAACGCCTGATCTAGAACCAGAACAGAACCCTGAAATTGGTTTTGAAGGTCCAAGACATTCAAAACCTTGACCGCTCAAGTCCATGAAACAAAACCAAATGTCCTCACAAAGCCCAGAACTCACATGAATAGACATTTGAGCACCCACCCACACAAAGTCACAAAATGATTCAGGTTGTTTGGACATTTGAGGGCACCTTGATTCTCGCCACACACACACACACACACACACACACACACACACACACACACACACACACACACGGTTTTCTGGGTTTATTTCCTGTCTTTGTTGCTGCTTCCTGTCTTGCTTTCTTCTCCTTTTTCTGATGTTAAAAACACAGTTAATGACACACACACACACACACACACACACTGCATACCAGAGACCCATGCAGTAGGAGAGCATGCTCTCTGCTGAGGAGCAGTGCTCCACTGAGAGCACCACAACTTGAAGAAGAACCTCTGGTCCAGGTTCTTCTTCTTCTTCAGGACATGGAGGAAGTGCAGCCACTGCTGGGCCTTCTTTAACAGGGCGATGGTGTTGTGGGTCCAGGTGAGACCAGTGGATATGTGGGTGTGGGTTAGATACAAAACAAATTCTATGGCAAGGGGGAGCCAGAACATCAGGTCAGGGGGAAGAAATCATGATCCCCATCCTCCGAGACTGTGGTGACTGTGAGAACATCTGACTCAAAAGAGAGGATCATTGCTGAGTTTGAAACCTGGACCCTCCGAGGTCGATCACTAAGACTATGTAATATACCCTCTGAAGGTCTTCTAGGCTTCCTGTCGTGTTTGGGTCAAATCTGACTGATTTACAACTTAAAACACTCATAAATATTGTTTTTTACATCTGCCTCGAGGCCTTATGACATCCTCCACACTATGCACTTGAACATATAACAGTGATGGTCAGCTCTTTCATTGAATTTTGATTGTTTAAATCAACCTTTACATTTGTGATGTTCCTGGTCAAAAGTACCTGCCATAGGAAATGAATGGGAATCCACTCAACCCCTCCTCCACTGACTGAGCGACCCCCTGAATGGTATTTATGGTAATGTCATCTTCTCCTTAGCACTGCCCCTGAACCCACTCTACCACCCTGCCACAACCACACCCTGCTGCCACAGTGTCATACTAAGCTGGAGCCAGAAGAGCACAGACCAGTAGAGTTACTTAGTGACTTTTTTAAAAACACGATTTAAATTCAAATTCTATTTGTCACACACACACACACACACACACACACACACAACCATACACTGTATGACATGGGGGTGAAATGCTTGTAGCTGTACAATGCCCGACCATTAAATGACAGAAGAAAAGTTTTACAATATTTACAATTTACTACAGAATTTACAAATTAACTTAGGAATTTACAGTAAAGAATGTGCAAATAGCAGAAGAGATTATAAAGATAAGGATTATAAATTATAGGAATTATAGGATTATAGGAAATGTGTGGTGACGTGTGTGAGAGTCCAGTCTTATAGTGACGTGTTTGGGAGAGTCCAGTCCTACACCTGGTTCAGGCCCCGAATAGCCTGGGGGAAGAAGCTCCTCCTCATTCTCTCTGTTTTGGCCTTAAGGGAGCGGAAGCGCTTCCCAGACCTCAACAGTGAGAAGAGTCCATTGTTGGGATGGGAGAGGTCCATCATAATCTTCCTAGCTTTGGACTTGCACAGCTTGGTGTAGATGGACAGCAGGTCAGGGAGCTCTGATTGAATGATGCGTTCTGCCGAGCGCACCACCCTTTGCAGATCTCGTCTGTCCTGCTTGGTGCTGTTCCCAAACCAGGTGCAGATGTTTGACGTCAGGACGCTCTCGATGGTGCAGGAGTAGAAGTTCTTGAGCACCTTCAGTGGCAGATGGAAGTCTCTAAGTCTTCTGAGGAAGAAGAGACGCTGACGGGCTTTCTTAACCAGGGTGTTGATGTGACAGGACCATGACAGGTCCTGAGTGATGTGGACACCCAGGTATCGGAAACTGTCCACTCTCTCCACTGGCGTGCCACTGATGATGAGGGGTTTGTAATTCCTCGCCTGCTTTGTAGTGAAGTCCACGATCAGCTCCTTAGTCTTGCTGATGTTTAGGAGGAGGTTATTCTCCTGGCACCAGGTCTCCAGGTTCCTAATCTCCTCCAGGTAGGCCGTCTCGATGTTGTCGGAGATCAGGTCCACAACAGCAGTGTCGTCAGCAAACTTGACAATGGAGGTGGTGTCGGATGTGGCTACACAGTCATAAGTGTACAGTGAGTACAGCAGGGGGCTTAAAACACAGCCCTGAGGCACTCCAGTGCTGAGTGAGATGGAGGGGGAGACTTGTTTCCCACCCTCACTGTTGGGGTCTGTCTGTGAGGAAGTTGAGGATCCACTGACACAGTGATGAGCTGAGTCCTAGATCCGTCAACTTGGTGAAAAGCTTAGAGGGAATTATTGTGTTGAATGCTGAACTGTAGTCCACGAACAGCATCCTAACATAATTCCCTCTGCCAGTGTCCAGGTGACTCAGGGATGTGTGGAGCAGGTGAGATATGGCATCGTCTGTGGAACGATTAGTCCGGTAAGCAAACTGAAGTGAGTCGATGGTGGCAGGAAGTGAAGAAGTGATGTGATCTCTCATCAGTCTTTCAAAACACTTCATCACAATTGAAGTCAGTGCTACTGGACAGTAGTCATTGTGGCAAGCGGGCTGTTGTTTCTTTGGAACAGGGACAATAATGGACCGTTTGAAGCACGTGGGAACCACAGCTTGGGCCAGGGAGAGGTTGAAGATCTCCGTGAACACCGGTGCTAGTTGATCAGCGCAGGCTCTAAGGACCCGGCCAGGGATTGCATCTGGTCCTGCTGCCTTCCTGGTGTTCACCCTCCTGAAGGTGTTCCTCACGGCATGCTCTGTGATGACGAATGCATTTTCTTCACTGGTGCACTCCGAGCGCCAGTGGCGTGTCTAGAAAATTTTTGTTGGGGGGGCCAGGTAGGGGCACAGATTTGGAGAAGGGTGGCAGATTTAATTGGCAGATAATGTTTTAAAAAAAAAGTCTACCAACCCTTAACCATAATTCAATAATCCTATAAACCTAATAACCAAATGCACTTTTAACTCTTATTAGAATGAGATTTTAACCACTACGGTGCAAAGTTTTTAGATACTGCGTTGATAAAGTACAAGAGATACAATCAGTGGTTTGTCAGTGTTTACTCAGCATTCAAGGACATCAATATTTGCATAGTATTTTTACTGACATGTAGTGCACATATGTTTTGGGCAAAAACATTTTTGAAAATTAAAATACGAACATTTGTAACAAACAATTGACAAATTAGCCAATGCAAAACCAATGCCTGTTAAAAAAAGAAGATAATCTTCTCACAAACTGGTGTTTGATTTTGAAACAGGAAAAAAGTGGAGAAACAAATGAAAAGACTAACATTTGAATACAACCTAAAGGCAAGTAAATACTTTCTATGCTGCCTTATGGTAAACTTTGGTAATATTGATAAAGAACAACACTGGCTGATGATGAAATACAGTCAGCTGGCATGGTGACACTGCCAGTATTAACCTGCAGGGCTGGACTGGGACAGAAAATCGGGCATTTTCACTACAGACTGACCCACCAGGTATTAAAGCCATAAAGACTTTGACTGAAAACAAACCCTGTTGTGACAGTGATGTACAGTCTTGTTGGTATATGTATGATTTCTATACATTTTACGTCAGATAAAAACTTTGGTTGTAAGATTTAGATAATTATTTAATAAAAGCTAGGTATTTTAAATGAGAATAAGAAAGAAAAGTATTTCTTTGTGCCCACCTTTCCCTGTTAATGCCCTACCTGGCCCCCTGGCAAAACTTTGCTAGACCCGCCCCTGCACAGTTACCAGCTGTCAGCTGCTTAGAAAAGGATCCTGGTGTTATTTGTCTCTCAGAAACAGTTCATAACTTCCCTTCAACTCATTCATGTCACCTAAAAGGTAAACCTGTTTCTCCATCACCTGTTCAGCTCTGATGGTTCAGTAAGGACATCTCCTGGTTTCATCTTCATGTTTCCCTCTCACCACATATCTAAACAGACATCATGACCAGCAGCTTTACAGCTGTGGCTCCAGCAAACATCAGCTGATACTAGAAATTAATATTAAATAAATTCTAACAACAGCTGATCAAGCTTAAACGTGCTGCTGTTGTTTAGCGCGACATCCGCTGGTTTCCTCTTTCTGGTGCAAAGTGGGCGATAAATAAACAAGAGAGAAAAGCCGATCAGCTGATCACTGATCAGTTTCATGATTGAAGTAGCAACAGGAGAGGCAGGGGAGAGAATGAGAGAAGAAGAGGCAGCTGTGCAGCATAAAGACAGAATAAATCCAGCTTTGTCTCTTTTTCCATTCTAGCTAAAGTCCGGGACAAACTGCGTCTCTTCTCAGCTCAATACGAAACGCGTAATATTTTCTCTGAATGAGGGACCATTCCATTTTTTTAAGGAGCCGTTGGCAACTCTACTAACTAACCTTATGAATAAAATAAAGTTCACTATCAGTAACATCATAGCACCCACCCAGCTGTATAAAAACTCCGTCAAACTGGCTAGAACGCAGTATGAGTTATTGCAACTGACAGTAAAAAGTCAGCAACATGAAAATAAACTCCACCTAAACTTGGTTTATATCTGACCCAGATAGACTGCAGCTCATAACTTCTTACCTGAAGTTCAGTTCACCTGACACTCGGACTGGCGGCTGCTTCGGGGCTCTCCTCCTGCCTCCCCTTCCCTCATCCACCTGTTGCCTCTGTGGAAGCCCCGTCATAGCCACCACCAAACAACGGAGTTATTTCTACACATCGACCTGCATCTGGCCAATCCACCACCTCTCATTGTTCATGCCATTACAAAAAAAATAAAAAATAAGTCACGGGGCAGATGCCCGGTATGCCCGATGGCCAGTCCAGCTATGTTAACCTGCAACCAAATCTGCAGCTCCATACAGCAATGTTACGACTTAGATTATATCTTATAACTCATAACTCTTATGTTAGCTGCCCTCAGTAGCATACTGTCTGAAATATTCCACAGCTGCAATAATTCTTTAAGTGTTATTTTTTTCCTTGGTATTCTAATTTCACCAAAGTTTACTAAACTCAACAAACTTAATATTACTTACCGGGACATTTATTCTGTCCTCATTTTCTTTCACCGAAAAATTGTTTCCTGCAGTGCCATCTTTCGGCTTGGCTCTCCTACCTTTGCTAACGTGATGCACATAGCGCAGAAGCGATGCTGCATTCACTTACACTCGGATATCTGAGCGTCACCGTGAAAACATAATCGGATATTTGATTGAATTTTATTGTTTTGCCTTTGGGGTGGCACCTGGGGTGGCCAGTCTGGTTTGGGGGGTGGCCTGTGCCCCCCCAGGCCACCCCGCTGGACACGCCATTGCCGAGCGCGCGCAGCCGTTTGTTGTTTTAATTGCTGCGGCGTTGAAGCGAGCATAAAACGTGTTCAGCTCATCAGCCAGTGAAGCATCGGCATTCATCATTGAAGAAGCTGGTCGTTTATAGTCCGTTATAGTCCGCAGTCCTTTCCACAGGCTCCTAGAGTCGCACTGTCGTAGCTGTGACTCTAGTTTTTCCCCGTAGCTCCGCTTTGCCTTTCGGACCGCGCTGCGCACGTTGTAGGACGCAGCCTTGTATAGGTCCATATTACCGGAGACGAGCCCTTCATTGTAGGCAGCGGTGTGTGATCTCAGAGCGTCGCGGATGTTTTTATCCACCCACGGCTTCTGGTTGGGAAACGTTCGGATGATAGTTCTTTCTGCTGTGTCGTCCGCTAGTTTCCCGATAAATCCCACAACCGCTTCCGCAAACATGTTGATGTCATCAGAGCTGCGCCGAAACATGTCCCAGTCTGCGTCATCCAGTGCGTCCTGCAGCGCGGCCACCGATTGGTCCGTCCAGCGAGCGACCTCCCTCCTGATTGGTGGTTGCTGCTTTAGCCTTTGTTTGTAAGCAGGCATGAGGAAGATGGCGGAATGGTCCGATTTTCCAAATGCCTGCAGGGGCTGAGCCTTGTAACAGTTCTTGAACGGGGTGTAGCGGTGGTCTAATGTCCTCGTGTCCTCGATTTACAACCTGAATAGTTGATAAAGTGATAGATCTTTCAGCCCAATTCTACTTTTTCTGCATAATCCATCATATAAAATGTAATCAAATGGAAAAGTCTCTTTTTAAAACTTGTTTTATTAGTTTTAATCTTTTAACTTTATGCATTAAGCAAAAATTTAATTATATGCAACATTCTCTGACTGGAAGAAATTTGTTTAATATTAAAACCTATTTTCTGCACATTCCGGCACATAAAATAAAATATTTTTTGTGTTTACACTCAGTCTTTCAAATAGATGCAAGTAAAACACAGCAGAAAATAAATAAAGTCAAAGACTCAGCGGTCCTGTTGCTCTATTTTCACCTGTAAAGCAGGAGTGGGGCAGGCGGAGGTTTACCCTGGTGCAGGTGTGCAGCGGTCAGTGGAAGAATCCGCGAGTTTCTCTGTGAGTTTCCCATTACGTCGTAGCTATTCGGTGCTTGTTTGGAAGTTTAGGGGTTTTTTTCGCTGTAAAAAGAAGTTTTCTTCCCACGCACAGCGGACACTAATGTTTTTGTCACTTTTTATGGAATCAAACTCAAAGTAAGGTCAGTACTTCCACGCTTTAAACGCTGCACGCTCATACTCTCTCTGCACTCGATATATGATCCACTGTTGATCTGCACACAGCTGTTGTCACAAACGTCGCACTCGCTTACGTCACTGTCGTGAGACATTCTCGCAAAAAATATCACGGTTTTAGTAACGCAACGTTCCTACGGGAAAGTAACGGTAATCTAATGACCGTTTTTGCAATAGTAATCCCTTACTGTACTCGTTACTTGAAAAAAGTAATCGATTACAAGAATGCGTTGCAAGTAATGCGTTACTTGTGATTTGGCGCTTTATAAATAAAACCAAATTGAAAAAAATTTAATTGTGTTGAATCAGGGACCCTCAATGAACTTTCCCTGACTAAGGTTTAACCCTCCACCCCTGTGCTAATGTGTTTATCGTACCTTAACCATAGGTCTGTACCTAGCCACCAGCTACCAGGTTTGAGATGTGTGTGTGTGTGTGTGTGTGTGTGTGTGAACTAGGAATCAAACAGATGAATTGATTCAAACTGAGGACGAGACCAAGCTCACCACCCATGGTCCCCAAATGCCAGACAGACAGGAGCACACACACACACACTTTATCTCTTGCTGCATCAACACGAAACACACAGATTATCTGATGCTGTGTCATGGACACAATAACCAGTCAGACACACCAACAGTTACTGACAAAGAGCGACTGATCAAAGGGTTGAGGCGACACCTGTGTGATGAGAAATACTCGTCAGCGTGCACAAGGACGCCCTCCATGTCCCTCCCCTACAGTAAGGCTTCATGTCCGATGAACAGCTTACATCCTGCCTCTTCTATGAGTTGAACTCGTGCTTTGTGTGTGAAAGTGTGAAAGCAGTTCTCTGACAGCGCTGTATGTTTCAGGAACACAGGTGTATTTAGAGTTCACTGTTTGAACTTTGAGGAAGTTTTGACTCTAACCAACAATTTTAAATAATTCCAAGAAAAAAGCTTTTTTTGTTTTGAATTTGAAGTTCATTACAGACTAAATGGATCCAAATCGGGAACACGGACTCATGCTCACGATTTCTGTGAAATCAACGGTGTGGATCATCTCTGAATCTTAAACACAATCTTTCATACACAACATGAAAGCAAAGCCAGGCGGTGACCAGCGTCTGTTATCAGTCCCATCAGTTTTATGTCAGACAGAAGAGGTCAGAGAAGACTCCATCAGGGTTCCTTCAGCCAGCGGCGCTGACTTATCGTCTTATTCTACAAATGTGAAGCAAAGTGAGTTTGTCTGGGAACCTTCAGAGCCTGTTTTCTGTCTATCAGCACAATCAGGAGGAGGAGAGTGCATCAGCTGCTCGGGCTGGAAACACCACAATCAGTGATCTACCATCTCCATCACCAATCATGATTACTCAGTGAACTTGTCATATGCAAGACGCAGACTCGGAAAAACAAGCCTGAGATGTTTTCACAGAGGCTGACTCATGGTAACGGTAACAGTGTGTCCAGCGTGTGAGGCAAGCTCACCGCCATGATGTCGTAGCATCAGTGTGAGTTCTCCATGAACGACGAACCTGCTGGGTGTGAAATATTCTTCCAAAGCTGAACACGTTTGCACGGCTGCAGTCAGGAAGTCAGCCCGAAGTGGAAACACCTGCATCACATTCAGGTTTCGCTGCGGCGCTCTCTAGCACAGTGAAGCACATTAAGCTGCTGATAATACACAAAGTGAAATCCAACACTGCCGAGCGGAGATAAGCAGCCAGCCATCGACCGTGCGTCTCACACTCTTTCACCAAAGAGCCAATCACAGGCTTTGTTCCTGTTTTTGAACTCATTTCCAGCACAAAGGAAAACACTCTGAAACAAAGTACACAGTGCATTCTGGGTAACGCCACCAGATCTGCATTACCAATAATAATAATAATAATAATAATGGATTGGATTTATATAGCGCTTTTCAAGGCACCCAAAGCGCTTTACAATACCACTATTCATTCACACACTGGTGGAGGCAGCTACAGTTGTAGCCACAGCTGCCCTGGGGCAGACTGACAGAAGCCAGGCTGAGATATCGCGCCATCGGCTCCTCTGACCAACACCAGTAGGCGGTAGGGTAAAGTGTCTTGCCCAAGGACACAACGACCAGGACAGAGAGCCCAGGGATCGAACCGGCGACCTTCCGGTTACAGATGCGATTCCCAACCCCCTGAGCCACGGTCGCCCCAAATGAGCGCTGTGCCTAACAGTGGCCTCTAACCTCCGCCTGGAGCCAACAAGTGACAGTGACTGACAGCACAGCAAACCCGTCTGTGTGACGGCAGATGCGAGAACACACTCTGCTGTGACTGGATGGTGAGCCAATCTCTTGATGACCGTGTGACTTCCTGTCAGAGTCAGACAGGAAGTCCTTGCTGCAGATAAAGAGGATGAACAGGACCCTGATTACTGTTTGATAAACAACATTCCTTATCTCACTTCCATTTGAAAGCACATGATGGGAAATCTGCTTCAAGTCAATGATGTTTGTTCTAATATGTGGGGGAGCCACAGCGCCACCTACAGGACAGAGTTCACACCTGAAACTCACGCTGTAGAGTCTGGAGCCTCAAACAATCCAGCTTCTCATGTCACCATGGTAACTAACGCTGCAAACCTGCTCCAGATTACAGATGAAATCTCAACGTGCTGACCAGAGTTCCTGATGATCCCTCAGAGCTGTGTGTGCAGCGTTAGTCGGTTTCTTTCTATTGGCTGGAAACAGGTTTATTCTTCTATGAGCGTTAATAACGGTCCCTGTTGTACATTACTCTGTTCAGTTACTTAATACACTGCTGTGCTGATATGGCACAAAGCACGTTAACAATCCATTTGCACAATGTTTCTATTTAAATTTAAATGCAATTATTGTTTATAATGTTTGCAGAGTCAAGTAAGCCGTTCAGGACACATTTCACTGTGTGTTGTACTCGCATGACTTGACAAACTAAGGCTGTGTCCCAATTCAGCGACTGCACTGCTTGGAGTACGCATTTTGAGACCTATTACCTCACTGCGATGCGACAACGGCTGTTCCAATTCAAAGTGTACTCCTAATGCGCCTGTCACTACCCAATCCGGAGATTGAAACCCGGAAACCTGATCGGTACCACGCATGTGGCCTCTGGCTACACTGTAGCTGCCATCACCAGTGTGTGAATGGGTGGATGACTGGATGTGTAAAGCGCTTTGGGGTCCTTAGGACCAAGTAAAGCGCTATACATTTACCATGTGTGAATTTTACGATAGTTAAGGGTCAGCGTATCTGTTAAGAATAATAAGTATTTTTGCAATAATGAAATATCAATATAATGAAGACAAAAATAAAAAATAAAAAGATAGTTACGGATCAGGACTCCCCGATCCTTACTGCGCATGTGCAAAGTCGGACTGTACACATCGGGTCTAGCCGATCTGTACCGTGCATGTGTAGATGTTCTCTTCTTCTTCTTCTATAATTAACTCTGTTAATAATAATCCGTATTCGGAGCGGGTACCGACAGCGCCGTCGATTTCCCCAAATAACAAGCGTGGTCCGGTGTCGCTACCAGATCCGTACCGGAAACCCGATTGGTACCCCGCATGCGCAAATCTTACGTCACTTCCTCTCTTTGCCAGCATTGCAACATTCAATATATTTGAATGACACGGTTAGCGCCCAGTTAGCTCCTAGCATTTCTCAAGGGCTCTGCCTCCTTTTCAACTACCGGGACATTTAAACAATGGATAATCTGTTTACAAACAAATTCATGCTTTTCTCCTCAACAGAGAGCGTCCCCCGATTGAACAACAGCGCCATAAAATAAGAACAATGGCGCCTAATTACCAGTGTTGGGACTAACGCGTTATTAAGTAACGCGTTACAGTAACTACGTTATTATCGTGGTAACGAGCACGGTAACTAGTTATTATGCCAAAACCAGGAACGCGTTAGTCGTTACTGGGATTTAGATAGGCTCGTTATTCGTTACTTCGTGTGGTGGCATCGCGGAGCTTCCACAGATTCAGTAACATTAGCAAGTGGTGGAGGCAGCAGGTGGATGAAGGAAAGGGGACGCAGAAGGAAAAGAGACCCGAGGCGGCCGCCGGTCCAAGTGTGAACTGAACTTCAGGTAAGAAGTTATGAGCTGCAGTCTCTCTGGGTCAGATATAAACCAAGTTTAGGTGGAGTTTATTTTCGTTGTGCTTTTTCGTACTGCGTGCTAGCTAGCATGACGGGGTTTCTATACAGCTGGGTGGTGCTATGTTACTGATGTTGAACTTTATTTTGTTCATAAGGTTAATTATTAGAGTTGCCAACCATCCCGTAAAAAACGGAATCGTCTCGTATTCAGAGAAAATATTACGCGTTTCGTATTGAGGTGAAAAGGAACAGTTTGTCCCGGACTTCAGCTACAATGGAAAAGACACAAAGCTGGAGTTATTCTGTCTTTGCTGCACAGCTGCCTCTTCTTCTCTCATCCTCTCCCCCTCCCTCTCCTGTTGCTACTTCAGTCATGAAACTGATCAATGATCAGCTGATCGGCTTTTCTCTCGTTTGTTTATCGTCCACTTTGTGCCAGAAAGAGGAAACCAGCGGATGTCACGCTAAACAACAGCAGCACGTTTAAGCTTGATCAGCTGTTGTTAGAATGTATTTAATAATAATTTCTAGTATCAGCTGATGTTTGCTGGAGCCACAGCTGTAAAGCTGCTGGTCATGATGTCGGTTTGGATATGTGGTGAGAGGGAAACATGAAGATGAAACCAGGAGATGTCCTTACTGAATCATCAGAGCTGTGATGGAGAAACAGGTTTACCTTTTAGGTGACATGAATGAGTTGAAGTTATGAACTGTTTCTGAGAGACAAATAACACCAGGATCCTTTTTAGGTAGCTGACAGCTGGTAACTGTGCAGGGGCGGGTCTAGCAAAGTGTTGCCAGGGGGGCATGTAGGGCATTAACAGGGAGAGGGGGGCACAAAGAAATACTTTTCTTTCTTATTCTCATTTAAAATGTCTCGCTTTTAAAAAATAATTATCTGAGTTTTACAACAAACGATTGATAGATTGATGCATATATACCATCAGAACAGTGAACATCACTGTCACAACAGTGTTTGTTTTCATTCAAAGGCTTTATGATTTTTCCTATAATGGTGGGCCGGTCTCTAGTCAAAATGCCCGGGCCGATTTATTTGTCCCAGTCCAGCCCTGTATGCAGCTCATCTGCAGTCTGGTGTTACCTACATCTTCCTATTCAGAAGGCAGAATTTCAGAGTTCTGAGTACAATCGAAGCACCACGACTGCAGTTTTTGTGTTGGATGTAAAAGGCGCACATGACACTGTGACGTAGGCTAGAATCATGGTAGCAGTCAACGACGGTCCAGGCGTGGGATTTCTCTCGTGGAAATATGCACATTATCTTTTCCTTTCTATTGGTAGGTGGCACAGTGCACTGCGGCAAGTAAGCAAGCTAGAAGACTGGCAAAGTTATGGAAGCAACACATTAACAAGAGAATTCTGAGTAAAACCAAAGTTACTTTCCCTAGTAACTAGTTACTTTGAAAGTAACGAGTAACTTGAAGTAACTGAGTTACTTGGAAGTAACTAGTAATGTAACTAAGTTACTAATTTAAAGTAACTTACCCAACACTGCCCCAAGTGGAGGAGTTCAAGTATCTCGGGGTCTTGTTCGCGAGTGATGGGAGAAGGGAGCCGGAGATCGACAGACGGATTGGGGCTGCAGCTGCAGTAATGCGGACGCTGCACCGGTCCGTCGTGGTGAAGAGGGAGCTGAGTGTAAAAGCGAAGCTCTCAATTTACCGGTCGATCTACGTCCCTACCCTCACCTATGGCCACGAGCTGTGGGTAGTGACCGAAAGAACGAGATCGCGGATACAAGCGGCAGAAATGAGCTTCCTCCGAAGGGTGGCTGGCCTCTCCCTTAGAGATAGGGTGAGAAGTTCGGCCATCTGGGAGGTGCTCAGAGTAGAGCAGCTGCTGCTCCACATCGAAAGGAGCCAGCTGAGGTGGTTCGGGCATCTGACAAGGATGCCCCCTGGGCGCCTCCTGGGTGAGGTGTTCCAGGCATGTCCCACCGGGAGGAGGCCCCGGGGCAGACCCAGGACACGCTGGAGAGATTATATCTCTCGGCTGGCCTGGGAACGCCTTGGTATTCCCCCGGACAAGCTGGAGGAGGTGGCTGGGGAGAGGGAGGTCTGGGCCTCTTTGCTTAGGCTGCTGCCCCCGCGACCCGGCCCCGGACAAAGCGGATGAAGATGGATGGATGGATTACCCAACACTGCTAATGACAGAGTTAATAATACAGACTTAGTAATGTGTCACGTGTAGATTCATCAGCCAGATGAAGTGTTTACTGACAATTGACAGTGACAGCGGACATCATCATCACTATTCCGACAATCCTCTCCACACAGACGAGCATAAACACACTCGACTATCACTAAATCAAATTTAACACACGTTTGTAATGACGCTAATTCAGTTTACAATAGGGTTCATTCGCTCGGTCAGCAGGTGGCGGTATCCTCATCCTCATACACTGCCATTAGACTAAACAGAAGAAGAAGAAAACATCTGCACATACGCGGTAAGGATCGGGTAGACGCACCGTACGTAGTGCGCGTACTCCGAAGTGTGCTGGATTGGGACACAGCCTCTGTGTCCGACCAATCAGTCTGCCCTCTCACGCAGGCGGCGGTCCTCCGTGCATCCAACATGTTAAACTTTATTCTTTAGTCTGACCAACGGAAGCGTTAAAATCTACACACACATTCAGCCTTCATAGTCAGAAGCTTTACTCATACACTCGTCTGTATTTAATCATTGTACTTTAGTTTGATCTTTATTTGTAAAATCAGCAGTCCATACACCCATGCTTGTTTGTGATTGGTCAGATGCTGTCAGCTACACCCTTCCTGTGAGCGTGCAGGGAAGCCCTGGGTTAGCGCCATGCTGACCTCTGAACCTGACTGGTGACATTAGGGTACATGAGCTGGGTCTGCCAGCCTCGTTGAGCAGCACAGGGTGGTGAACGTATGTGAAGTGTTTTACTGACCCCCAGTGGCCAAATGCAGGAAGTACACTTTTAGTCAAACAGGACTAAACACCCTAACTGTTTAGACAAAGTGAGATTTTGAAGGCTCAGTGTTTTGTCTCTCAGCTGCTGCCATTCTGGATCCTTGGAGGAAGGTCTTCATCCTCTACTTACACAAAGATCAGGGCCGTCCCGAGTCACCTGACCTAATGGGTTGGCTATCCTCAGATCCTGGCAGCAGGCACTTCTGCATCGCTTCTTGAATCCGAGATGATGTCTGTGGTTCTGAAGAGGTGTGCAACAGGTATCTATAGACTGCCCAGTCCAGGATTCCTGGTCCGGCGTCAAGTCTGAGCTGGTACAGGTGTGCAGAAGGCATCAGCTGCCAGTGAGTCCAGGAGCTCCTCTTCCTCATGGAGAATAATTTGGAACCAAAGAGAATCAGAATCAGATGGGACAGTTTAGTCTGGGAACTAGAACCAGAACCCAGCCCACAGTCTAAAAAGCGGGTTACAGAGGTATGGAGCTTAAAAAGCAGCTTCAAGCTGAAAGATGCAAAATATATGCTTGAATTAAAAAATACTTTTATTTTGAATAAACTGAAGCAGCTTCCCTCACAGAGAATATCACGCAGGACCTTAATGTACAGCACAACAGAGGAAATGAAGGTCAAATGTTGCAGAGACCCGTTTCAGACTGGCACACCTGCTGCAGGTGTGTTTGTGCACCTGAGCTAAAAGGCACCCAAGAACGATCCCTGCCCCACAGCAACATGTTCACGTTTCAAAATAAAAGCTTTGAAACTGTCACGTGCCTACATTTCCTACCCCTATGTATTGCCCGGTGTTGTCACATGACCCTAAACCTTTCTCCTGTGGCTCGCCACCCATCACAGCCCACAGGTTACTAACTGTTAACGGGACCTCGAGCATCGTTAGCGTGAAGACCCTCAGGTGGTCCCGGTGTGCATGTCTGGTGGTTCTTGTGACTTGTGAATGGGCAACGAACACTTCAGCGTCCACTTGGTCCTTCAGGTAAGCTAAAAGTCACACAGACTACCTGAGATGGTGAGCGAGTCAGGACGAGAAGCACACTGAGGTGTGCACCTTCACTTTCTCACACCAAGAGACTCTCGGTCAGGCTAGAAAAATGCATTGTGGGTAAAAACATGCAGGTACATCACAGTTTTGCAGTCAAACACAAGCAGCAAACCCACACCTAACAGCCCAAAGTTTACCTGGACAGTTGAAGCTGAGCCTCCTGTCGGCTCCACGTGTAGGAAAAGTTATAAAAAATCAAACACAAACATCAGGAAACACAAAGAAACTCAGAATCGGGGGAACTAGAGGCAGAATTTGATCAAAGACCTCAGGGGGGCTGAGAGCGGGACATTTCTATGACTCAACAGCATAAATTGTTTACAAACTGCACATGCTCAGCAGAGGTAATCCAGCAGGTCTGGGGGTGGGGTTAAAAATGATTCCTGAGAAGGATTATGGGTGAAGGTCAGATGCGCGAGGCCTTTCCCAAAGTCAGACACACACTGGCTCATTTCACCCAGTTCAGTCCAGTTTGGTCTGGTTCAGTTGGGTCGGATGTTGGCGTAGTTCTTGATGACGCCGGAGAACCTGATGATTTGGACCTCTGGGTTTTTGGGTTTGAAGTCCTGCCATAGGTACTCAGGTGACAGCACCTTGCTGGGTTTGTTGATCCACATATACCTGAGTAAAGAAGCAGGAAGTAGAATCATCTAACGATAACAACAAGGACCAGCACATCCAGCACCTGCCCAGCCACCTTTCCTACCTGTTCAGGTGACTCTCCTCCTGCCAAGCTGCCTCGATGCCCCTCTTGGCGTCGTCCTCAAAGTTCTTGCGGCAGGTTTTGGCGAGCAGGTGAACTTCTTCCACCAACCCCCCGAACGCCCCTCCACAGTAGTAGAAGTCCCCCTCCCCGGGAGCCACGTAGGCGTTGGACGCAGGACTCCGCTCGTAGGGGAACCTGCTGCGGTCATCTCTGTAGTAACCTGCAGACACAGGTGGGAGCGATGTCACTAAAAGTTCAGGGCAGAACAAAGCCGCAGAAAGCAGAAGTGAACGCACCTGAAATCTTTTTCAGAATTTGGCCTGAGTTTTTGAGATGTACTCTGAGGAGATCAAGCTGTTATTTTAGGGTTCATGTCTCTGTACCTCTTCTGTTTTCATATGAGTATGCCATAAACGTAATGCCTATTTTTGACCTTGTGATTTGAAGCATGTGCCTTAAACTGAAATTCTCGCCCCAACAGGAGGGATGATGTAATCTGTCTGCTTGTTAGCACTCGTGTCCACAGTTTTCAAGATATTATGTTCAAATTCTGTGTGATGGGAGATACCAGTAACAGCTCCATATGGTGAAAGTTTGGTGAAAAGTCAAAATAAAGGTCACGCAGAAAAAACCTTATACTACGCAGACTTTTTGTCTTCACAACAATATAGCAGGCCTGCGATGGTTTAAGTAGCTAGGTTGGCTAAAAGCTGAGTTTGACCTCCAGAAACCAGAACAGCGTAAAACAACGCACGAATGTGTGAAAGTTTGTACAGAAGTCAACGATTTCAGCCAATTCTGCTCCGATCATAAATAAAATAAATTAAAATACAGCTTTAAGGTCATAGGTCAAAGGTCAGACATTGGCATGTTTCAGTAAAAACATCCTAAGACACCAAAACAGCCTTAACCTCTGACCCTAAATGCTGGCCTGGACCATAAGCTCCGAGCTCCCTGACCTGCACTCAATCTACAGCAGGCGGTGCTGGACCAAGGCCAGGAAGATGGTGAAGGACCTCAGCCATCCCAACAACAGACTGTTCTCTCTGCTGAGGTCAGGAAAGCGATTCCGCTCCCTGAAGACCAACACAGAGAGACTGAGGAGGAGCTTCTTCCCGCAGGCGATACGGTCTCTCAATCACACCACCACACAGTACTGACCCACACATATGGTTCTTACACACACACTGGACTTTCTGGACTTTGGTTTTGCACAACACTGGTCACTATATTCTTCAATTCCGGTTAATACTTGTACAGCTGCTGTTATTGTGTATATATTTATTTATATTTAGATTTCTTCATACATTCTTATATAGTTCTATATTGTGTATTTTGTTGTACAGTTATTTTATTTTCAACTTTAATTTATATATTTATCTTTATCTTATTCTTCCCTGTGTTGTACAGTTATTTCATTTTTAACCTTAATTTATATTTTATTCCTTCTTAGTTAAATTTACCCTTTTTAATTTTTCATATTTAGTTCCTATCTTATTCATAGCCTTTTCCTTTTTTGTTTTCTTTAGGTCACGAGCAGTTGTCCAAGCATTTCACTACATATCGTACTGTGTATGACTGTGTACGTGACAAATAAAATTTGAATTTGAATTTGAAGCGAGACATTTGGCCGGCGGTCACCATGGAGACCCACAGCCAGACTTTGTTTCTTTGGAGGTTCTCTGCTGATGTTTACAGATGTGGGAATACTCGGATGTGTGTGTGGGGTGTTTTTGATCGAGCTGAAACGTCGACCACGAACTCGTTATTGTACGGTTTCGTGGCAGTGCGGGAGAACAGACCTGGATGGATCACGGCCACAAGTCCTCCCAGCGACTCGGCCCCCCAGCGACCGTGGAACTTTGAGTCGACGTCCAGACAGAAGATGTAGTCGGCGCGGTTCTGAAGCTTCTTCTCGATCAGGTTCTGGATGATCTCCATCCTGCGAGCTGAGATCTCCTGCCAGCGGTTTGAGCTGGGCACCGAGCGCACCGTCAGCTGGAGGAGGAAGAGGAGGAAGGAGGCAGAGTCAGAAAACAAAGAATCCGCCAAGAGGCTGCGTTTGGTTACAGGATCCGTTTACCATTCTGCCGGCCGCCATGTTCACTTTGGGCACCTCGTTAGGGCGATCAGTGAAAACGTAAAAGTCCACCCTGAAGCCAACGAAGAAGTGCTCCTCAGACGTCTGCAGAAAGTCCTTCAGGAACATGATGTACCTGTGCAGAGGAGAGGTCAAAGGTAAAGCCAGAGACGCTGCTTTTAGGCCTGCAGGGAAACCGGAGCGTTGTGATGTCACACTTACTTTCCGACAGCGAAGACTGTGGCAGCAATGGTGATGTTCTTCCTTTTGTAGATGCTGTCCAAGAGAAACGGGTTGAAGGTTCCCTCCCAGACCACCGGAGCCAACCACGGCGTCACCGTCACCACGTCAGTACGACTGCCATTACAGAGACACGGCATCATCATCTCCATCATCATCATCATCATATTTATCAAAAGTACAAACATCATGACCAGGGCTCTAGAGTGCGACCAATTTGGTCGCAAATGCGACCAAATTTTTCAGTGGTGCGACTAAAAAAAATATTGCAACCTTCCCTGTGGTCAACAACAGACACACATTTTGCCCCTATCGTGGACTAAACCAATCAGAGATAGTCAGGGGCGGGACCTCTCTGATTGGCCGTGGTCCAGTTGAAAGTGCAGGTGGAAGTGGGAGGTGAGTAGCTTGAATAAAGGATATCAATTCATTAAATCCTGAATCGACTTTTAAATATAACTGTGTTTTGCCAGAAACGCCAGATTCTCAGATTAAAGCTCACAAAACCATTTCAACAACAACCAAACAGCGGATGAGAGCAGGTACACGGACTCCACACAAAGACGTAAACACAGACCCGACGCATCAGAATCAGCTTTGTCTTTCTCGGCTTTCTCGCCCGACGGTCCGTAGACGGACACGCTGTCGGAGTTCAGCGATCCTGATGCGTCCGGTCCGCGTTGTGTTTACGTCTTTTTGCGCTGATTCTGAGCTGCAGGTTTTGTCTCTCCAACCAAAAGCAAACTGCGCTTCACATTTGATCAATGTCGTCATTAATTTTGCTGTTTTGCTTCCACGACTATTAAAATCACACTCCATGCACAGCTAGCTCTCTCTCTATCTCTCTCTCTCTGTACTTCAAGAACAGTTCCCGTCTCCAATCTCTGTTTTCTGTATTATTCATTGGCTTATTACCCACCAGTCTACCGTTGTTTACAGCGCTGTGGCTGCTGTCTTTTTCTTTTTCACTTAAATGACCTCGGACAAGAAAGCCTGTTTTTTCTGTTGTTCAATACTGAAGAAATTTAAACTTTATATGCAGAACATTGTAGAATATTTTTAAGGTTATCTGCTATAAAAAGCCAGACCAGGAAAATCTCCTTCATGTTTTTCTGTGTTTTATTCTCAGTTACTTTCACACAAAGGCATCTGCTGTGATGTTCACAATTCTGATGAAGTCAGTGCTGATAAATGATCAGAATTATAATATTTCTGACTGTCTGAGGCAAAGTTGAATCGAATCGGGACTTTGAAAACCAGAATCGAGTGGATTATAGAAATCAGTGATGATACCCAGCCCTAGTGAGCAGCCTAGGCACGACAGAAGTGGATGTAGCTGTAATAGGAAAAGAACTATTGCTAACTTTTCTGTTAAGGCCTGATGCTTCTGAAATTCATAGCCAGTGCTCTGACACGGTGTCATCAATCTTTGAATGCTGAAAAAGCACAGTGTATCCAGAAAAACACATTATATTATATAAATTTAGAGCTGGGCGATATGAGATTTTTTCATATCACGATATGTTTTTTTCATTTCAGGCGATAACGATATCTATCACGATATAAGCCAAATAACTATATTTGTAAGATTTAAATGTGCCGTTGCTCACAAGTAAAATGTGAAATAATCAGCAGCTTGTTTTTAAATATTTATTTCCCATAATAAGTTCAACAGGGTAGATGTACTTAAGGAACATGAGACTTTTTCAGATAAATAAAGGCAAATATTGCAAACTACACAAAAGGCAGCCGCTAAAGCGTTTAAGTTTCAAAATAGAACAAACGAAACAGACTAAATTGTCAATTCCACTTAGAAACAAAATATTAATTCTAAAAATAAATCTTAGTTTGTTTTACAGAAGAACAGACAAAACTGACTAACTTTTGTCAATATCAAATAAACTGAGAACTAAAAGGAAATTCTCAATCTCTCCTTGTTGTATAGCTGAGCTTTTCAAACAGTTTTAACAGTTACTTTAGTCTGACAAAAGCCGAATGACGAATTAGCGCTTCCAGTCAGAGACTGAGGCTACGTCCACACGTACACGGGTATTTTTGAAAACGGAGATTTTCCGTTTTCGTTTTAAAAAAATAATCCCGTCCACACATAAAGGCAGAAATGAAGGAAAACGCTGCTATGAACATGCCAAAGCAGCAGGTGGCGCTAGATTCCTAACCGTGCAGAAATGTTGGCCAATCAGAAGTCTAGAAGCCTCGGTGGGAAAAAGTAAACAAAGCTGGGGCATAGAAGCAGAACCGAGTCGTATGTGTGGAGGGACAGTAACTGTGTGTATATGTAAGCATTTAAACACTGCAGAGAGTAGAATTAACAGTATTGTAGAAATTCATTTCACCGAAACAATAACGTGGCGCACAGTGTGACGCATGCACCAGTTTATTGTATTTCCAGACTTGCTTTCGGCACAATTTACAGTGCACGCTACTCTGTTTTTGTCAGACTTGAAATAGCAGAAATACCTTCACACTACGGAACTTCTATGGCTCTTCCGTTCGACAATCTCTCCGGCGTTGGAACCATCATCTGTTTTCTCTTCGGTCACGCTCGGTTGATTTTTCTAGTCGGCACACTCATTTCCTCCATTACCCGCTGGCTGCTTCCCAAACAAACACACGTGCGGCTTGGCACTTGTGCTGTATGTAGCAAGTCACGCGACGTGACGCTGCGGCTGTGATTGGTTCGGCTCTGCGCTACTGAATTTGGATCGGCTGACCTTTTTTTTTTTTTAAGAGGACAAGAGCGGCGAGGTCTATCGCGATAGCTTAATTTCTCTATCGAGTAAAAGTTATATCGCGATACATATCGTTATCGTTCTATCGCCCAGCTCTATATAAATTATTATAAAATTTGTGTGCGCCTAACTTTTGTGCCGGTACGCCCATGGCAAAAAGTTAGTCTAGAGCCCTGATGACATAAAGAAGCAGAGATACTGACCCGTGCACGATGCTGGGCTGGTTGTACTTCAGACTGAAACACAGAAACAAAGAGGTTAAAGTTCAATACGAGCCAACATCACGAGCCTAACGCAGCCAAGCGCGTTCAGTTTGTCCAGCAGGGAGCGCTGCAAAAGGGACACATTTATGAGGAGTTGATGCACGCTCAATCATGCAGGTAAGGAAATCCCAAAAAATTGATTCTGTTCATCTGGATGTTTTCAGTGGGAGATTCCTCACATGAAAAGACCATCTCTGAATCGAGGAGGGGCCTAAGGGTACATCTGTCACCATCCTACAATGCTGTGACTGCAGCCATTCCCCAACTCTCTGTGAATGGTACTCGTGGACACTGATCAGTGGTCATGACCATTTGCATGTTAATGATCATAAACTGACCTCACAGCCCATTGTAAATCAGTGGTGCTGGTTTCATGTCCTGTTTATAAGGTTGGAAACCTGCAGCCAGCTGAGACTGAAGGAGTCACCTGATGATTATGAAAAGATGAACAGAACCAACCTTTTGGGAATACATTTATGAGTTAGATCCAGATCCTGAAGGAGCAGAATGAAAGGAAAGATCCATGATCTTCAGTCACATGCATGCAGTTCCTGCTCCTGACCAGCAGGTGTCAGCCGTCACACATTTCACAAATATGAGGACCGTTTCAAACTGCCTCTTTCACTACCTTTCCATGACCTGATGAAAACTTCATCAGCTAGTAAAGTTGATAAGGAATAAGAGGCGAGCAGAGCGGTGCTCAGATATCAGAACAAACTAACTTCAGCAAAAAATGGACTACAAAACACACATATGACGTCATGACAGCTGTTCTAACCCTGCTAATTTATGAGAACATCCAGTAAAAGAGTAACCCTTCATCCAAGAAAGAACGATCAGATCTACTCATGTCGGCAGCAGCTGTTTGCCTTTTGGGGGAAGAAAAACTGTGATGCAACAGAGTGAAGCTGCTGAGTAGAAAGGACAGTACTTACTGCTCAGGAGACTCCAGGTGGAGATCAATACCAGGCTGACTGAACGTGGTGGTTTCAACGGCAGATCTGCAGCACACACACACACACACACACACACACACACAGTGTCTGTTTGTTACCCTTAAAAACACCTTTAGACCGGACTGACCAAGTTCCACAGATCAGCAAAGGTGCTTTATATGGTAAGGTTAAGACCCTACGATAACACAGGGAAAAGCTAACAATCAGACAGTCCTCTATTTGCAAGCACTTTGGTGACAGCGGGAAGGAAAAACTCCCTTTTAACAGGAAGAAACCTCCGACAGAATCAGGCTCAGGGAGAGCCGGGGCCATCTGCTGCGACCGGTTGGGGGGGGGGGGGGGGGGGGGGGGGGGGAGAGAAGAGGAAGACAGGATAAAGACATGCTGTGGAAGAGAGGGAGAGTCATACAGGGCTCTAGACTGGAAACTAATTCCTCAATGGTGCGACTAAAAAAAAACATCCTTGGTCGCAGCGGTGCAACCAGCCGTTAAAAAAACTCTGAAAGTCTCCGCGTGGTCAACAGCAGACACACATTATGCCCACATCGTGGTCAAAGCCAATCAGAGAGCGGGACCTCTGTGATTGGCTGTGGTCCACACATTCCTGTAGGCCTACCTGTCTATACATTTGAAAGCATAGGTGAATGGACAGAGTGAGTAGGGCTGGGTTTAAAATCACATTTCTGATTAAAATCAATTTTAACTTGAATAAAGCGACATCGATTCATTAAATCCTGAATGATTTAAAAATAAATGTATTTCACCAGAAACGCCAGAATCTCAGGTTGAAGCTCACAAAACTGTTTCAACAACCACCAAACTGCTAAAACAGGAAACACCCCCCCATTAAAGTGTCACAACCAACCACCCATGCTGAAACCAGCTTTACTGCCTGTTGTCAGTAGCAACAAACAGTAAAGCCGGTCTGCGCTATGGGCTGAACCACTGTTAATGGTGGTTGGGGGACACACACTTTGTATTCAGTTTTAGGATTTATAGGCAATGTTAACTGTAGCTTATTTTAATTGTATGCTAAACTGGGGTGGCAAGAGATTTTTGTAGGGTGGCACACGCCACCCCTGTAGATCCGGCCCTGCATTCAGTGGTATGCAAAAGTTTAGGCACCGCCGATCATTTTCATGTTTTTCCTTCATAAATCATTGGTTGTTCGGATCAGCAATTTAATTTAAATATATCATATAGCGGACAAACACAATGATATTTGAGAAGTGAAATAAAGTTTATAGGATTTACAGAAAGTGTGCAGAAGTTACGTAAACTAAATTAGGCAGGTGCATAAATTTGGGCACCCTTGTCATTTTATTGATTTGAATACCTTTAGCACTAATTATTGGAACATAAAATTTGTTTGGTGAGCTCATTGACCCTTGACCTACATACACAAGTGACCGTGGTTCAGGGGGTTGGGAAGCTCATCTTGTAACCGGAAGGTTGCCAGTTCGATCCCCAACTCTGTCTGTCTGTCTTGGTTGCTCGATGGCGTGATATGGCAGCCTCGCTTCTGTCAGTCTGCCCCAGGGCAGCTGTGGCTGTAACTGTAGCTGCCTCCACCAGTGTGTGAATGTGAGAATTAATGAATAGTGGAGTTGTAAAGCACTTTGTGAATTCAATCCATTATTATTATTACTAATCCAGACATGAGAAGGGTATTTAGGGTGGCCAATTGCAAGTTTTCCTCCTCTTTGCATCTTCTCTCGAGAGTGGCTACATGGGAGCCTCAAAACAACTCTCAAATGACCTGAAAACAAAGATTGTTCAACATCATGGTTTAGGGGAAGGATACAAAAAACTGTCTCGGAGAATTCAGCTGTCAGTTTCCACTGTCACCGGAAGTGACAGGTCAAGGAAAATCTTAGATAAGCAGAGGCGAAGAATAGTGAGGACAGTCTCAGTCAACCCACACACCAGCTCTAAAGACCTACAACATCATGTTGCTGCAGATGAAGTCACTGTGCATCGTTCAACTATTCAGCGCACTTTGCACAAAGAGATGCTGTATGCGAAAGTGATGCAGAAGAAGCCTTTTCTGTGTACATGCTACAAACGGTGTCTCTTGAGGTATGCTAAAGCAGCGTTCCCCAACCCCCGGGCCTCGGACCGGTACCGGTCCGTGAGTCGTTTGGTACCGGGCCGCGAGAGTTGAGGCTCAGGTGTGAAATGTATGGTTTTCAGGGTTTTTAGCGGTTTTCAGCGTTATTTTGTTATTGTTTTTAAGCGTTAACTCGGTTTTCTTGGGTCTTTTCACGTGTGTTATGAATAAATCTTTTTTTTCGGTACCGGTACTAGTTTTATTTTATTGTATTTATCCGTGACACATTAAAGGCCGGTCTGTGAAAATAATGTCGGGCATAAACCGGTCCGTGGCGCAAAAAAGGTTGGGGACCGCTGTGCTAAAGCACATTTGGACAAGCCAGCTTCATTTTGGAATAAGGTGCTGTGGACTGATGAAACTAAAACGGAGTTATTTGGACATAACAAGGTATGCATGGTGGAAACAGAACAGCATTTCAAGAGAAACACTTGCTACCCACGGTAAAATGTGGAGGTGGTTCCATCATGCTGTGGGGCTGTGAGGCCAGGGCAGGGACTGGAAATCTTGTTAAAGTTGAGCGTCGCATGGATTCCAGTCAATATCAGCAGATTCTTGAGAACAATGTTCAAGAATCAGTCACAAAGTTGCGCTGGGGCTGGATATTTCAACAAGACAACGACCCGAAACACTGCTCAAAGTCTACTAAGGCGTTCAGCAGAGGATCAAAAAAAATGTACTGGAATGGCCATCTCAGTCCCCAGAAATAAATAATATTGAAAATCTATGGTGTGACTTAAAGCGGGCTGTCCATGCTCGGAAACCATCAAACCTGACTGAACTGGAGAGGTTTTGTAAGGAAGAATGGTCCAAAATACGTTCAACCAGAATCCAGACTCTCATTGGAACCTACAGGAAGTGTTTAGAGCCTGTTATTTCTGCAAAAGGAGGATCTACTCAATAGGGCTGGGCCATATTATACCGCTGAATGCATGATAGAATATTGGTAAAACGCTCATGCGCAGTGCCTTTGTTTTCATACGCAGATGGCCGATTGTTGAGTGAAACGAATGAACCAGAACTGGTTTGTAAAAATGCTGCAACTTCATGTGGAACTGGTTTTTCGTGTTTGTCCATCAGATACACAACAAAGCACATTTTTTTGTAGAACGTGCAAGCGGGCCGTCGTTATTACCGTATTTGTTGGACTAAGGTGCTCGTAAATCTGGTCCTAAACTCCCTCTGCTTCAGGTCCTAAAGTCAAACGAACACTGCAGCATCACTGAGAGTTAAAAACTGTCTAAATTCTTTCATCTTTAATAAAACGACCAGCGTTGCTGCTTTACCAGGTGTAACTATGAAGTTTAACATCCAGGCATCCATGAAAACAAAATTTATTACATTTAACGGAGTTAGAAGTTAGCAGGACGTTAGCTCGCTAGTTTCGCTTGTTACCCAAGCATGATATAGCACGTTCTGACAGAGATTTTTCAAAAAATTTAATCATACTGCTCTGCTGTCACTTCCAACATAAATGAAGACAGAAAACTAAACAGCAGTGATGTTTGTAGGGTTACTGAAGTTGGGCTAGCTGCTATATAATGATGTGCTATGTGATCGCTAGCGACACAGCTATGTTAGCATAGCATAAACACAGTGAAGCTGGAGGATGAACACTAACACTTTTCCACTTGATAAAAGTTAACGTGAGGGTTCCTGATGGTTAGAGACAAATGCAATCGCATGGCAGGATGCTGTAAACGGACCAAACTTCAGTCAGAACAACTGAGATAATCCATCCACAATACGAGATTAGTCATTAATATACTGCAACAACTGCAACAACAAAGTTCGATTTATCTGACTCCTTTGTTTCGCTTAATGTGCGCTATAATCCCGTGCACCTTATGGTCCGAAAAAAACGTATTTGACTTTTTTTATTTGGCACACTGCAGTTTAATGTTGCAAAGCACCTCTTTTTAACTTCAGTGGATATTATACATGGTTAACTCAGGATATGTCAGCACATTTCTACTGGAAATGCCTTTTGGTTAAACCTTCAGCAAAAAATTTGCATTTGCACTGTTAAATTTTTATATAGCTTTAATGTACTCAAAAAACAGCTGCTTGTTTAAGTAAAATAAATGGAAGGTGTTTTTTTGCACTAGTAAAGTTGTGGAGTTGTATTTTGTCTCACATCAATTATATCATTATCGCAAATTTTCAAATATATATCGTGATAAATATTTTTGGCCATATCGCCCTGCTCTAACTACTAAATATATTGATGCAATTTTTCTGTTGGGGGGTGTCCAAATTTATGCACCTGCCTAATTTAGTTTACCGTATTTTCACGACCATAAGGGCACTGTGCTAAAAGGCGCAGTCTCAGTTATGTGTGCCCTTACTGTATTTAACACACACATAAGGCGCACTGGACCATAGGGCGCATACAAGTACCGTATGCGTATTTAAAAATAAAGCGGGAGCAAACCTGAATTCGGTACCTTACTCACATTTCTATTACCAATAATCGTCATCATCAACAACACACAAGCATACAAGTGTGCGTATTTAAAAATAAAGCAGGAGCAAAACAAAGTTTGGTACTCACATTTTTATCATCAATCAAACCCATCGAAGTCCTCATCCTCTGTGTCTGAACAGCTGCGCTAAATCTCCATCAAACATGCCAGGTTCACTTTCTTCACTGTCAGAGTCACTTTCCGTGCCGTGCGGCTCCTCGGAAACGATGCCGGCTTTTGCGAAAGCTCGAACAACAGTGCCAGCAGACATGTTAGCCCAAGCATCTACAATCCATTGGCAAATTGTGGCGTAACTCGCCCGGCGCTGCCTTCCACTCTTAGTGAAACTGTGGTCTCCACCGGTCATCCATCGCTCCCAGGCCGCTCGCAGCCTTACTTTGAACGGGCGGTTCACACCGATGTCCAGCGGTTGGAGTTCCTTTGTCAGGCCTCCCGGAATGACAGCAAGCTCACAGTTCATTTGCTTCACAAGTTTTTTCACATCGGCTGTGAGATGGGCACGCATAGAGTCACAGATCAACAGCGATGGTGATGCGTGGAAAAAACCACCTGGTCTCCTTACATACACCTCCCTCAGCCAGTCTTTCATCATTTCCTCATCCATCCAGCCCTTTTCATTTGCCTTAATGATGATTTCTGCTGGAAACTTCTCTTTAGGCAAAGTCTTTCGCTTAAAAATCACCATAGGCGGCAGTTTCTGTCCATTAGCATGGCAGCCAAGCACAACAGTAAAAGAAGACTTTTCGTGCCCCGTTGTGCGTATCGCTACCGTGCTGGTCCCCTTCTTCTCCACAGTGTGACTCACCGGGATGTCAAAAGTGAGCGGGACCTCGTCCATGTTAGTGATGTGGCTGGGCTGGATGTTTTTGTCGCCGATGTGTTTGCTGCAGTAGGAGCGGAAGATGGCCAGCTTTTCCTTATAATCCGCTGGAAGTTGCTGCGCTACCGTAGTCCTGGTCCGGATGGAAAAATGGCACCGTTTCATAAAACGAAAGCACCAAGACGGACCTCCTTGGAAATGTTCAATGTTCATCTCTTCAGCTAGTGAAACTGCTTTTAGCCGAATGGTGAAGTCGAAACGCTTCTCCCGCTCGCTCTTTGCTCGATGATCCACCGCTCGAGTCTTTCCTCCAACTCGGGCCACCTCGCCTTATGTCCGCGGAAACTCAGCTGCGTTTTCTTGACCTGTCGGAGCTTGTTTTCCAGCTTCCTCCATTTGCGAACCATCGATTCGTTAATCTTAAATTCTCTCGCCGCTGCTCGATTTCCATGTTCCTCCGCGTAGCTGATGGCCTTCAGTTTAAACTGTGCTTCGTAAGCGTGTCTCTTTGCCATTTTCAGGGTTGTTAAAACAACGATGTCCTGCATAATGCACATACCTGTTCTTTTATACAGGTATGTGCGATTGTCCCGGTATATACGATCAACGCCCACACTTCACCCTTTAACGTTCTCATGGTGTTCTCTACTACGTCCTCCTTACGACACACAGGGCGCACTGCACTATAGGACGCGCCGCACTTTTTGAAGAAAATCTAAGACTTTTAAGTGCGCCTTATGGTCATGAAAATACGGTAAGTAACTTTTGCACACTTTCTGTAAATCCTATAAACTTCATTTCACTTCTCAAATATCACTGTTTGTCTGCTATATGATATATTTAAATTAAATTGCTGATCCAAACAACCAATGAAGGAAAGACATGAAAATTATCAAGGGTGCCCAAACTTTTGCATACGACTGTAGATCTGTTTCAAAGCACTGCAGCACCTGTAACACCTGTTAGCTGTGTGACTCTTTCAAGGATCTGGCCTGTCATTAGCTAAGAGCGCTGGCTCTTTGGGTCTAGCTACTGCCAGCTTGAAGGCCTGTGGTACATCTCTGAGTCCTCTGAGCTTCATTCATGACTCATTTTAACCAATGGATGTTTGTATCTGTGTGTGCCTGTATGTCTGTGTCTATATGTCAGGTTGGGTATCAGACGCCACCTCTCTGGGGACATCTCAGGACCTCTAAGGTATGGAGGCCTATCTCCCCCCACCACTCCCCCTGCCAGTGGTGGACTCCCTCAGACATCGGTGCGTTGGTGGTTCTTTGTGTCCGGGGATGGACGTCCAGGTACACACCGGCTCACTCCTTGGCGGCCGCTTATCGGGGCCTGGAGCCTGGGGCTCGCTCGGGCCACTTCGGGGGTGGGGTGCCCCCGGCCTCTCGGCCTGGGGCTCGGTCACTCAGGCACAGCTGGCTGCCGGCGGAGCTCACGGGCGCGTCACTGCAACCCCCCCTGGCTTCTGCTCCGCGGCTGCTGAGTGAGCCCTCATCTGGGACTCTCCTCAGCTCTTTCTGGGACAGTGGCGCGGCTGCCCCTCTGTTGGTCTTCCATGGTCTCTTGTGTTCTGGGGGCCTCTGGATGTCTGGAGTTTTGATCTCCTCCATACCTGCTTCATGCCCTGGAGGACGGGGCTGTGGCCCCCCCACACCCTCTAACAGATCATTACATGAAGGAACCTTTTAAAAACAAGCGCGTCCATGCTCACAGGTGTACACACGGGTGATCACACCCACAAACTACACCCTTTTTGGCTCCTACCTCAAAGCACACTGTGTTCTGTTGATCTTATGTGCTGCACAATAATGTTTAATATTTAGTATTTACTGTCATATTCCCATATATCATTGTGATGTTGTTTATTCTATTACTCTTGTTCTCTTCTGCTTGTTTTCTTTTTTCTTTCTCAACAGGTGATCCAGGTGATCGATAGATGCATTTTTTGTCTGCTTATTTTGTTGGTTTTTGTTTTTTTGCCCTTTATCCCCGTCCCTCTTCTCCGCTGTTTTTCTTTCCCTCTTTCTTTTCCCCAGTCAAATCTGTCCCGTATTTAGCAAGTGAAAATAAATAAAATAAACAATAAAAGGTGAATCAAATGGACCATTATGGCAAGGCTGGGATGGTCCATTTGGTAAAGTAAATCCGTTGGGCATCTTCTTCTTCTTCGCCTTTAGACAAAAATTCTGATGCAAATGAGCCGAACGGGACAGGCAAAAAAAAGATATGAGTGCCGCCTTAAACACAGACACACAGAGTTCTTGTTACTTACCCCGCCTCCACTGTCTTCCACTTCTCCTCAAAGGACAGCGAGACTCTGCATGACACAGAGATCAAAGTTAGCCCCGCCCACCTCTGACAGGTTACCGGTTATCGATCAGATCCCGGTAACCCGCTCCCATCTTATTATCGGTGTTGTCGTGAGCGCATGAAGCAAAGATATTCCACACAGCCAATCACCAGCCAGAACAAAAAATGTGCAAGCCAATCACGTGTCAGCACAGCACGGGGCGCGGTCATGCGCCATCAGACACGTCTGCTTGTTATCGCCGTGACAATGGAGACACTTCTCCAACTTCGGCGATCGTAGCTCAAGAGTTGGGAGTTCGCCTTGTAATCGGAAGGTTGCCGGTTCGAGCCCCGGCTCCGATAGTCTCGGTCGTTGTGTCCTTGGGCAAGACACTTCACCAGTTGCCTACTGGTGGTGGTCAGAGGGCCTGGTGGCACCAGCGTCCGGCAGCCTCGCCTCCGTCAGTGCGCCCCAGGGCGGCTGTGGCTACAATGTAGCTGCCATCACCAGTGTGTGAATGTGTGGAAGATTGCGTATAGTGTAAAGCGCTTTGGGGTCCTTAGGACCAAGTAAAGCACTATACAAATACAGACCATTTACCATTTGTTAACGACCTTTGACCTTGAACAGCCGTTTCTGTCAAACACTGAAGAACAACACTTCGCAGAGTCAGCTAACCCACACTGCCCCCTGCTGACAGTAAACAACAGTAAACAGGTTTGGGTGTTGCTGCAGCCAACGTCGGCCATCTTTCCCTAACTCTGCCCTCGCCCCCATAACCATCAGCCAAGTGTCACAGCATTCCCAGAGAGGAACACTGATCCCAGACCTGCGCTGTTTCACACCTTCATCACCCTCGGTGTGCCTGTGGATGTGAAGCTGATTGGTCAGGGTGCGCAGAGAAAACATGCTGGAATCAGCTGAGCAGACCACACACGTCAAACACTGAGAGGGGGGTGGCTTACAGATGTGCAGCTGCTGCAGCTACAGGTGAAACAGGTGAGTCACTCTTCCACGAAACACATAAGCCTGGCGTGAGTTCATTTCCATGGCCAGTGAAAGTGAAATGGAAATCAGGTCATGGAAAAAGTTTTCACAGAAGAGAGAAACACATCAGGGACGTAACCAGGGAAACCATCAGTGGTAAAACACTTCACAGATCTGAGATCCAGGCGCTCCGGAGGCTCTCACGCTTGCCTGTGGGGAGCAGAGAGCTGCCAAACGTGTGGACGAGCTGCAGCTCGGGGACCAGCAGGTCCAAACATCCCCAGAACCCTGTTACACCCACTTTAGCTCATTGCTAAATCCCAGTTAGGTTTCCTTAGCCCTCGCGCTGACCGGCAGCTCTCACTTTACCCGCCCCTTTCTGCTGATTGGCTGCCCCGGCACACGGAAGTGTCATGTTAGTCATGTCCAAATTCATGGGCTGCTGCATACTGAGGACCCGGCCTTCGCGGTCTACGTGGGCGGGTCCTCAGAAGGTCGGGTACGCCGGAAGTAAACGGCTGTGAAATTGTACAGTCTAGCCTTCAGATTAGCGTCACCGCTGTCTGGGTGAAGTTTAATAAACTCAGCCGTCTGCTCCTTGCTGTCTAAAATATAACAGGACACTGACGTAAACTCACGACCGTCTCACACGTCTGTTTAATCAGTTTTCTGTTTGATGTTTATTCAGCTGTGTGAAAACCACCCGGGGGATTAAAAAGGTTTTTTTTTTAATATAATTTGATCTAATAACTTTAATCTCAGCCAAACTGATTGCCTCACAAACAAAGCCCAACAATAACATTTTAAGTTATCTAAGTGACTTATATATCACGTTTAACCTAAGTAGCGAAAGACCGCGGGGGTCTGAAAATGATGTGCCGGGAGTTGTGCCGTTCTTGGCGGCTCCAGTAACCCTCGAGCTCCCGGCTAGCTATCGAGCTGGTGGGTAACAGACGTCTCCGAAAACGTCGGAGCACTTTTGCAAATATGTGATATCTTGATAAACCGAGCAGATATTTGACGTTTACACAGCTACTTTCTGCCTGAAAATATGCTACAAGTTTATTTTGTGACCCAGAAAGATTAATAAGAGTAATTTTAAAACTTAGCAGCGGCCGCCATTGTTGAAAACTGGAATTGGCTGGGCCGCGCTATGAATTCTGGGATATGTGACTTTTTTTATTTCACCATTCATTAACTGCACAGAGAAGGCCTCGTTTAAATATGTTAATGTTTTCTTTAAGCAAAGACTATTAATAAAGTTTGTCATGACTGGGCCAAGTGTCCTCTTTTTTGGAAATCAAAGCATGGTCACCCTAACATGAATCCACTTCCTGGCTGTGACATCATCATCAGATCATCCAATGAATCCAACACAGCTTCACGTCTCGTTCGGTTTGTGTTGATGCAGCTTCCAACATTCACGCCGATTCGTGCGCTCAGACTGGGTCACGTGACCGTTTCAGCTGCAGTTCAAACTCAGACAGGAAGCTCTGTGACTTTTATTTTGAAAGTCAGAGACTTAGCAAAGAGGAAGCTAGCAGGAAGGAATCATGCGTGTCTGTGCGAGTGTGTGTGTTACCTGTAGTACTGGGACAAGTACAGCAGCCTGTGGGGTCAAACAAACACAATCATTAATCAATCAGCAGACCTTTAGCTCGTTAACATGTTCCTAACCCGAACGGCATTAGGTCGAGCGCCTCTCCTCGCCAACACGCCTACACTCAGGCTCGACCGCCGCCTCGGTCAGAGGTTACATTCTGTAAAACCAGACTATTACTGGACTGTACACATGATCATCAGGTGTTTGCGATAGAGCTGACCAATAGGAGCGCATGAACACACAAAGCTTCAGTCATCAGCCTGAACACACCTGAACAAACTGCTGTCACTCACGAGGCTTTGTGCCACTGTGAACCCTGAACGACGCAACGCTGCAAGCTCGAACACAGAGACGGGAACAAAGAGAGACGCCCTGAGCAGACCGAGCTACAGACCTGGCAGGATCCGCCTGAAACCTGAGCATGCTCCGTGTGTTTGCTCTGCTCAAAGCTGACATCGCAGAGGTCGAACAGAGGCTTCAGTAGTAAACGCCACATTAACAGTAGTATTAAACGCAGTATTAACTGTAGTATAAGTACATGAACTCACCCCAGCAGCACAGTGACAGACAGGATCACAGTCACAGCTTTTGTGTGGAGCACGGCCATCTTTCAGACCGGGACGGGTCCGATCCTCGCAGGTCTCTCGGTCCAGATCAGGACCACATCAACCACCGAGACCGCGTCCAGCACTTGGCTTCTGATCCAGCAAGTCTAATAAAACCAGCCCGACTCCTCTGTGTCTGCACAGAACGCAGCGTTTACTGGCTGGATCTGATTAGCAGGTTGAAGTGTTCAGGCACAACTCACATCCTCCACACCCTAGAGAGAGAGAGAGCAAGAGAATCTGAACTGTTAATAAAGGAGCAGCCAGTCAGCGGAGAAATGGGAGGAGCTAAAGCAGCTTGTTGGTGAATGGAGGGGCTGCAGCAACGTCCAGTCTCAGAAAGAAGATCAGCAGGTACACACCTGTGGCTCAGGTTACCTGAGACAGCCCCCTCCTCCTCTCACGGCTGGAGCACATTTAAAGCCCGCCCTGACTTCCTGTACGCTCTGACCTCCTTATCGCATCGTTATACGAAGCTTCTTTTCACAACTGTAAACCGAGACGCGTGTTTCGGCGCCATGAAGTCTGAAGTTATCTGGGCCTAAAATAACACGGCTGTAAACGGAGCGAGGTCACCTGACACAGGTGTGCTGTTGTCACAGTAACATAAAGTCGTCACATCAAACCTTCACACCGTGCGCAGGTGAATGTCACAGAAGACAGCAAAGCCCCGCCCACATTCAAGTAGCACTGCAGCATTCCAAAATGAAGCTTTTTTGCTTCAATGTTTCATTGAAGACACAAGTTGTGCTTTCTCCTTTGAATATTAATGATTGCTTAATAATTACCAAAAAGATTCATTTCTGATTCTTCAGTTAGTCAATAAAAGACATCAGCTCATCATGCAGGTGTGGAGCTGTGTCCACTCCCGTGGAACAACATGAAGGTATGCACACGCATCACATGACAGTCCTCTGTTTGTGTGAAAACGATGGTTGTTGTTGTTGTGCAGGATCATAAGCCTTTGCCTCCCTCCTGAGCTGAGCTCCAGCAGATCCTCGCTGGTCTGGAGTCGCTAACAGTACATCACATGTGCAGCTGCTCCTCTCAGCAGAAACAGGTAAACAGTTTTCCTGAGCTGCTCGGTCCTCCTCCGGCACAGAGGTCAGAGCACCTGCAGTGAAGCAGAGGGGAACAGCTCCAAAAACACAGATTTGTTCCTGTTTTAAGGTCTTGGAGCGTTTCCTCATTCTGACATCACTTCCTGGCTTTGAAAGTAGCGGCGGTTTGGGCATCTGACAGGGATGCCTCCAGGGTGAGGTGTTCTGGCCATGTCCCACTGGGAGGAGGCCCGGGGCAGACCTTACAATGCCGTGATTGCAGCAATTCCCCAACTCTCTGTGAATGGTACTCATGGTCTTTGATCAGTGGGTTTTGGTCAGTGGTTGTTGATCAATGGTCATGAGAATTTGCATAATTATGATTAAGGAACTGACCTCACAGCCCATTGTTCCTTCAGTGGGCTGGTTTCAGTCATTATGTAAATGTCCTGTTTATAAGATTGAAACCTGCGGTCAGCTGAGACTGAAGACGTCACTTGGATGAGTGACGAAACGTTTCTCCCAGAAAACGATACGTCCAGATCAGGGGTGCCCAATCCCGGTCCTCGAGAGCTAGCGTCCTGCAGCTTTTAGATGCATCCTTGTTCCCACACACCCGAATCAAATGAATGGCTTGTTATCAGGCCTTTGCCAAACATGATGGCATGCTGAAGAGGTAATCACACCATTTGATTCAGCTGTGTTGGAGTAGGGATGCATCTAAGAGCTGCAGGATAGTAGCTCTTGAGGACTGGGATTGGGCAGCCCTGGTCCAGATGAACAGAATCAACTTTTGGAGATCTATATATAACCCCTTTGTAAACGCTGTTCACCGAAGTCTATTTACCAACATACGTAAAGATATTACACATAAAAAATACACGGAAACATTGGAAATGACTTTTTGGCACAACACCGGCACTACACTTCATGATGTTTCCGTCTCTCCGTTTCCAGCCCGGAGCTGCCAACCAACCCGGAAACAGCGCGACACACACGGGCGGGCGGACGGACAGCACGTACCTGTGCAGGCGCTCGTCGCTCTCCTCCGTCTTCTTTTTTTTTTCTTTCTTTCTTTCTTTCTTACAGTTGTACTGGCGGTTGGCAAACAATTGAAAGGTGCCTGTCTTCTTCGTCTGTCTCACCTTCACTTCCTGCTCCGCCACAGCCAGCGGGGAGGCCACGCCCCCTAACCTCCCCCCGGTGCTGTGTTGAAACGCTTCCGCGTTTCTGGCTGATGCGCTTGGTCGTGAGCAGACTCAAGCTGGTCTCCGTGTTACTGAAGAACACGAACACAAAATATTACACGCAGCGCAATGTTTACACAAACACACTTCCTTGGATGGCTGAGTAACGGGAAACACCCGCAGCAGATGGGTGAGGGTGAGCACCACCACCAGTGACGGAGAACCCTCCCCATGTAACCAGGAACTCCCCGTGGGTTTAATTCACCAAAAGGCTTCCCGTGGTTCACTCGATCTAAAGCCAGTCAACCTGTGGCTTTAGAAGCATCAATTAAACACGAGAACTGATGGATTCTAATTTGTGTTGTACAGTTATTTCCTTTTTAACCTTAATTTATATTTTATTCCTTCCTAGTTAAATTTACCCTTTTTAATTTTTCATATTTATTTCCTATCTCATTCATAGCCTTTTCCTTTTTTGTTCTCTTTAGGTCACGAGCAGTTGTCCAAGCATTTCACTACATATCGTACTGTGTATGACTGTGTACGTGACAAATAAAATTTGATTTGAATTTGATTTTTGGGCCTGCACAAGTTTCCTTGTATACACTGTCAGTACCATCCTTTCACTTGATGCCAAACTGATTTTCCAGGGAAGAGATACACACTTATCTAGATCCTTAGATAAAATCCTGGCCTATAATTATCCACCCAGCTCACTTTTCCAGTTTTGACCAAAATACAGACATTTAGTGTGGGAGAATGTCATGGATCACAGATCCAGTGAAACAGAGGGCTGAAACAGGAGCTAGCCTTAAACTAGCATGTCTCAGATTTTCCTGTGATCCAAACCACAGGCCTTACTATCAAATACTTTATGAATGGCTTCATATACCTCACGTGTCAATACACTCATAGGTCCATTGTTGTACAGTGTAGTGTAATGTTGTCTCCATAGTGCTGCAGTATTATCTTCCCCAGAAACCGTGCAGAGTACAGATGGTTTGCAGTTGTTAACAGCATTTACCTCTTTCCCAAAATCTACATTTTCCCATGGATCCATCGGAGCAGAGACGGGGATCAGACCACCAACGTCCTGATTAGTAGGCGACATGCCACCCCTGTGCTTACATTGGACATCAAGCAGTTTACCACCTTCATGCAGAGCAGCCACTGTATCATCATATGGAACAAAGTTTATGTGAAGGCTGAAGATGCTGATGTTGGACATCCTGCACAAAACCGATTCTTTAGGCAAACAAATGTTGTTTAGATGTTTATTTGTATTATTATAAAAACCAAGAAGTCCTCTTCACTAAATGCTCTGGCAGCAGTGTGTTATTAGTGACATGATTATTTGGAGTTGTTGCTGGCAGTTGTTCCACATTTACAGTAAAACCCACAGGTATATGGTCTGACACAGCTACCCTAGATTTGCAGTCATGTTTTCTAATCCTGCATGACCCTCAGCTGTACTGATGCAATGATCCAGCCATGATGAAGTATAACAAGCTCCAGCCTACTGAGACAATCCTCGTCATTTTCACAAGTTTCATAAGGAGGACAACCAAACTTTTGTTATTCTGTGTATATTGTACACCAGTCTGCATCCAGCCTAATGGGCTTATCGCAGCCCTGGTATTCTGCCTCTGACTACAGCTGTGCTGAGACCAGCTGTTGATTCCTCCACTCCCCAAAATTTGGGCTCAAGGTAGTTAATTCTTGGTTAAGTCACTGTGTCTCCTGTAAATATAAAACGTCACATTGCGTTACAACAACACATCAAGCTTTGTGCCCTGCACTCTGTCCCAAACGCAGGCCACCACAGTTAGTTACACACAGTAGCTGTGGACACCAGGGGACACAATTATCTGCGCTGCTGGATGCACTGTGTTTGACCTCACACATCCGGGCCTGCGTGGTTCATGACAATGCCGGCCAGATCCGTTTCAGGCCAGAGTTCAGGACTGTGCTCCGTATATTGACAACTTTCTGGCAGGTGGCATTCTGTCAATGCAGAGAAAGCGTTTCTGCATCTACATCTGGGGAAGTCTTGTGCTGAACACGCTAATTTAGTCTTTACAGTTTTTATAGTACTGCCAATGAGAGATACACTTCCAGGCCTCTTGTTGCCTCCAGCAGTAACAGTGTGCAATCCCAAACCTGAAACAAGCTTCTCCATGGCCCAAGTTTGACTTCATGTTATTTATGTTCATAATCGAGCCGCTATGTTTATTCTAGAAATGGCACAATACCACTTTTTTATGTCCGATACCGATATCATAAATTTGGATACCAATACTGATATGAATCCGATATAGTGTTTTTTAATCAATAAAACTGTTTTTTAATATCTTGCTGCATTTTGTATAAGTTCATACTCAAGTTTAAAAAAAACCCACTAAAGCTATTCTGTTATACCTGTATGTAAAAAACACACTGCACCCAAAATATTTCATAGTTCAGCAAAACTGATGAATCTAATAAACTTAAACCTGCTCAATCCTCCCTATTCTGGTGTTTTAAAGAGTAAGCAACCTAATAGGGTTGCAGCCTCGCCTCTGTCAGTGCGCCCCAGGGCCGCTGTGGCTACAATGTAGCTGCCATCACCAATTCAATTCAATTTCAATTCAATTTTATTTATATAGCGCCAAATCACAACATAAGTCGCCTCAAGGCGCTTCATAGATACAGAGAAAAAAAACCCAACAATCATATGACCCCCTATGAGCAGCACTTTGGCAACAGTGGGAAGGAAAAACTCCATTTTAACAGGAAGAAACCTCCGGCAGAACCAGGCTCAGGGAGGGGCGGGGCCATCTGCTGTGATTGGTTGGTGTGAGAGAAGGAAGACAGGATAAAGACATGCTGTGGAAGTGTGTGAATGTGTGTGTGAATGTGTGGATGATTGTGTATAGTGTATAGCGCTTTGGGGTCCTTAGGACCAAGTAAAGCGCTATACACTATACAGACCATTTACCATTTACTCCCAGCAAAAAAAAAAACTAAATAGGGAACCACCCCCCACCTCATGATGCTTAATTGACGTAATCAACTTTAATTTGATGCAGTGCGGAAAAAAAATGCACAGAAATCAATTATTTTTCAAATCAAATCACTTTTATTGTCACATCACATGTGCAGGTACATTGGTACAGCACATGTGAGTGAAATTCTTGTGTGCGAGCTTCACAAGCAACAGAGTTGTGCAAAATACAATAATGTAAACAAGCAAAATACAAGAATGGCTACATCTGAAACTAATAAATATATGTAAAATATATAATAGTATATGCATTTCTGGATGTGTATACTAAATATTTTTCTACGTGTGTGTGTGTGTGTGTGTGTGTGTGTACACATATTTTACAAATTAAATAGAGTAAACAATAAATAAAATATATAAAAATATACAGAGTTGAGACATGTGCAAAACAGTGGCATTACTGTACAGTATGGAGTGCATAATGTTGAAGTTCCAGTAGTGAAGCTGAGGTGTCTATGACGTGTTCAGCAGTCTGATGGCCTGGTGGAAGAAGCTGTCTCTCAGTCTGCTGGTACGGGACCGGATGCTGCAGAACCTCCTTCCTGATGGAAGCAGTCTGAACAGTTGATGGCTGGGGTGACTGGAGTCCTTGATGATCCTCCCCGCTTTCCTCAGGCAGCGCTTCCTGTAGATGTCTTGGAGGGAGGGAAGCTCACCTCCAATTATCCGTTCAGAGCACCGCACTACTCGCTGGAGAGCTTTGCAGTTGTAGGCGGTGCTGTTGCCATACCAGGTGGTGATGCATCCAGTGAGGATGCTCTCAATGGCACAGCGATAGAAGGTCCTGAGGATGCGGGGGCTCATGCCGAATCTTTTCAGTCTCCTGAGAAAGAAGAGGCGCTGCTGCGCCTTCTTCACTGTTTTGTTTGTGTGTACTGACCACGTAAGATCCTCAGCCAGATGTACACCAAGGAACCAGAAGCTGCTCACTCTCTCCACAGCAGCGCCGCTGATGGTGATGGGGGTGTGTACTTCTCTGCACCTCCGGAAGTCCACTATCAACTCCTTTGTCTTTGCGACGTTGAGGGTGAGATGGTTGTCTTGACACCAGTGGGTCAGGGCGCTGACCTCCTCCCTGTAAGCCGTCTCATCACCGTTGGTGATAAGACCCACCACTGTAGTGTCGTCCACAAACTTCACAATGATGTTGGAGCTGTTAGTGGCTGTGCAGTCGTAGGTGTAGAGTGAGTACAGGAGAGGGCTCAGTACACACCCCTGTGGAGCACCAGTGTTCAGTGTGACGGGGGATGAGGTGATGCTGCCCAGTCTGACTACTTGGCGTCTGTCAGACAGGAAGCTAAGGATCCAGCTGCAGAGGGAGCTGCTCAGTCCTAGATCCTGCAGTTTCCTGTCCAGCTTCGAGGGAACGATGGTATTGAATGCTGAGCTGTAATCTACAAACAGCATTCTCACATACGTGTCTCTCTTCTCCAGGTGTGACAGGGCAGTGTGTAGTGTCAGGGCTATGGCATCATCAGTGGACCTGTTGTGGCGGTATGCGAACTGTAGAGGGTCCAGTGAGTCGGGTAGTGCAGAGCAGATGAAGTCCCTGACCAGCTTCTCGAAGCATTTGCTTACGATGGGGGTCAGGGCTACAGGTCGCCAGTCGTTCAATGAGGAGATGGTGGAGGATTTGGGTACAGGGACGATGGTGGCCATTTTGAAGCAGGCTGGGACTACAGACAGAGAGAGGGAAAGGTTGAAGATGTGCGTGAACACTCCAGCCAGCTGAGCCGCGCATGACCTGAGGACGCGGCCGGGAATCCCGTCCGGACCTGTAGCTTTGCGTGCGTTCACCTTCCTGAAGCACTTCCGCACATCCTCCTCAGACACAGTGTGCGCACTGACATCATCCGCGGTGCGCACACTGTCCGGTCTCATGGTGTTCGCTGTGTCGAATCTAGCGTAGAATACGTTTAGATCCTCACACAGAGAGGCCGTGGTCTGCGGTGTGCTGGTTTTCCCTCTAAAGTCTGTGATCGTGTTTAGTCCCTGCCACATACTCCGAGGGTTGTCAAACTGTTGCTCCACCCTGTCCCTGTACTCACGTTTGGCTGCTTTGATCGTCTTCCGGAGTTGGTAATGTGTGTGTTTGTAGTCCGATGTGTTCGCGGAGGCAAAGGCGGTGCTCCGTGCCACCAGTGCCGCGTGAACATCTCCGTTAATCCAAGGTTTTTCTGTTTTTCTACAATATTTAAATAGATTCAACATCTTTCTTCAACAGAACTGCAGACTGCACAAATGGTACCTTCCCAAAGGAAAAAGTACGATAGCTTACTAGAGTATATTAGACTTAACAGTTACTACAGTAATGGACTTCTATACATTTTACATCAGATTAAAACTTTGGGTGTAAGATTCAGATAATTATTTATTAAAAGCTAGACATTTTAAATGAGAATAAGAAAGAAAAGTATGTCTTTGTGCCCCCTTTTCCCTGTTCATGCCCTGTCGGCCCCCCTGGCTAAACTTTGCTAGATCCGCCCCTGCACAGTTACCAGCCGTCAGCTGTAGAAAAAGATCCTGGTGTAGAAAGTAATATTAAATAAATTCTAACAACAGCTGATCAAGCTTAAACGTGCTGCTGTTGTTCAGCCGCTGGTTTCCTCTTTCTGGTGCAAAGTGGGCCAAAAAGAAACAAGAGAGACGGACTCGCGACAGAAAAGCCGATCAGCTGATCATTGATCAGTTTCATGATTGAAGTAGCAGCAGGGGAGAGAGAGAGAGAGAGAGAGAGAGAGAGGTAGTCGCTCCATATATTGGTTGTTAAGCTTAACGCAGGAATGCTTTACAAACATTCAGAGATGAACTTACACACTTGCTTTACTTCTCTCAGGGATCACTTCCTCAGAGATGAAATGCTGGTTGGCGAGGCTCCAAATGCTCAACCAGACACCAACAGGTCCGGCACACCACAGCCGCTCTATCCCATGACGCATACTGCTCCAACGTGCTACGGTTATGAGCAGTGGCGTGTCTAGAAAATTTTTGTTGGGGGGGCCAGGTAGGGGCACAGATTTGGAGAAGGGTGGCAGATTTAATTGGCAGATAATGTTTAAAAAAATAATTCTACCAACCCTTAACCATAATTCAATAATCCTATAAACCTAATAACCAAATGCACTTTTAACTCTTATTAGAATGAGATTTTAACCACTACGGTGCAAAGTTTTTAGATACTGTGTTGATAAAGTACAAGAGATACAATCAGTGCTTTGTCAGTGTTTACTCAGCATTCAAGGACATCAATATTTGCATAGTATTTTTACTGACATATAGTGCACATATGTTTTGGGCAAAAACATTTTTGAAAATTAAAATACGAACATTTGTAACAAACAATTGACAAATTAGCCAATGCCAATGCAAAACCAATGCCTGTTAAAAAAAGAAGATAATTTTCTCACAAACTGGTGTTTGATTTTGAAACAGGAAAAAAGTGGAGAAACAAATGAAAAGACTAACATTTGAATAAAACCTAAAGGCAAGTAAATACTTTCTATGCTGCCTTATGGTAAACTTTGGTAATATTGATAAAGAACAACACTGGCTGATGATGAAATCCAGTCAGCTGGCATGGTGACACTGCCAGTATTAACCTGCAGGGCTGGACTGGGACAGAAAATCGGGCATTTTTACTACAGACTGACCCACCAGGTAGTAAAGCCATAAAGACTTTGACTGAAAACAAACCCTGTTGTGACAGTGATGTACAGTCTTGTTGGTATATGTATGATTTCTATACATTTTACGTCAGATAAAAACTTTGGTTGTAAGATTCAGATAATTATTTAATAAAAGCTAGATATTTTAAATGAGAATAAGAAAGAAAAGTATTTCTTTGTGCCCCCCTCTCCCTGTTAATGCCCTACCTGGCCCCCTGGCAAAACTTTGCTAGACCCGCCCCTGCACAGTTACCAGCTGTCAGCTGCTTAGAAAAGGATGCTGGTGTTATTTGTCTCTCAGAAACAGTTCATAACTTCCCTTCAACTCATCCATGTCACCTAAAAGGTAAACCTGTTTCTCCATCACCTGTTCAGCTCTGATGGTTCAGTAAGGACATCTCCTGGTTTCATGTTTCCCTCTCAACACATATCTAAACAGACATCATGACCAGCAGCTTTACAGCTGTGGCTCCAGCAAACATCAGCTGATACTAGAAATTAATATTAAATACATTCTAACAACAGCTGATCAAGCTTAAACGTGCTGCTGTTGTTTAGCGCGACATCCGCTGGTTTCCTCTTTCTGGTGCAAAGTGGGCGATAAACAAACAAGAGAGAAAAGCCGATCAGCTGATCACTGATCAGTTCCATGATTGAAGTAGCAACAGGAGAGGGAGGGGGAGAGAATGAGAGAAGAAGAGGCAGCTGTGCAGCGTAAAGACAGAATAAATCCAGCTTTGTGCCTTTTTTCCCATTCTAGCTAAAGTCCGGGACAAACTGTGTCTCTTCTCAGCTCAATATGAAACGTGTAATATTTTCTCTGAATGAGGGACCATTCCATTTTTTTAAGGAGCCGTTGGCAACTCTACTAACTAACCTTATGAATAAAATAAAGTTCACTATCAGTAACATCATAGCACCCACCCAGCTGTATAAAAACTCCGTCAAACTGGCTAGAACGCAGTATGAGTTATTGCAACTGACAGTAAAAAGTCAGCAACACAAAAATAAACTCCACCTAAACTTAGTTTATATCTGACCCAGATAGACTGCAGCTCATAACGTCTTACCTGAAGTTCAGTTCACCTGACACTCGGACTGGCGGCTGCTTCGGGTCTCTCCTCCTGCCTCCCCTTCCCTCATCCACCTGTTGCCTCTGTGGAAGCCCCGTCATAGCCACCACCAAACAACGGAGTTATTTCTACACATCGACCTGCATCTGGCCAATCCACCACCTCTCATTGTTCATGCCATTACAAAAAAAATAAAAAATAAGTCACGGGGCAGATGCCCGGTATGCCCGATGGCCAGTCCAGCTATGTTAACCTGCAACCAAATCTGCAGCTCCATACAGCAATGTTACGACTTAGATTATATCTTATAACTCATAACTCTTATGTTAGCTGCCCTCAGTAGCATACTGTCTGAAATATTCCACAGCTGCAATAATTCTTTAAGTGTTATTTTTTCCTTGGTATTCTAATTTCACCGAAGTTTACTAAACTCAACAAACTTGATATTACTTACCGGGACATTTATTCTGTCCTCATTTTCTTTCACCGAAAAATTGTTTCCTGCAGTGCCATCTTTCGGCTTGGCTCTCCTACCTTTGCTAACGTGATGGCATAGCGCAGAAGCGATGCTGCATTCACTTACACTCGGATATCTGAGCGTCACCGTGAAAACATAATCGGATATTTGATTGAATTTTATTGTTTTGCCTTTGGGGTGGCACCTGGGGTGGCCAGTCTGGTTTGGGGGGTGGCCTGTGCCCCCCCAGGCCACCCCGCTGGACACGCCATTGGTTATGAGCCGAGTTACGCCGTGTCGCAAGTTTTGTGAGGTTTTTTTTTTTTATATTTCAAGGATCGTATTACATTTTTTATTTCTCTCCGATATCCGATCCAGTAATGTAGGTCAGTATCAGACTGATACCGATACGTAATATCAGATCGGTCCATCTCTAGTTTATACTGGTTTGACTGCAGCTTCTACACAGTGACAGACGTGTTTCTGACATTTTACAGGTCCAGTTTAAATTCCTGCACTTGTGTTTCCAGCACAGAGGCTTCACAGCCTGTTCAAAGCCTTCCAGGACTCCTTCAGTGCTTACAGCCTTGCAGCTTTCAGAACGTGAACATGAAAACGAAAGTGAGAGGGGAAAGAGAAAGCAATGACGTCATCGCTGCACAGACGTTTCACGGTTTCTGTTTTGCGTTTGTGAACCAATCAGAACACTTCTGGTTGGTTTTAATAACAATAATAACAATAAAAATATTAATAATGACAATGATATGAAGAGAGTCAGTCTACGGTCAGGTTCTTCTCTCTCACCATATCCGCTGATTTCAGGTGTGCTGTGATTATTTCTCTGGAAGTAAAATAAAGTGAAATGTGAGTGACAGGAACACGTTTTTACACGAGTCCGATGTCGTCCTCTCGTCCAAACGCTGAAAACTAACCAGTCTTCAATGTTCCGAGCGCACCTTCAGCACCTGCAAGACCCACCAATCAGCGCCCTGCCTCGCTCACCAGTTTGCAGGTACTTTTTCCCAAGAGGGAAAATGAAAGACGGACTTTTTCCCCAATATTTCTGTTTCCTGTTTGTAAAATAAAAGCTTGAACTCTGCTGGCAGAATGGACACGCACTCTCAGCACCGCACAGGATCTTCATCGTCTTCATCATGGTCACCTGGGGCCTGCTCTTCGTCCTCTGTGGCGCCCTGACCCCTGCCCTCTGCTGTGATTGGCTCACGCACTACAAGCAACCGAGCAAAGAAGCCCGGGGCCTCCTCACTCTCATGGTGAGTACAGCACTGACTCCAGGTCCTTAAATTGGTCTTTAAAACATTCCAGGACTCCTTAGACTGTTACAAAGAGACAGTTCCGGGGTCCTTTAAAAGTTTCCAGGATCCTTGAAGACATTTCAAGAGTGATGAAATTATCCCAGGACATCATTAAGTTAAAGAGATAAAGAGATTCCTGCTGTAAGAAGATCATTTGTAACCTTCACTATAGCTGTTTCTGTGCTGTTATGGGCTCTGAAACCTGACTGGAATAAGCCCTTCCTCTGCAGACGTGATGAATATTCAAGACAAAGTTTACTGACAGCTGAAACGATGCATTCAGAGCCTGTAGGACATTTGTAAACATCACAGGTCACATGTTTAGCGTGTAGACTGAAGGGGTGTCCAAATTCATGGGCTGCATCCTCCTGAGGACCCGGCCTTCGCGGTCTACGTGGCCTGGGTCCTCAGAAGGTCGGGTAGGCCAGTCGTGAGCGGCTGTGAAATGTGACGCTCGAGCCTTCAGATCTGCGTCACCGCTGTCTGGGTGGAGTTAATAATCTCGGCTGTCTGCTCCTTGCTATCTAAAATATAACAGGACGCTGGTGTAAACTCTCGACCGTCTCACACTCCTGTTTAATCAGTTTCTGTTTGACGTTTATTCAGCTGTGTGGAAACTAGAACTTTGATCTCAGCCAAACTGATTTACTCACAAACAAATGAAACACTGAAAAAAGCCAAACAATAACATTTATAAGTTATCTAAGTGACTCATATATCATGCTTAACCTGAGTAGTTAAGACCGCAGGGGGGTTGAAAAAGATGTTTGGGTGGAGTTCGCTGTTATCGCCCCGGCTAGCTATCGAGCTAGTGGGTAAAAGACGTCTCTCCAAATATGTGATATCTTGATAAACCGAGCAGATATTTGGAGTTTAATATCTTAGAAGCTTATTTTGTGACCCTGTTTTTTTCTCCATACAGGTGACCCAGGTGTTTTGTTTGTTTGTTTGTTTGTTTGTTTCTTCCCCCCCTTCTCACCGTCTCTTCTCCCCTTTGGTTTTCTTTCTCTCCCTCTCTTTCCTTCATTCTCTCTCCCTGTCCTGTCCCCCAGTCATGTCTGTCCCGTTTGTAGCAACTGAAAATAAAATAAATTCATAATTATAATAAAGGTCAATCAAATGGACCAATATGGCAAGGCCATGATGATCCACTTGGTAAAATAAATCCGCTTGGCATCTTTCTTGGCCTTAAGACAACAATTCTGATGCTAAAGATCCAAACGGGACACAAAAAAAAAAAAAAAAGAATTTGGACAGCCTTCTGCGCGTCGCTATGACGCAATCGGTCTACAAATGCGGCCTCAGGAGGATGCAGCCCATGAATTTGGACACCCCCTGAATGTGGGGACGTCAACAACACGTCACGATTGGCAACAGCTCAGAGCGATGTGGTGAAATGAAGCGCTGTCTCTCTGTTTCAGGGCGATCAGCTGACTGAACAGCACTCTTCAGTTCATCCGGTTCGATTCCCAAAACATCTCTACAAGCAAATAAAAAACTCTGAGGTAGGTCACATGACTACATCGATGACATCACATCTGTTTGTCAATCAGACGCCTGCAGCTCACCTCTCTCTCTCTCTCTTCAGGTGGACTCAAAGCTGGTTTTCATCAGAGACAGTCTGCAGCTTATTTTCTGTCTGTATCGCCATGACAACCTGTCAGCCGCTCCCTGGGGCGCCGACAAGACGGAGGGCTTCCTGACGGTCATCCACAGACAGATCATGGAACTGAGCGCGTGTGTGAGTGGACACGCCCACTTCACTGCTTTCAGCCTACTCACAGGAGCAAACATGCACCCACACCCACTCTCCTTCACCTCCTCCCAGAGCCTCCTCTTCATCAGTGCTTCACCTCCTTTCACCTCCTCCCACACCAACACTTCACCTCCTTTCCGAGCCTCAGTCTGAACTGTTCTTTGTCTCCAGGTTTCGACCAACAGTCCAGCCAACAGCAGACTGAGGAGCTACTACAGGACTCTGGCCAACAGTACTCTGTCTTGCTCTGTAAGTACAAGTACTGTAGTACTCGTTGTATTATTGTGTGTAGTGACAGTGGTAATAAGTGTAGTACTGTGTGTACAGGGCTGCAGTACTGCGTCATGGCAGCTGCTCAGGAAGGAAACCAAACTGCGCCTGGAACAGCTGGAGCTGCTCGTGGCCTCCATCAGAGTTCCTGCTGCTGCCAGCAGGAGGCGCTCTGCAGCAACGCAACAGCAACGCAACACTGACACAATATCTGAAGACTGTCTCTGATGTTCCCCTCTCTATTTATTTATTTATGTATTTATTCAGATTATTTATGTATTTATTTGAAATATTTATTTATTTATTTTTCTACATATTTCATCAAACACTGTTTGTTTGTTTGTTTGTTTGTTTGTTTGTTTGTTTGTTTGTTTGTTACTTCAGAGTAACTCAGTGCTTTAAGTACAGAAACTTTGTCTTCCAAATATTTCTGTCGTGCATTTTAGTCACTCTGAATTTTTACTTTAGATTGGTCTTATTTATTTATTTTTTTGTATTAACATTTCATATGCTTTACTTTTTTTTAAATAAGTTACTGAAATAAATTCTGTCTCATTTAAAATGAGCTGCATTCATTGGTTGTAGGGAGGAAGAACTCCTTTTTAACAGGAAGAGACCTCCATCAGTAGCATGCTCATGGAGGGGTGCTCTCTGATGGGATGGAGAATGCAAAGAAGCATTCACGAACAATAAAACAATGATCTTTACTCTTAATCGCACCTTTCTCCTCTCCTCCTTCCCCTTATCTTCCCTGCTTAGCCTCTTGTGTCCTTGTCTTGTCTTGTGTGCATTACTTTCCCTGGAACAGTCTCTCACTGTCGTTCTCTAAAACCTAAAAGAGAATTATGGATTTGATCAACTGGTCTCTGAATGCTATTGACACCCTTTTCTCAACGAGAAGTCTGGGCTCAGGTGAGGAAACCAAACTGCGCCTGGAACATGGAGGGACTTTCCCTGCCGGATACACGATGGCAGACATGGCAGACATGGAGGGTCTGTCGATCGAGGACGCTGAAGATATCTACCTATGAACCATGATAACAGGGTTCTTGCTGATCGGAGCTGGCTTGGCCCTGGCTTATCGGAGAATTAAGAAAGCGGAACCAGCTGTTCAAACCCCCACAAAGCTGCCCGCTGGGATTGAAACGATGGGACGACGCGTGACTTCTCAGAACGGGCTAACTGAGTGCAGCATGGTTAAGATCTTGGAGAAGCTTACGGCTGCCGTGAATACTCAGTGTAACTACAGGGGTCCAACAAAGAATGGCCACGCATCATACTGATGTCTTCGTAAATTTATTTCTCTCTCTCTCTCACTCTTATTGTCTTCAGACACCGTGAAAACTGAAGAAACACAAAGTACACAACATAAATGTTTTGAGCTTATCAGTCTCTCATATCAGTGTCCATAAACAGTCTTGTACAAGCAGAACAGAAAAATGCACAATAATGGATATCACAAAAATGTCCTCTCATTACCAGTGTAGAACACGTATGCAACATTATACAAACAATATACATGAAACCATACCGTGTGCGCCTCTTGGACCACATGCAGAATAACATTAACGCTGAGGCTGTAGATGCATCTGTAGCCATGTATCCATGCTAGCTCCACAATGCCGTGATTGTGCTCTCAACCAAACTCTGGTCATGTGACAATTACAAACTTTACCTCATACAAACGTTACAGCACTTTACATATTTAACAAACCCATATTTTGTAATCACATATTTTAGACATGTTTTTTTTAAATTAATGTTACACTTTTATCATCTTACTCTTATAAATAAATGAACTAAATTAAGCATGAATCTATCACAGAAACACAAAATAACCAACTTTATTTTAACTGTCTCAGGGACAGTTACACTCAGAATAACACCTCTGAGCGTAAATTTGATTACATCAAGGAGAAGTTCACTCAGAATAACATCTGTGAGCGAAAGTTGGATCACATCGTGGAGCAGCTGACTGCAGTCGTGAGTTCTCAGAATCGGCTCTCTGAGCACAAGAATGACAAGACCACGGAGCGCAAGTTTGATACCATCATGGAGAAGCTCGCGCCTCTCCACCGGGAGATGGAGAGACCAGTGTTGGAGTGTTAAAGAGCAGCTTTGAAATTCTCATGAGTTGTTCGCATAAAAGAATAATCAACATCATAATGCGGCTGTCCCTTCGGCGCCAGCTGTGGGCTCAAGGCTGGAGCCGAACAAAACTCCCTGATAACAACTGTGTGTTGACTGTTCTTCCCACTCCATGCAAGGCCACCTGGGTTGGCTGGAAGACTGTTTACTTAGCCTGGCAGGGCGAAGGACACTGTCTCAGCTGAACTATGGACACGCACATACACTTGCACTGATAAGCACTCACTGATCCCCCTTCCCCTTCAACCTGCCACTGCATGTGGCTCATAAAATTTGAACTTGAACTTCTGTTTCTTTATGATGTTCCTCACAAGATAAGCCCCATCTCATGATCACTAATCTGTGGTCATGACAATTTGCATATTAATGAGCACCTCACTGCTCCTCATTGTTCATTCAGTGGTGCTAGTGTCAGTCACTGTGTAAATGTCCTGTTTATAATCCTGGTGAAACCTGCAGTCAGCTGAGACTGAAGAAGTCACCTGATGATGACGAAAACATCCAGATGAATAGAATCAAACTTGTGAGTCTCATCAAGACTCGCAAGGTAAGGGGCTTTTGTTTTTTATATGCAAACTAAACATTGTAAACTTTGTATTTATCATCTGAATTTACTTCAGACTGACTGCAGCAAAGAGACTTCAGCCTTGTCTAGTTTTAAAACCAGTCTTTACAAAGAGCAGGAGAAGCCCATGTGTTCTGAGAAAGCTCTGACAGGCCAAAGAGGCAGCAGGCACCCTGGTTACCCAGGTTAGTAGTTCTAAAACTATGTCTTTACAATAAAAACAATAAAACCACAAAATATATCTAAAGTCAACAGCTATATTTTCAGTGAACTGTCAGCCTCCTCAAATACAGTGTGTGGTCAGCTCGAGCTGCCGTCCTTCTAAAAGCTTTTCTTGAAGTGTTTCAGCAGATCAGCACGCTCTGCATCAGCTGCTGGAGTCTAGCAAAGCACTTAATATTTCAGTCTTTAAGCGGCCCTACCATTCTCTACTAATGAGCTGCACACCACAGGCCTTCAACTTACACCATGACTTAAAAAGCCATCTCTTGACCCAGCCATCTCAGCTAGTTACAGCTATCACGATTACAATTTTTTCAGCTATTGCACCCTTCCTCTGTGCTTTGGATAAAGGCGCTGTACAGAGATATCCACAGGAAGGAAAGATTTCCTGCTGTGATTGGTTTTATGGTAAATGGTCTTTATTTGTATATGTATGAAGAGCTTTCTCTACGTGTGTGTTCCTTTTTCTTTCCCTTTTGGCACAGAGGAAACATAAACCAGTAAACTTAATGTTGAGGTTTCCATTCTCCTCAGTGCACACATCGCAGTCCAGAAACAGCAAACAGTTATCTTTGTGTCTTCCTGGTGAACTTTGTTTCCATCCACAGAGTTAATGTGAGCAGTGAAGGATTCTACTTTTGACCCAGGTGTTATCAGCACATCTGTACCAGTAGCTCGGCGCTGTCCCGGAGCCAAGAGCCTTTCTTCCCACTTCCTCCATGTAAAGGTTGGCTACAATAGGAGACACCAGGGACCCATGGCACAGCCATGTTTGTGTCTGTAGAAACCCTCGTTGTATTTGAAACAAGGCAGAGCTCTAACAGTGTGCACGTGAAGAGGGAGAGTGCGACTCCTTTATGGATTTTTGGAAGTCCTGCATACAGTTGAGTTCAGGACAACAGTGGACCTCCCCTTGTCGGCTGGTAATATGGTGACATTTGGTGGGTATGCCACAAGCAGTGACGATGCTGCTGCCATCGTTTAACATGGAGTCTGTGTACACACTCACACAGCCCATCAGAAAACGCTGCCAGGCTCTAAAGGCTGAACCAGCAGCTGCTCATCGGTCAGATCTGTTTAAGATCATCCAGCAAGTTTAGTCATGGAACAGTTCAGCAACAGACCAAACACCCTCCAAGCAATGTTCCCTCTAAGCTGCACGCGTGTGAAATTGCGCACTGCTGGCACGGTCTCTGCGCACAGAAAATCTGCGCTGTGCACATAAAAATCGAGCCTGAATTGAAGTTAAAATTAAAACGTTAACAATTCTGTTCTGCAGTGTTAGTCAGTAAGAGACTGGCTGCTCCTGTATGGGATTAGAACGATGCCACCTTATCCCATAGTCCAGCCAATGATGCGATTCACATTCGTATATACGCAGCTAATCAACGCGGTTGACAGGCTCTGACAGCGTCCTTATGTGCCGACACCGGTGTTTTAGCGAGCAAAGCTGATGTGGAGTGAAGCCACGTTAATGACAACGTGTACAACCATTGGAGATGTGAGCAGGACAGACGGAACAACTGACGGACAAAGTGTGGACTTTATACCAGTTTTTAAATTGTGTTGATCGGACGTAAAACCAGAGCTATGATAAAAATATCTGTAATGTTTGTTTTTCTTCCTGAATACTGTCGTTGTTTATATTTACTGCGGGAAGAAACGGTAAAAACGGCGTTTTATAAGGAAAACGCTCGAAAGGCGAAAGCACTCTCCGCCTGGGGAGGGGGGTAGGAGTGACGGCGGTGTTTTGAGATGTGAAAAATTTGCGACGTTTAGTGCAAATCTTGTGTAGTTAGTGTGTAGTGTAGTCAATAGTTTTGTTGTGTGTCAGAACAATGAGGCGCCTGCTGAGTGTTACAGGTGTTACAGCAGTGACACATCTGCTGCTGTCAGGCCTGCAGGTATCAGGCTGTTGTTCTCCTTCATCTCATAGTGGACAGAAATTATTTTTGGAGCGGCACAAATAATTTGTGTGGCATCAGATTTGATGCAGAACAGCTGATTGTTCTGTAAATAGTTTGAAATGTTTATTTAAAAACGCCTTGGCTGCATTTTTAGGTAAACAGCTGCAAAAAACTTTGTGGTTTGCATAATTCAGTTACTTTTTTGAAGAAGTAACTATATAATTAATTGCCCAACATTGGTCATTATTTACTGTATGTTGCAGACAGAGTTACAGACTCTCTCCCAGACCACAGACTCATAATACAAGTCAGAGCTTTATTTAAAAAAAAAAGGAAAGTTGTGTTTTCAAAATTGGAGTTCAAGTTATTTTTACTTCCAATAGTGTTAACATGCTGCACAGGTCATGAACAATTGTTAAAAAAAATTTCATTGTAAGTGGGATAAAGCAGTTAATTAAAAGTCGTCTAACATAAATGTAAATGCTGTAATTTCATTATTTTAAGAAACATGCAACTTGGATGGATTCGGTGCTGGCGTGACCACAATGACCACGCCTGCTGTTGCTCACAGTGGTCCAAGTGTCCGCTCAGGGAGTTTGCGCGATTGCTCAGACACATGAAACATTAGAGGGAACATTGCCTCCAAGGTATGTTCCCTCTAAACTGAGTGCGTGAGCAATCGCACACTGCTGACATGGTCTCCCCACACAGAAAATCTGCGCTGCGCACACAAAAAAAAATCCAGCCCGAAATGGAATTAAAGTAAATACGTGTATTTATTTTATTTCGCTGATTCGCGATTGCTCCCGCGCTCAGTTTAGAGGGAACCGTCTTCATCAGGGTTTGATAGGCAGGCTCACCATCAGCCAACACCTGACTCTTTGAACCCCTAGAGGGCGCCAAAGGTTAAAAAGACAGATGTCTGTACACAAGAAAACAATAAACCTCAACAATGTTGTATAAAATTATGCAAGACATACAAAACAATCTGTGAAAAGGGCCAAAGGTCATACATTAAATCCATCCATTGTCGTTCGCAGGTCTAAACAAAAGACAATCCAGACATTAAAATTCTGCTTGTGCACAAGAGTGGCATCAAAATTTGATCCTATATAATAAAAAACAATAAAAAACAGAGCGTAATAGTATAAACTGGGATATTTTACTGGAATCACAAACTGTGTAGAGAAACAGGGTGTGTAAAACTGTAAGGTCCCCCTCCTCACTGCATCCTGCCCTGTAACATTTTCCACCCACTTCGGGTGTTATCGGTAACATTGCTGCTAATAACGCCCACTGAATGGACCAATAGCATCCCAAGTGGGTGAGTCTCTCCCCTAACTTACTTCTAAAGATCTGGGGTCCCATGTCATGCTTGGTAACAGCGGACCACCCAAGTCTCACCCTTAACCCCCAACATCGAAATGTGCTCAGGGCACTCGAGACGGCTCTCAACGTTTGTTTCATCCCATACGTCCAGTTAGGGAACAACAAGAATACGATTTTAAAATGGCCCATAAAGGTGAAGTTTTATCTGCAGTTAAACTATTAAGAAACAGACATACGAGGTGGAACCAAAGAGAGTTCATTTTAAAACTCCCACGTTTTCTCACTTCTCGTGAATAAGACAGAAGTCTTTCTTATCTGGTTACTTTTAAAAAATACTTTATTTGGCCTTTGTCAGCTTTATTTGATGAAGAGAGGACAGGAGAGCAGGGCAGAGAGAGAAGGGAGACAGCTCGACGCACTGAGCTAAACCCCCTTATCGTGTTACTTTATCAGATAATGATTAATCAGTAGATTACGGAAATACCTGATAGACAACTGTGAAACTGTGTGTCTCAGTCTTTGCCTCCCTGCGGCTCATCTACGCTTCTTAGTCTACCGAGCTGGACTTTTTTTTCATCAGAGCCGCTTCACGACTCAGATTCTTCAAGCTGTTGGCGACCTTTCTCAGAGATTATGAGCCATGTTGACATGACATCATCGTGACATCATCACGACCCTCCACTTCCCAAAGCTGCTGTGTTGGACTGAGATCTGTGACGGTGGAGGCCATCCGAGTGCAGCGGCACGTTCAGGAACTCGGTCTGAGATGATCTGAGCTTTGAGACGTTGAGCTTTATGACCAAATCTCAGAAGGATCATAACGGGACAGACGTGGTCTAACCGTGGTCTAAGCCCACGCCATCAAACCAGCAGCCTGGGCGCTGATACAGGCAGGATGGAACGTGCTTCCAAACTCTCACCCGACCATCAGGAAACCTTTTGCACCTCCTGTTGTTCAGTGTTGTGGGTCTGTGTGTTTTCTGTCACGGTCCTGGGTCGGTGACCACGTGCTTTGTGTTTCTTGGTTATTTGTTGTTCATGGTTGTTGCTGTTGGTGTTTTGGTTTCTGTCCTTGTATTTCTAGCTGCTTAGTTCTGTAATATTTCCAGAGTTCTAGTTCTTAGCTTTTGTTGTTGACTTCCGTGTGTTCTGTGTTAAGTTTACGTATCTTGAGTTCAGTCAGCGTGTTTCCTGTTTTACTTTGAAGGTCTGCGTGTTATGCAGTGTTGGTCAAGTTACTTCAGTAACTAATTACTGATTACTTCCCCCAAAAAGTAATCCAGTTACTTTACTGATTACTTATTTTCAAAAGTAATTAATTACTTAGTTACTTAGTTACTTTTAAAAACACGATTTACAACCTGAAGAGGTGTCAAGAGGAAATTGTGTTTAGTAGTCAGTATAATCTTTTTAGTGATATAAGTTTGCATATGGTAGAATACTGCATGTAGTGATTTGTATTAGGAAATATTCAACCATGTATACTTAGAGGCATATAATCAATTGTGTGTGATCTCTAGCAGGCTGCAGGCTTGGCGTGCACCCCAGGAATGCACCCCCAAATCCTGGGAGCATGGGAGAGATCGTACCTTGTTTTATTGTTTTATGGCAGGATTAACGTAGTTACGTTTGTTTTAGTCTAAGTGCTTTAACTGCTGGACTTCCTCACCCTTCTCCTGACCAAGGATGTACCTTTTATGACCCTTTGATCAGCAGGACACACACACACACACACACACACGTTCAATGGAGTATAAAATAAAAACCAGGGGCAGTGCTCAGGGCGAGTCTCAGTCTGGAGGCTGCCCTTGCTAGCAAGAAGTTCTGTGTGTTTCTCTTCTCTGAGTCTTTACTGAAGAAGTGTTTTAGAACATTTTCTTTAACAAGAGGTGATAAAGTGATAGATCTTTCAGCCCAATTCTACTTTTTCTACATAATCCATCATATAAAATGTAATCAAATGGAAAAGTCTCTTTTTAAAACTTGTTTATTAGTTTTAATCTTTTAACTTTATGCATCAAGCAAAGATTTAATTATATGCAACATTCTCTGACTGGAAGAAATTAGTTTAACATTTAAACCTATTTTCTGCACATTCCAGCACATAAAATAAAATATTTTTTGTGTTTACACTCAGTCTTTCAAATAGATGCAAGTAAAACACAGCAGAAAATAAATAAAGTCAAAGACTCAGCGGTCCTGTCGCTCTATTTTCACCTGTAAAGCAGGAGTGGGGTAGGCGGAGGTTTACCCTGGTGCAGGTGTGCCGCGGTCAGTGGAAGAATCCACGAGTTTCTCTGTGAGTTTCCCATTACTTCGTAGCTACTCGGTGCTTGCTCGGAGGTTTAGGGGTTTTTTTCGCTGTAAAAAGAAGTTTTCTTCCCACGCACAGCGGACACTAATGTTTTTGTCCCTTTTTATGGAATCAAACTCAAAGTAAGGTCAGTACTTCCACGCTTTAAACGCTGCACGCTCATACTCTCGCTGCACTCGATACGTTACTTGAATAAAGTAATCAGATTACAGTAATGTAATCCGTTACTGCCCATCTCTGGTGTTATGTCAGTGTATTGAGTTTTGCAGGCAGAACGACCCGAATGTTGCATTATTTTTATTGCGTTAAAATGAAAAAGTCTTTAATTATTGCTCACATGTGGGAGGGACTGGGAGGCAGCATATTTAATGAGGAACAGATTAATGTTGCACAGAGTTCATGTTAGTCTGAGAATGGCTCGCAGATGAGCCGCTCAAAGGCAGCTGCAGTTAGTTTGGCATCAGAGCAGTGGGGTCACCCTCAGGGGTCAGGGGTCAGGGATGGTGACCTGTGTGTTTCAGGTCAGTTTTTTCAGTCTTAAAGGTTAATTTTTAATCACTTTAATAATTCGTCAGGCATCAAACAGGTGAAAACTGATTCTACTGTCAGTAGATCATCTTTAGGTGCAGAGAGGACTCAGATGTGTGTGCATCATCTGTCTACGTTTATGTCTTATCCCTGCACAGTTAGTGTGGAGGACCCACAACTCATTAAAGACATGAAAGGGCTATTCAATTCTATTCTATCAGAAACAGCACATCGTGTTTCATGTTTAAACACACTGCTGATCATCGGTAACATGTGATGGGAGCTTTCCGATGAAGCGCAAACTTCCTGCGGCTGGAAGCAGAATCAGTCATTCGAGTACTTTAGGGTAAAAGCTGCCTCGGCCTCGGCTCAGTGTCGCTCTGACTCTGCAGCTCGCTTCAGTTTCAGCGTCACTCGCCCCGCGCTTGGTGACACTGAGCGACTCGTCGAAGCTGAAGTGGAAAACGAAACACTCGCCGAGATCTCATTTCTCCACAGAGGAGCTCCACGCTTCCTTCCTTCTTTCTTTTCTGTCTAAATGTGACTGAAGCTGCACTTCCTGCCTCTCTGCTGCTCTCTCTTCTTCTCTGTAAACATAAACTGAAGCGTTAAACCGCTTCCTGTGACGAAACTCACAGGTTTTACTTTGATTCATAGACGCAAACACAAGGACGAGGACAGTTCTGTCCATGAACACTTACTGAGAAACTACAAGAGACATCATTGTTTCCATGTGACTCAAAGGGAACAAGCAGCAGGAAATCAAAGTGTTTGTTTGTTTCATGAAAAACTACAAACTGCATATTAATCCTTTATTTTCTGAATGAGAAACATGGATCATTACAGAGCAATCGCTTCAAACAGCACATCTCTGAACTGCGTCTCCGATTCAAATTCAGCACATAAGCATCAACAAAACCAAAGTGAAACCACCAAAATAAAACAACCATCCACCCATCGACCATCCATCCATCCATTGATCATCCACCCATCGACCATCCACCCATCGACCATCCATCCATCGATCATCCAACCTTTGATCTGTATTTTATCTCCTTACTTTTGACTTTCGGCAAAACTCAGATGTTCACAAACTTTTGTGTTTAATGAGGAGTCAGCATTCCAATCATCCAATCAGAATCAGGCGATGACAGTGCACTTTATTTTTGAGTTTATAACTGACTGACCACTGGAGGAGTTTTACAGGACACACACACAAGGACAGAAAAGTGAGGAGAAAAACTGCAGGATACAGAATAGTCCTAACACCAGCTGGTTGACTGTGTAACAGTAAATTAACTACAGATTTTTCCTGGCAGGTTCGATAGCTCGCAGTTTAAACCAAACTGAGTTTTTTGGGGCAATAATGAGCTGATTCTCAATACTTGGTCAGTTTTTTAAGTATTTCACCAGCAAAAACAACATATAAGAGAAAATGAACAATAAGTAATTACAAAGGTCTGTGTTTGTCTAATATGTATCTGCTTTGATGACATCAGGCTACAGATTAGTACTTTTATTTTTGACTTGTTTGACTTGTTACCTCGTTCATTTACATCATTATTTTAAAAGTGTATTTAATTCTGTAGTTTTGTTTATTTTGTAGTTTTTCATTTAAGTTTCAACTGAAGTAGTTCTAGTTTTTATAAGACTTGAACATAATTATTGTTGCACTTTAACCAGCTGCACACTTCTGTCACAGTTTGTTTCAAAATCAAATAAACTAATGAAGCAGCTGACATATTTACAGTTTGTGAGTTTGCTTCTGTTTCTCCTTTGTGTAGATTTTATTGATATAGTTTTCCAAGTTTATAAAATCGTTTCATTGAGTTTCATTGTTTTTAAAACTTTTAATGTTATTTTAGTGTAGTTAAAAACATGTTCACATCAAGTCTTAGTTTGAGTGAACAGTAATGATCTTGTGGAGCTAACATCACATCAGAGCTTTTGATTCTTCTGCCCATTTGAAAACTTTTTGCTTTGACACTGCACACTGAAGTGTTACTGCAGTAATGTGATTACTTTTTGAAAGTGCTCTTTGAGACACGGAGCACTTCATTAAAGTGTCTGGGGCCTCCAGCTGACGACACATGTAGCTGACGTCAGCTGTCCATAAACTTTTGACCGTCAATGTTTCCATATGTTTTGTGCATCTCTGCTGTTGCTGGATTTCTTACCATGTTGAGTCAGCAGTTGCAAAGCGAAGGCTCGCGCGCCACCTCGCACCCTGAGGGGGTGGCCAGGATGCAGTGGGGCCTGAGGTTGGGAAATTTCCAGAAGTTCTTAGAAATGTTTAATTTTTGTTGAATGCATCAGAGTTTCATTTACTGCTTTCCAGGATGAAGCTTTATTTAAACCACAACATAACACAGACTCTCATCAGAACCACAACAACCACCAGAGGAAGAACCAGATCAGCGCAGACCTCCGACACCTCCAACACCTCCAACCCTGCAGCACCCCTGCCAACGGTGAGTGTCTCGACTCAGATATCAAAGCACTGAAGCAGTTTTAGATCAGCTGTGGGCTTTATTGATATCCTCAGATTAATCCTCAGACTTCTGGATTAAACATATTTCATTAGAACAACAGCTTGAAACCTGATGCCATTATTGATTTTCTATTGCTCAGTCAGCTGTTGAACTTTCAGTTACTGTTTCCTAAAATCTTTGATCATTTATGTCTGCAACAGCTTTATTTGTAATTTGATGAATGAAGTCTGCAGTTTGGATAAACATCAGCTGGTTTTTAACCCTGTGAAACAGAAATGTGGCAAATATGAAACATTTTTGTGTCACAGGGTTTCAGAGCTCTACATCATCAGTGCCAAAAAAACCCCCGATCCTTCAAAAAATACCAAGTAAAACTCAAATTTATAATGATTTTGTTCCTAATTAGTTAGAAGATTTAAAAGAGGTTTTGAGGGTTTTAATAAAGTTTGAAGACTTTTTAGCGTTATGCCCTGGCTGCCTGCGAGCTCTGTGCTGTTGAATGAAGTTGCATTTTGAACAATTTGGCTTCGGGTCCCTCTGTGCCGGTGATTAAAAGCCCCTGATGATTAGCAGTAAGGCGCTAACGAAGGCGCTTTAAGTTTCATTTCAGGGCCAAAGCTTCAGATAAGTGACTCATTGACTTTCAGGACTTTTCTTCTTCATTAGAGTCAGAACGTGAATTTTCCACTCATGATGCGAGACGAGAACGTCAGCTGACGGTTGGCGCCCGATCGGGTCTCGTAGCTCTGACGAATAATTCCACCAACGCTCCGAGGCGCGGCGGGAAAACCTGCTGACTGGAAAGAGTGTTGTGTTTTTATGTCTGATAGGAGCTGAGCGAGCGACACGTCACCTCGGCACACTACAAATACCATTCGCTCAAAGCGCCCGGTATCAGTCCGGCCGATCGCTAACAGGTCAGAGTTCAGCTTTGGTGACTGTAGCTACCTTTACTTCTCTCAGAGCTGTGATGTCACATCCCGTTTCAGGCATTTAGATGGGTAGTAAGCGTCAGGGAAACTGTTTGGGATGTTTTACGTATCTGAAACCAAAGATATGACCATAAATATGCGGACACGTCTAACTACTCACCGATGTTGTTGTTTTTTTCATAAATACCTGTTAATGAGCTTTACACCACTCCTCTAGTGACTCACCTGGCAGTAGAGGGTCCAGGTTGTGCTTTCAATCAGATTCTTAGTGGTTTGTGAGTGAGTCACACAGGTAGATGTCCTCTCATTGGCTGATGTGCTGACATCCAGCCCATCTGCTTCTCTCTGTTCCAGGTTACCTGCCGGCTCACACAGCACACACCTCAGACCAGACAAGGACCCGCTCGGCTCTCATGGCGCCCTCCACCGTCCTCCTCATTCTCTTGCCGCTCTTTGGTCTCCAGATGATGCTGGTTGCCAAGCCAACGCCGCGGTGCCGTCCTCTGACAGGAAGAGTGGTTACGGGAGCCCACCATCTACTCAACGCCACGGTAGGAACGGAAACCCTCAGACCTTAACATCAGCTGCTGTTAGTCGGTCATCTGTCCATAAAAATTTAGTGATTCCTGTTTGTCCTGTAGGGACCGAAATTTCCTCTCCACTGCCGGCCAGTCAACGCCAATATCTCCTTTCCAGACTCCACCCTCCCCACCACTGCAGCCAGTCGATCTCAGGTAAACTTCACCGTGGCCTGTCGGCTCTCATAGAGCTTTGTTTTCTATGTCTGGATATGACCTGATTTCTCATTGGCCCACCTCAGTGTCCCCGAGTACTGTGGGTCGTCTACAAGTTACTCGAAGGCATGTGGCTGACGTACGAGGAACACGAGCTACCTGTGGGAGATGGCGGAGTCAACTGGGACGAGAAGAAACTCGAAGAATTCTTCACCCTGCAGGACCGTCTGCAGGATGAGGGTCGCTGTGTGAGTACCAGAGCCCATCTCAGTAGAACCGCCTCAGTCATTGTGGTCTCTGTAATCTGTAGTTTCTGTAGAACTGGTCTAAGGTCTGATGGTCTCTGTAAAACCAGCCTATGTAGAATCAGCCTGTGTAGAACTTGTCCCTGTAGAACCAGCCTCCTGTTGCTGTGATTTGACGGTCCGTGTCTCCGCAGCTGCCCTCGGACGAGGAAGCATCAGGTCTGCTGTCGTCGTACTTCAGTAACGTCACAGCAGTCATTGAGCAGCAGGTAAAAATTGATCTCTGCAGTCTGATTCATAAAACGTCACGAGTAATAAATATATTTTTATTAAATCAATTCAACATCAAATGAACGATATAAAATTATTAAAGATTTTATTAAAGCTTCGTCTTAATAAATGACATGTTTGAGTCACTGTGTGTGGACCAATGAGAGCTGAGTGTGCGTATCTTGTCGTGTCTCACAGGACAGTGCAGCGTGTGGTTGGGAGGCTCTGAGGAGAGATGTGATCTGGGTCCTAAAGTCCACCCAGCAGATACACAGGTCCTGCTTCAACTGGAGCCACGCCCAATGAAAAAATCCTTTGCCACGCCCACCAAGGAGTACTGATAATCATATATTTTATTTATACCTTTATTTATTTATATGTATTTATTATTTATTGTTTTTGTACTTTTTCTGATTTCATTTTTTCTTATTTTTTATTGTTCAAATGTTTCATTTCATCAGAATAAAGCATCAAAAAATGCACTCTCTTCTTTTCATTATTATTATTATTTTTATAAGTCTGGGTTAAACCGGGGTTTGGCAGGGTCTGTAATATCAGATGTAGGAGTGCAGCGAGGGTAAAACAAGAACTTTGAAATGAATGAACGTGAGGCTCTGATCAGCTGACCTGCGCTGCCGCTCTGATGCTCTTTATGGCTGACTGGAACACGCTCAGCATGAGTTGTGTGCCTGATTTTAAAACAGTCTATGCTTTTCATATGAAGCTGAAGTACAGCGACCTCAGCTCTACGTCTGCACCACGAACGCATCACAGGGAGGAGTAGAAAGGATGTGCTGAGGCTGTGAGCGCCGATGTGATGTCATTATTTTGGTATTTCTGAGCGAGCCTCCGTGTGGTCACTGGAAGCATCACCAGCAGCACATGAAAAACAGTGAAAGTGAACTACAGTGGGGCAAAAAAGTATTTAGTCAGCCACCGATTGTGCAAGTTCCCCCACCTAAAATGATGACAGAGGTCAGTAATTTGCACCAGAGGTACACTTCAACTGTGAGAGACAGAATGTGAAAAAAAAATCCATGAATCCACATGGTAGGATTTGTAAAGAATTTATTGGTAAATCAGGGTGGAAAATAAGTATTTGGTCAATAACAAAAATACAACTCAATACTTTGTAACATAACCTTTGTTGGCAATAACAGAGGTCAAACATTTACTATAGGTCTTTACCAGGTTTGCACACACAGTAGCTGGTATTTTGGCCCATTCCTCCATGCAGATCTTCTCGAGAGCAGTGATGTTTTGGGGCTGTCGCCGAGCAACACGGACTTTCAACTCCCGCCACAGATTTTCTATGGGGTTGAGGTCTGGAGACTGGCTAGGCCACTCCAGGACTTTCAAATGCTTCTTACGGAGCCACTCCTTTGTTGCCCGGGCGGTGTGTTTTGGATCATTGTCATGTTGGAAGACCCAGCCTTGTTTCATCTTCAAAGTTCTCACTGATGGAAGGAGGTTTTGGCTCAAAATCTCACGATACATGGCCCCATTCATTCTGTCCTTAACACGGATCAGTGGTCCTGTCCCCTTGGCAGAAAAACAGCCCCATAGCATGATGTTTCCACCCCCATGCTTCACAGTAGGTATGGTGTTCTTGGGATGCAACTCAGTATTCTTCGTCCTCCAAACACGACGAGTTGAGTTTATACCAAAAAGTTCTACTTTGGTTTCATCTGACCACATGACATTCTCCCAATCCTCTGCTGTATCATCCATGTGCTCTCTGGCAAACTTCAGACGGGCCTGGACATGCACTGGCTTCAGCAGCGGAACACGTCTGGCACTGCGGGATTTGATTCCCTGCCGTTGTAGTGTGTTACTGATGGTGACCTTTGTTACTTTGGTCCCAGCTCTCTGCAGGTCATTCACCAGGTCCCCCCGTGTGGTTCTGGGATCTTTGCTCACCGTTCTCATGATCATTTTGACCCCACGGGATGAGATCTTGCGTGGAGCCCCAGATCGAGGGAGATTATCAGTGGTCTTGTATGTCTTCCATTTTCTGATGATTGCTCCCACAGTTGATTTTTTCACACCAAGCTGCTTGCCTATTGTAGATTCACTCTTCCCAGTCTGGTGCAGGTCTGCAATACTTTTCCTGGTGTCCTTCGAAAGCTCTTTGGTCTTGGCCATGGCGGAGTTTGGAGTCTGACTGTTTGAGGCTGTGGACAGGTGTCTTTTATACAGATGATGAGTTCAAACAGGTGCCATTCATACAGGTAACGAGTGGGGGACAGAAAAACGTCTTACAGAAGACGTTACAGGTCTGTGAGAGCCAGAGATTTTCCTTGTTTGAGGTGACCAAATACTTATTTTCCACCCTGATTTACCAATAAATTCTTTACAAATCCTACCATGTGGATTCATGGATTTTTTTTTCACATTCTGTCTCTCACAGTTGAAGTGTACCTCTGGTGCAAATTACTGACCTCTGTCATCATTTTAGGTGGGGGAACTTGCACAATCGGTGGCTGACTAAATACTTTTTTGCCCCACTGTAACTGCCATCACACTGATCGGCTCATATCCAAAGATCAGGATCACTTTACTGATTATGAGCAGAAGTAATTTTGGTAGTAGTAACAGTAATGACATCAGAAGCAGAAGTATCATCTGAGATGTTTCCAGTGAAACTGTTGTGAGCTTTGACTGGAGCTTTCAGGTGAAGCTGATGGTGAGCAAGCTGATTTTTAACCTTTTGTGACTAGAGTGAGAGGAAGGTTTAAAGACAGAGGTGTGACCCGCTGTGATGGATGGCTTGGAGACAAAGTTAGAAAGGCTGACATGGTTTGCACATGTGCAGACGAGGGAGAGTGGATTTACTGGAAAAAGGATGAAGATGGGGCTGCCAGACAGGAGGACAGGAGGAAGACCTCAGAGGAGGTTGATGGATGTAGTGAAGGAGGATATGCAGAGGGCGAAGTGACACAGTATCTCCACCTACTCAGTCACATCATCCCTCAGCCTCCTCTGACATCAGAGTTGAGGCTCGGGTGTGAAATTTATGGCTTTCAGGGTTTCCCTGGGTCTTTTCCCATGTTGTAGTTGTGTGTCTTATTTCGAGAGATGAATTGAACGTCTATGGATTTCACGGCCTCGCTGAGCTTCTCTGGGACTGAACCCTGTGTGATGAACTGGCTCCAGGTCACAATCAGTGACAGCAGGTTTTGGCTCTGCAACAATGACCTTGTATCTATTTTAGTTTATGAACATCTGAAGCATCATCACAAACATTCCTGATGAATGAATGAAGCGCTGCTGAGTCAGCGCGTTGGCTGTGATTACAGTCTCATCAGGTAATCGTCTGCTGACAGGTTGTGGTTTTCTTATTATACCGAGCTCTTACCTGAGGCACGAGCGTTCACATCCAGACATGCAGCATGAGTTGTGTGCCTGATTTTAAAACAGTCTATGCTTTTCATATGAAGCTGAAGTACAGCGACCTCAGCTCTACGTCTGCACCACGAACGCATCACAGGGAGGAGTAGAAAGGATGTGCTGAGGCTGTGAGCGCCGGTGTGATGTCATTATTTTGGTATTTCTGAGCGAGCCTCCGTGTGGTCACTGGAAGCATCACCAGCAGCACATGAAAAACAGTGAAAGTGAACTACAGTGGGGCAAAAAAGTATTTAGTCAGCCACCGATTGTGCAAGTTCCCCCACCTAAAATGATGACAGAGGTCAGTAATTTGCACCAGAGGTACACTTCAACTGTGAGAGACAGAATGTGAAAAAAAAATCCATGAATCCACATGGTAGGATCTGTAAAGAATTTATTGGTAAATCAGGGTGGAAAATAAGTATTTGGTCAATAACAAAAATACAACTCAATACTGTGTAACATAACCTTTGTTGGCAATAACAGAGGTCAAATGTTTACTATAGGTCTTTACCAGGTTTGCACACACAGTAGCTGGTATTTTGGCCCATTCCTCCATGCAGATCTTCTCGAGAGCAGTGATGTTTTGGGGCTGTCGCCGAGCAACACGGACTTTCAACTCCCGCCACAGATTTTCTATGGGGTTGAGGTCTGGAGACTGGCTAGGCCACTCCAGGACTTTCAAATGCTTCTTACGGAGCCACTTCTTTGTTGCCCGGGCGGTGTGTTTTGGATCATTGTCATGTTGGAAGACCCAGCCTTGTTTCATCTTCAAAGTTCTCACTGATGGAAGGAGGTTTTGGCTCAAAATCTCACGATACATGGCCCCATTCATTCTGTCCTTAACACGGATCAGTCGTCCTGTCCCCTTGGCAGAAAAACAGCCCCATAGCATGATGTTTCCACCCCCATGCTTCACAGTAGGTATGGTGTTCTTGGGATGCAACTCAGTATTCTTCTTCCTCCAAACACGACGAGTTGAGTTTATACCAAAAAGTTCTACTTTGGTTTCATCTGACCACATGACATTCTCCCAATCCTCTGCTGTATCATCCATGTGCTCTCTGGCAAACTTCAGACGGGCCTGGACATGCACTGGCTTCAGCAGCGGAACACGTCTGGCACTGCGGGATTTGATTCCCTGCCGTTGTAGTGTGTTACTGATGGTGACCTTTGTTACTTTGGTCCCAGCTCTCTGCAGGTCATTCACCAGGTCCCCCCGTGTGGTTCTGGGATCTTTGCTCACCGTTCTCATGATCATTTTGACCCCACGGGATGAGATCTTGCGTGGAGCCCCAGATCGAGGGAGATTATCAGTGGTCTTGTATGTCTTCCATTTTCTGATGATTGCTCCCACAGTTGATTTTTTCACACCAAGCTGCTTGCCTATTGTAGATTCACTCTTCCCAGTCTGGTGCAGGTCTACAATACTTTTCCTGGTGTCCTTCGAAAGCTCTTTGGTCTTGGCCATGGCGGAGTTTGGAGTCTGACTGTTTGAGGCTGTGGACAGGTGTCTTTTATACAGATGATGAGTTCAAACAGGTGCCATTCATACAGGTAACGAGTGGGGGACAGAAAAGCTTCTTACAGAAGACGTTACAGGTCTGTGAGAGCCAGAGATTTTCCTTGTTTGAGGTGACCAAATACTTATTTTCCACCCTGATTTACCAATAAATTCTTTACAAATCCTACCATGTGGATTCATGGATTTTTTTTTCACATTCTGTCTCTCACAGTTGAAGTGTACCTCTGGTGCAAATTACTGACCTCTGTCATCATTTTAGGTGGGGGAACTTGCACAATCGGTGGCTGACTAAATACTTTTTTGCCCCACTGTAACTGCCATCACACTGATCGGCTCATATCCAAAGATCAGGATCACTTTACTGATTATGAGCAGAAGTAATTTTGGTAGTAGTAACAGTAATGACATCAGAAGCAGAAGTATCATCTGAGATGTTTCCAGTGAAACTGTTGTGAGCTTTGACTGGCGCTTTCAGGTGAAGCTGATGGTGAGCAAGCTGATTTTTAACCTTTTGTGACTAGAGTGAGAGGAAGGTTTAAAGACAGAGGTGTGACCCGCTGTGATGGATGGCTTGGAGACAAAGTTAGAAAGGCTGACATGGTTTGCACATGTGCAGACGAGGGAGAGTGGATTTACTGGAAAAAGGATGAAGATGGGGCTGCCAGACAGGAGGACAGGAGGAAGACCTCAGAGGAGGTTGATGGATGTAGTGAAGGAGGATATGCAGAGGGCGAAGTGACACAGTATCTCCACCTACTCAGTCACATCATCCCTCAGCCTCCTCTGACATCAGAGTTGAGGCTCGGGTGTGAAATTTATGGCTTTCAGGGTTTCCCTGGGTCTTTTCCCATGTTGTAGTTGTGTGTCTTATTTCGAGAGATGAATTGAACGTCTATGGATTTCACGGCCTCGCTGAGCTTCTCTGGGACTGAACCCTGTGTGATGAACTGGCTCCAGGTCACAATCAGTGACAGCAGGTTTTGGCTCTGCAACAATGACCTTGTATCTATTTTAGTTTATGAACATCTGAAGCATCATCACAAACATTCCTGATGAATGAATGAAGCGCTGCTGAGTCAGCGCGTTGGCTGTGATTACAGTCTCATCAGGTAATCGTCTGCTGACAGGTTGTGGTTTTCTTATTATACCGAGCTCTTACCTGAGGCACGAGCGTTCACATCCAGACATGCCACCACAAACCTTCAGCTGACTTCAGGTCAGAGGCTTCCAAGCGGTTTGTGTCCAAAGATCAGGCTAAAAGAACACCCAGGCTGACAACCTGTTATTAGACCCTTTCACACACAAACGGTCTCTACCTCGGGTCCAGATCCTGCTGAGACAGGGTCTGAGGTCAGTTTTCTAATCTTGGTTACTGAGCACTTTTTCAGCTTAGCTCAGAACCATGAAGTTGGAGCTTCATGTTCTTCTGATATTGTTCTACAGCTGAGACAGACACTATCTCTACTTTCAAGATTAGGCTTCAAACTTTCCTTTTTGCTAAAGCATATAGTTAGGGCTGGACCAGGTGACCCTGAATCCTTGGTCATGCTGCAGTAGGTGTAGGCTGCCGGGGATTCCCATGATGCATTTTCTTCTTCAGTCATCTTTTTCTCTCATCCATCTGCAGACTCACCTGTTTGCATTCAAAGATGGCTGCTTTTCTCTATGAGTGTGCTGTCTCTGTGTGTGGCTGTAATGATGTTCATGGTTAGTATGTCCAAAGCTTTATTTATTCACAGCACACAATGCAGACGTGACAACTTTGTCTGTTTGCTGAGGGCAAAGATGACAGTGTGAATGTATGGAGCTTGGAAAGGACGCGACTGGACTTCTTTCATTTGTTGAAGACAGATACTTCTTCAGTCTGGGACTGAAGTCTGGGCCTGGGACTCTCCACCTTTTAGTTTTGAACTGAACAAGCTTCCTGGATGAAATGTCTTTGAAAACCTTAAAGAAGGGGCTGGATTCTATGCCAGCAACCATCGGGTGGGACCTTCAACCAGATTTTAGAGCCCTTGTTCACGCCTGAGACAGACTGGATTATTATCACTGAACAGTTAAAATGAACTAGAAATCAGTAATCCCTGTTAATATACTGCAAACTTCACTTTCAACGCAACTCAGGTTTGTCATGTGGCCCCTTTTAAGAAGAATCGCCCACCCAGGTCAAATGTGACATCACTATGAGACATTTGGAATCACCATATAGCATTATCATTTTATAAATAATGCCAACACTGTCAGGGGGCTGGGCCTGTGACCAATGTTCCCTCTAAGCTGCGCACATGTGCAATTGCGCACTGCTGGCGCGGTCTCTGCATACAGAAAATCTGCAGGACAGACGGAACAACTGACAGACAAAGTGTGGACTTTATACAGGGAGTGCAGAATTATTAGGCAAGTTGTATTTTTGAGGAATAATGTTATTATTGAACAACAACCATGTTCTCAATGAACCCAAAAAACTCATTAATATCAAAGCTGAATGTTTGTGGAAGTAGTTTTTAGTTTGTTTTTAGTTTTAGCTATTTTAGGGGGATATCTGTGTGTGCAGGTGACTATTACTGTGCAGAATTATTAGGCAACTTAACAAAAAACAAATATATACCCATTTCAATTATTTATTTTTACCAGTGACACCAATATAACATCTCCACATTCACAAATATACATTTCTGACATTCAAAAACAAAAACAAATCAGCGACCAATATAGCCACCTTTCTTTGCAAGGACACTCAAAAGCCTGCCATCCATGGATTCTGTCAGTGTTTTGATCTGTTCACCACCAACATTGCGTGCAGCAGCAACCACAGCCTCCCAGACACTGTTCAGAGAGGTGTACTGTTTTCCCTCCTTGTAAATCTCACATTTGATGATGGACCACAGGTTCTCAATGGGGTTCAGATCAGGTGAACAAGGTGGCCATGTCATTAGTTTTTCTTCTTTTATACCCTTTCTTGCCAGCCACGCTGTGGAGTACTTGGACGCGTGTGATGGAGCATTGTCCTGCATGAAAATCATGTTTTTCTTGAAGGATGCAGACTTCTTCCTGTACCACTGCTTGAAGAAGGTGTCTTCCAGAAACTGGCAGTAGGACTGGGAGTTGAGCTTGACTCCATCCTCAACCCGAAAAGGCCCCACAAGCTCATCTTTGATGATACCAGCCCAAACCAGTACTCCACCTCCACCTTGCTGGCGTCTGAGTGGGACTGGAGCTCTCTGCCCTTTACCAGTCCAGCCACGGGCCCATCCATCTGGCCCATCAAGACTCACTCTCATTTGATCAGTCCATAAAACCTTAGAAAAACCAGTCTTGAGATATTTCTTGGCCCAGTCTTGACGTTTCAGCTTGTGTGTCTTGTTCAGTGGTGGTCGTCTTTCAGCCTTTCTTACCTTGGCCATGTCTCTGAGTATTGCACACCTTGTGCTTTTGGGCACTCCAGTGATGTTGCAGCTCTGAAATATGGCCAAACTGGTGGCAAGTGGCATCTTGGCAGCTGCACGCTTGACTTTTCTCAGTTCATGGGCAGTTATTTGGCGCCTTGGTTTTTCCACACGCTTCTTGCGACCCTGTTGACTATTTTGAATGAAACGCTTGATTGGTCGATGATCACGCTTCAGAAGCTTTGCAATTTTGAGACGGCTGCATCCCTCTGCAAGATATCTCACTATTTTTGACTTTTCTGAGCCTGTCAAGTCCTTCTTTTGACCCATTTTGCCAAAGGAAAGGACGTTGCCTAATAAGTATGCACACCTGATATAGGGTGTTGATGTCATTAGACCACACCCCTTCTCATTACAGAGATGCACATCACCTAATATGCTTCATTGGTAGTAGGCTTTCGAGCCTATACAGCTTGGAGTAAGACAACATGCGTGAAGAGGATGATGTGGACAAAATACTCATTTGCCTAATAATTCTGCACTCCCTGTACCAGTTTTTAAATTGTGTTGATCGGACACGTAAAACCAGAGTTATGATAAAAATATCTGCAATGTTTGGTTTTCTTCCTGAATACTGTCGTTGTTTATATTTATATATATTTTTATAAGGAAAACGCCTTGGCTGCATTTTTAGGTAAACAGCTGCAAAAAACTTAGTTGTTTGTATAACTCAGTTACTTTTTTTAAGAAGTAACTATATAATTAATTGCCCAACATTGGTCATTATATCCTGTATTTTGCAGACAGAGTTACAGACTCTCTCCCAGACCACAGACTCATAATACAAGTCAGAGCTTTATAAAAGAAAGAAAGTTGTGTTTTCAAAATTGGAGTTCAAGTTATTTTTACTTCCAATAGTGTTAACATGCTGCACAGGTCATTAACAATTTTTTAAAGAAATTGTCATTGTAAGTGGGCTAAAGCAGTTAATTAAAAGTCGTCTAACATAAATGTAAATGCTGTAATTTGATTATTTTAATAACCATGTAACTTGGATGGATTCGATGCTGGCGTGACCACAATGACCACGCCTGCTGTCGCTCACAGTGGTCCAAGTGTCCGCTCAGGGAGTTTGTGCGTTCGCTCAGACACATGAAACATTAGAGGGAACATTGCCTGTGACCCAGCATTTTTATACTGAGAGAATGTTCTAGTGTTATTATTGTGAGCTGGTCTTAGTTGAGCTTTAGTTTATCTTTATTCCATCTCCTGGTTTCTTTTCCTGTCCTCTGTGTTTCACCTTTAGTTATGTCCGTGCTTTCGTCTGCTTTATCTACGTGTCTCTCGCGTGTCTCCCCAGTCTGTCATGTGTTTCATGTCTGTGTGTTGTCATGTCTACGTCCCATTACGTTTCCTTTTTTATTTTGAAGGGTCCAGTGTTTCCGTGTTCAGTGTGTTTATTTTTGCTTCCCCTGTGGCGTTCATGTTCATTTGTGTCGACTGTGTTTCCCAGGTGTTTCCACTTCTCTCATTACTCTTCTGTGTTTTTAAGTCCTCTGTCTCCCTCTGTTCGGGGTCGGGTCGACTGTTTGTATCAGGTCATCATGATTACGTTCATGCTGTGCTTCAGGTTCATGTTTCTTATCACAGTTTTTGCATGCACATGTTCTGATTCCTGTTCATGTACCATGTCATAGTTAGTTTTAGTTTATCCCAGTTTAGGTTTTAGTTTAGTTTTTCCCCAGCTCGCCTTGTTGTCTGTTTGACATCAGCCTTAATAAACGGCTCGCTTTTTTTATACTTTGTTTTCTCTGCCGTGTCTGCTTTTGGGTCCACGACACAACACCTCAGCTGCTCAGTCATGAAAAACACAGACAGCAAATTTTAAGCAGCTTCAAAGATAAAAGACATTTCATGAAAGTTTGACCTTATCTGACCTTGATGAAGAGGTCAGAGGTCACATGTGACATGATAATTTAAAGCTCTATACAATGACAGGAGCGTGGATGTATGTGTGTGGGGTGTCAGTAATTATAGCCGCTGACTCAGGTCGGTGCTTGTGATCCCACCAGACGCACCGCAGCGTGTTTCAGAAGCAGTGCTGCTAAAAATAGCAGCAGGTGTAATTTTCACCGCAGTCACGTCAGAGCAGGTGATGACAGGAAGGCAGAGCCAGGAGCAGAATCCAGGATAAACACTCCGGCGTGGTCTGCAGCGATGGAAGGTACAACAGTGTCAGAGATGTTCGTCTCACAGTCAGCTCAGACGCAGCGATGACTCCGACTCTGAGTCACAGAGCTCCATCAGGCGTCCATCCTCTGTCTGCCCGGCAGCACCCGGCAGGTGGAAACAGGTGGGACAACTCTCAACACATTGACTTTGCTGTGTGAAAATGCTGCATCGCTGCACTTCAGTACCTCTCAATACATTTTAAACTTAACCTGAATTATCAGACTGCTCAGGGCCAGGAAAACAAAAAATATACACGTTTAATCACTTTCTTTGCCCCCCCGAGTATAAATTCTAGATGTTCATCTAGAGTTTATACTCGGGGGGTTAAAGTAGGCTGTCTGAAGGTGCCTGTCAGCTGTGTTTGTGGTACCTTAGAATACAATTCAATTCAATTCAATTTTATTTATATAGCGCCAAATCACAACAAAAGTCGCCTCAAGGCGCTTCATAGATACAGAGAAAAACCCAACAATCATATGACCCCCTATGAGCAAGCACTTTGGCGACAGTGGGAAGGAAAAACTCCCTTTAAACAGGAAGAAACCTCCGGCAGAACCAGGCTCAGGGAGGGGCGGGGCCATCTGCTGTGATTGGTTGGTGTGAGAGAAGGAAGACAGGATAAAGACATGCTGTGGAAGAGAGACAGAGGTTAATAACAGATATGATTCAGTGCAGAGAGGTCTGTTAACACATAGTGAGTGAGAAAGGTGACTGGAAAGGAAAAACTCAATGCATCATGGGAATCCCCCGGCAGCCTACGTCTATTGCAGCATAACTAAGGGAGGATTCAGGGTCACCTGGTCCAGCCCTAACTATATGCTTTAGCAAAAAGGAAAGTTTGAAGCCTGATCTTGAAAGTAGAGATAGTGTCTGTCTCCTGAATCCAAACTGGAAGCTGGTTCCACAGAAGAGGGGCCTGAAAACTGAAGGCTCTCCCTCCCATTCTACTTTTAAATACTCTAGGAACAACAAGTAGGCCTGCAGAGCGAGAGCGAAGTGCTCTAATAGGGTGATATGGTACTACAAGGTCATTAAGATAAGATGGGGCCTGATTATTTAAGACCTTGTATGTGAGGAGCAGGATTTTGAATTCTGGATTTAACAGGAAGCCAAAACAGGAGAAATCTGCTCTCTCTTTCTAGTCCCTGTCAGGACTCTTGCTGCAGCATTTTGGATCAGCTGAAGGCTTTTCAGGGAGTTTTTAGGACTTCCTGATAATAATGAATTACAGTCGTCCAGCCTGGAAGTAATAAATGCATGAACTAGTTTTTCAGCGTCACTCTGAGACAGGATATTTCTAACTTTAGAGATGTTGCACAAATGGAAGAACGCAGTCTTACATATTTGTTTAATATGTGCATTGAAGGACATGTCCTGGTCAAAAATGACTCCAAGGTTCCTCACAGTGTTACTGGAGGCCAAGGTAATGCCATCCAGAGTAAGAATCTGCTTAGATACCATATTTCTAAGCTTTTCAGGGCCGAGTACAATAACCTCAGTTTGATCTGAATTAAGAAGCAGAAAGTTAGCGGCCATCCAGGTCTTTATGTCTTTAAGACATTCCTGCAGTTTAACTAATTGGTGTGTGTTATCTGGCTTCATGGACAGGGGCAGAGACAGGTGAGAACTTTCCAGCGCTTGCGGTGAATTATCGCGAGGCCGCTGCCCTTCCCGGAGTTGCGAGGTATTAGATATAAACAAACTCAGATGGAGTGGAGTAATTAAGTGAAACAAAATCATTAGGCTGTTGCCTCGTTTCAGTCAGGCAAAAGAAAAATCCAACTTACGGTCCGAGAGGAGATCCTGGACGAGATGCCCCTTACCAGTAAGAGAGTGGATGATTAATAGACTGCAGTTGATGCTGGAATTACCATGTGTGACAGTAGGCTTAGCTGCCCTAACAAGGTGGACCAGCATGTTGTGGACAACACCCCGATCGGTTTTGCAGGGAGGATGACAAGTTTTGGACCAGATGGACACTATTGAGTTAGTGTCATTGGTATTGAGGTTTCGCTGGAACCCACGGTGGATGTACCTGCAGTGGGGCTTGAAAGCGATTGTACGTGTTTTGGTGTTTGTACGTGCTTTGTCTCTAGGGGCCACCGTAAATCTATTTTTATTTATTCACGCCACATAAAATGCAATAAAACAATTATAAAATACAAAAAGCAACTATTTAGATTTCAACTTTTAACTATTTAAATTTTCAGCTTTTTCTTTTAAACAAATTTAGAGTGAAACAACACAAAACACTGCAAACCACAACACAGTAAAATATAAATTAAAATGTGCAAAACAAAAAGAAGATGCACATTCTCTGTCATACAGGCCTGGCATGATTTTTGGGAGAATGTTTTCCTGCTTGGAACTGTATACATAGGATTCAGTGCATGAATAAACTTTCTGAATCCTTTATCATCCGCAACTGAAAATAGTTGTGGATGATTACTATACCTTTCTAATGTGACGTTGTTGTCCCTGCTCTCTTTCTCTCTCTCTCCCTCCCGCTCTGTTCCTGTGCTACTGCGAGTGTAACTACCGGCCCTCCCCCCTCCGCTCAGCGCAAAGCACAAGGCTCGCGTGCGGAGTGAAGCGGGAAAAAATGCGACAGAGAGAGGGAGGGTGAGAGAAAGAAAAAAAACACGGCTCCCAATAAGGAGCCGGCTCGCGTCGTTCACTTCAAAGGGTCGGCTCTAAGATCCATTTCGTTCGCAACCAACACATCACTAGTGCTTAGCTTGGTGCAGCAGCACGGGGTGCTGTGACTGTTTTAACCTCCTAGGACCTGTGTCCACATATGTGGACATCACATTTTGGGTTATTTAGACCAAACTACTCAATTTTGCTCTACAAGGGCCTGATATTCACTTACGAGGACATTATACTGCTACTGTTCTATCAAAATTTTAAACGAATATCCTCGTATGCGGCTCTTATTTTTCTTAAAAACAAAAATAAGGTAAAAAAAAAATCTGGTAATTCTTTGTTTTTACATTCATCGGGCTCCAATATGCCCAAATATCAAAGAGAAATTAAAAATGCATGCCGTGGAAGAGTTCGGGTCTTAGGAGGTTGAAGCTAAAAATGGGCAGAAAAGTCTCTGAAAAGTGTAGTAACTGTGATCAGCCTTTTACCATGAAGCTGCTTGTACAACAATGGTAGTGATTTTTCAGCAGGAAGTGGAGGATTTAGATCATTTCTGGCCATGTTGTTTCTGTTCATGTTCTGGACTGTGATTGGCTGCTGATTCAGAGGAACTCATTTTCAATGAAAGTGCCTATGTTGAGTCCCTGAATGCACCATAAGAACAAAAATCCATCGAACAAAAACTACCCAGCACATCTGAAGGGATTTATTCAGTCCTGGGTGCGGCCTCCATGGGTTCGTGTGGATTAGGATCCACGTAGTCTTGGTTGAACATGACGGTGTCGGCTCCCAATTTGAACCTGTGGATGGCAAGCAGGCTCTGCAGCACCTGCAGACACACAGCATGCATGTTAGGGGTTGTTAAAAGCAACCACAATAATCAGATAAAAATTAAGAGAAATCTCTGTGTAAGGCCCAGGTGGACGATAGATGATAACAAGTAAGACTGGTTTCTGAGTTTTACAGCTGGGGTGGACGAGGCTAAGCATCAGGCTTTCAAATGAATTAAAAGTCTGTCTGGGTATTTGGTTGATTAACCCTTTAAGACCTACCATAGAACCAAGTCCGCCAGAGCTTATATTATATTTTTACATGCTGTGGAGCCATTTTTTGGAGCATTTCAAGTTGCTATACATCAATACAACCATTATAGCCCACATTTTAATAATATGTCTGCATTAAGTGCATAGTAATTACATAAGTTGCAAAAAAGTGCAATAAACTACAAAAAAATTTAAAATCGTTTTTGTTTTTTTAACATATATTTCTAGTTAGAGAAATTTAAGAGGCTTATCCCTCAAAACTGTAAATACAAAAAAGTTGCACAAACTAGTTTCCCACCAAAGGAAATTTATTTTAAGTGTCTTCATAGTTTTATTTTTGAGATACACCAATTTTCATATACTGCAGGAAAAACGAAAAAATATATTATAGTGCAAATTTGCAAAATAACAGCATATGCATCAAAATAAAATATTTCCACCAGTGCAATATGAGTCCTAAGCATCCCAGAAACGACACAGAAAGTCATAAAGTCAAACATAACTTTTAAAAACACAAGTATAGGCTCATAAGGCCACGATGGTAAAAAAAAACTACATTTCCTCAAAATGACGTCACTTCCGGTTTCGGGCAGGTCATGCCGGACATGCGATAGTTCACGCTGATGGACGTAGGAAGTGTTACAAACAGCTGATCGGATCGGCAAAGCGTGTTTCTGGAATATTATGTTTTTGTTGCTGCAAGTGCTTTTTATGCAGTTTTTGCAAAGCTATATGTGGAAGGAAACTGTGACCGAGGACAAGCTGATGGCATAAGATGTAAGTACAACTCCTCCGGTTTTATATGCAAAAAAAATTATTGCGCTAGCTTACGTGGTTGCACTGCTACCGGGATTTAAAAATAGTTACGCAAAACAGAGCGTGTCCGCTCCGACCGGCTCTAAAGGGTTAATAGGCTGGTGTGAAAAATTGCTGCCACACCTCCCCCTCGGCCTGTGCTTCGAGGTTTCTGGTAGTTAGAATGACTCGGGGGTGTTGATTCATTTAAACTAACATAATCATCCTGCTGCAAGCAGGTTTCTGTAAGGCAGAGTAAATCAATTTGTTGATCAATTATTAAGTCATGTACTAACAGAGACTTGGAGGAGAGAGACCTAATATTTAATAATCCACATTTCACTGTTTTACTCTTTGGTTCAGATGTGGATACTGTATTGTTCTTTCTTTGTGATTGTTTATGTTTAAGTTGTTTGTTGCTGGTTTTTAGTTACTTTGTCTGTTTGGGAGCTGACACAGTCTCTATGGAGATGGGTTTTTTGGGGGGGGGGATAGCAGGAGGAGAGAAGCTGCAGAGAGGTGTGTAAGACTGCAACTCTGCTTCCTGGTCCCAACTCTGGATAGTCATATTTTGGGGGGTTAAATAAATTTGTCCATATTTCTAGAAATGAGAGCTGCTCCATCCAAAGTGGGATGGATGCCATCTCTCCTAACAAGACCAGGTTTCCTCCAGGTTTGCCAATTATCTATGAAGCCCACATCATTTCTGGGACACCACTCAGACAGCCAGCAATTTAAGGAGAACATGTCTGTGAAGGTTCTCAGTCATCCAGGCCATCGTAGTCTAAGTAGCTGTCATGGTCCTGAGTCTGGGGACTGAGTGTTTTGTGTTTCTTTATATTATTTTATGTTCTTGTTTATTCTGTTATGTCTTGTTTAGGTTTGCTATGTGTTAAGAGTTTTGTTTTATGTCTGCCTATGTTCCCTCTGTCTGTCCATGGTGTCACTGTGTCTGCTCGTGAGTCTGTCTGTTAAGTTCAGTGTCTTGTCTGGTCCTCTGTGTCTGTAAGTTTCCTGTTTTATTCTGAAGGTCCTTGTCTTATGTGAGTGTGTTCAGTTTACAGTTCCCTTGCCACGTCAGCTGTGATTTCTCCGAGGTGTGTTCCTGTCCTGTCTCCCATCCCTTGATTACTGCTGCGTGTATTTAAGCCCTGTGTGTTCTCCTGCCTGTTGCTGGCTCGTCTGCGTTAATCTCCTCCGTCATCCTTAGTGGTTTCCCTGCATCTGTCTGCATCTCTCTGTCCTTTTCCACGTTTGGTTATCATTTCATGGTTTGCTCTTTAGTTTTCCCAGTTTAGGTTTACCCAGTTCTGTTTTTCGCCACCCTTGCCTTGTATACTTTCCACCTCCTTTAATAAAGCTTCCCCACATCAGAAGTGCCTGCATTTTGGGTACTTTAACAATTCCACACAGCTCATCCTACGAGCCATGACAGGAGCTTGGAAAGAAAAGCGTCTGGACTTCTTTGAGTTGCTTGAAAACGTTTCACCTCTCATCCGAGAAGCTTCTTCAGTTCTAAGGTCAAATGGTGGAGAGTGCCAGATTTAAACCCAGTGGGAGTATCCCCCCAAAGAGGGACAAAGGACCCCCTGATGATCCTCTAATCACATGAGCCAAGGTGTAAAAACGGGTGTGGGTCACATTCAGCCAGGGTTTCGGGTGAGCTCATTGTGAAACCTGGCCCCACCCTATCATGTGATTTCCTGAGGTCAGAAGGCCCAGGATGTGAGTGGGCGTTAAGGCGTCTGGGGAGGGAACTCAAAACTGGATTATAGATGGCAGACAGTTGGTGTCGTAAGCCCCGCCTCTGTTCAAAGATGGTCGCTCACAGTGGACATAGATGCTTCTTTCACTCCTCTTTCAAACCATCTGTCCTCTCTGTCCAAAATGTGAACATTGGCATCCTCGAAAGAGTGACCTTTGACCTTTAGATGCAGATGGACTGCTGAGTCTTGTCCTGTGGAGGTGGCTCTTCTGTGTTGTGCCATGCACTTGTGAAGTGTCTGTTCGGTCTCTCCAATGTAGAGGTCTGGGCATTCCTCGCTGCACTGTACAGTATACACCACATTGTTAAGTTTGTGTTTAGGAGTTTTGTCTTTCGGGTGAGCCAGTTTGTGTCTGAGCGTGTTGCTGGGTCTGAAATACACTGGGATGTCGTGCTTGGAGAAAACTCTCCTGAGTTTCTCTGATACACCGGCTACATAGGGGATGACAATGTTGTTGCGTCTGTCCTTCTTATCCTCCCTCGCTGGTGTCTGATCTTCTTTTCTGTGCCTCTTTGCTGACTTTATAAATGCCCAATTAGGATAACCACATGTTTTAAGTGTTTCTTTTACATATAAAGGAAATCAGACCCAGATTTCAGACCCAGCAACACACTCAGACAGAAACTGTTTCATCCCAAACACAAAACTCCTAAACACAAACTTAACAATGTGGTGTATACTGTACAGTGCAGCAAGGAATGCCCAGACCTCCCCAGACGCCTTAACGCCCACTCACATCCTGGGCCATCTGACCTCAGGAAATCACATAATAGAGTGGGGCCAGGTTTCAGGATGAGTCCACCCGAAACCCTGGCTGATTGTGACCCACACCCGTTTTCACACCTTGGATCATGTGATTAGGTAGAGGATCATCAGGGGGGTCCATTGTTCCTCTTTGGGGGGATACTCCCACTGTGTTTAAATCTGGGACTCTCCACCATTTGACCTTAGAACTGAAGAAGCTTCTCGGATGAGAGGTGAAACATCTTCAAGCAACTCAAAGAAGTCCAGACGCTTTTCTTTCCAAGCTCCTTACATTAAGGAGAACATGCGGCTAAACATGTCACTCCTGGTCTGATTGGGGAGGGGACCAGGGAAAACTACAGAGTCCGACATTGTTTTGGCAAAGTTACACATGGATTCAATATTGATTTTAGTGACCTCCAATTGACATAACCAGGTGTTCCGTCAATCGGCCGACGTGAATTATGATTTTACTGAATTTACGTTTACCCTTAGCCAGCAGTTTTACATTTCCGCCAATGTCACCTGCTCTGGCCCCTGGAAGACAATTGACTATGGTTGCCGGTGTCTCTAGCTTCACATGTCTGAGAACAGAATCGCCAATTACCAGAGTTTGACCCCCGGTGGGTGTGTCACCAAGTGGGGAAAAACTGCTACATACATGAACAGGTTGGTGGTGTACCTGGAGCTTCTGTTTAAGACTATGCTTCTTCCTCACCGTCACCCAGCCGCCCTCTTTCCCCAGCTGCTTGGGGTCTGCCGAGGAACAGCTAGCAGGACCTACGCTGTCTTTGGGTGCACCGCCTGCAGGGGCCTGGCTAGCTACAGGTGTATCAAGGGTGCAAAGCCGAGTCTCCAATTCAGTGATCTTAGCCTCCAGAGCTGCAAATATGCTACATTTGTTACAAGTATCCTTACTGCTAAAGGAGGCAGAGGAGTAACTAAACATCTGACACAATGAGCAGGAAAGTTCAGGAGGGACAGGTGAATAGGCCATGCTGCTAGCGACTTCGCTATGAGCTAAGCTAAGCTAGTAAAACTCAAAAGAGGCAGTGAGTGAATACTGTGAATGTAAATTAGCGAGTGAATGCACAGAGAGTGAGCTTTGGATAAAGCATGTTCCACTGTTACCTTCTCCCTCCACATCTCGTCCAGCTCTTTTCTGAGCCCTTGGTATTTCTCCTGCTTCTTGTCTTCCTTCTTTCTGATGTTGCTGTCATTGGGAACTGCTACATCTATCACTACAGCCGTCTTCTGATGTTTGTCTACCACCACTATGTCCGGTTGGTCAGCCACCACCATTTTGTCTGTCTGTATCTCGAAGTCCCACAGGATCTTAGCTCGGTCATTCTCCACCACCCTTGGGGGCATCTCCCATTTTGACCTCGGGACTTCCAGGTTATACTCGGCACAGATGTTCCTGTACACTATGCCGGCCACTTGGTTATGGCGTTCCATGTATGCCCTGCCTGCTAGCATCTTGCACCCTGCTGTTATGTGCTGGATTGTCTCAGGGGCATCTTTACACAGCCTGCACCTGGGGTCTTGCCTGGTGTGATAGCCTCTATGGATCTTGTGCTCAGAGCTGCTTCCCGTGCTGCCATAATTAGTGCCTCTGTGCTGTCTTTCAGTCCAGCTTTGTCCAGCCACTGGTAGGATTTCTGGAGGTCCTCTATCTGTCTTCTGTCTGGTACATGCCATATAGTGGCCTGTCCTTCCACGATGGCTCCTCCTCTTTCTTGGGTTTCTGCTGCCTGAGGTATTCACTGAGCACACAATTGGTTGGGGCCATCTTCCTGATGTACTTATGGATGTTTGTTGTGTCATCCTGGACCGTGGTGCTGACACTCACCAGTCCCCGGCCTCCTTCCTTCTGCTTAGCGTACAGCCTCAGGCTGCTGGACTTGGGGTGAAACCCTCCATGCGTGGTCAGGAGCTTCCTGGTCTTGATGTCAGTGGCTTCCATTTCCTCCTTTGGCCAGCTTAATATCCCAGCAGGATCAGTGGCAGGGAATAGGTGTTGATTGCCCAGATCTTGTTGTTACCGTTCAGCTGACTCTTCAGGACTTGCCTGACCCTCTGCAGGCAGTGATTGCCCGTTTGCCTGTGGGATTCTCAGGTACTTGTAGGTATCCTCCATGTCCGCTCATTTCTGATTGCCCTTTCCTCTCTTCGATACTATCCAACTATACTCCATGAGTACATCAGGAAGATGGCCACAACTGACCATCTGTTCAGTGAATACCGAAGAAAGAAACAGGAGAAAGAAAAGAAGCAAGGGGTAATAGGAGGGGCCATCATGGAAGGACAGCCCACTGCACGGAATGTACCACCGGCAGGTGGCTGACATCCAGAATCCTACCAGTGGCTGGACAAGGGAATTATGTGGTTACAGTTGCTCCAAGACAATACAAGTAACAGACTGAACTAAATACTGCAATATATTACAAAGTTTAAAAATTAAAAGAAATAGCTCAAATATACAAATAACTCAATTATAAATATCTAGAATATTACAGAGGAGCACAAGATCCATAGAGGCTGGGGTCTATCACACCAAGACCCCAGGTGCAGGCTGTGTAAAGATGCCCCAGAGACAATCCAGCACATAACAGCAGGGTGCAAGATGCTAGCAGGCAAGGCATACATGGAACGCCATAACCAAGTGGCCGGCATAGTGTACAGGAACATCTGTGCCGAGTATAACCTGGAAGTCCCGAGGTCAAAATGGGAGATGCCCCCAAGGGTGGTGGAGAATGACCGAGCTAAGATCCTGTGGGACTTCCAGATACAGACGGACAAAATGGTGGTGGCTAACCAACCGGACATAGTGGTGGTAGACAAACAGAAGAAGACGGCCGTAGTGATCGATGTAGCGGTTCAAATGACAGCAATATCAGGAAGAAGGAACACGAGAAGCTGGAGAAATACCAAGGGCTCAGAGAAGAGCTCGAGAGGATGTGGAGGGTGAAGGTAACGGTGGTCCCCGTGGTAATCGGAGCACTAGGTGCGGTGACTCCCAAGATAGGCGAGTGGCTCCAGCAGATCCCGGGAACAACATCGGAGATCTCTGTCCAGAAGAGCGCAGTCCTGGGAACAGCTAAGATACTGCGCAGGACCCTCAAGCTCCCAGGCCTCTGGTAGAGGACCCGAGCTTGAAGGATAAACCGCCCGCAGGGGCGTGCTGGGTGTTTATATATATATATATATATATATATATATATATATATATATATATATATGTATATTAGTGCTGTCAAAATTATTGCGTTAATTGTTAAGATCAACGCGAAATGTTTAATGCATTAAAAAAAATTTACGCTGATTTTGTTTTTTTATTAATTTCCTGTAATCTAAGACCTTTAAATTCATGAGCACCTCTGGAGGAGGGGGCAACAGTGTGCTATGCTGGCGTTTGGCCTGACAGAAATGATTAGAAGAAGAAGTGACACCATGCTACTATCTAGCTAACACTAGCTAACACACGCAAGCATGGACGAGGGCGGACTTTTGGGTGGAAAGTTTCTCTTTAAGAAGTTGCCTGATGGCTTGTTGGACAAAACGAGAGTAAGATGCACAATTTGCAAAGCTGAATTCAAGTACCACAGAAGCAGTTCATCACTGGCGTATCACCTGAGAGCAAAACACCCAACTGAATCCACCTCTACGGGACCTCGCCAGTCTACGCTTCAGGAGTATGGTGCTTGTGGACGAATAACAAAAAATGTGAGAGAAAAGGTAACCAATTCCTTGGTTGTTTGGATAGCTAAAAACTGCCGACCAGTTAGCATAGTAGAAGATGATGGACTGAGAGAAGTCATTCGTGCTGCATCAGGAGATGAGTGTTACAATCTGCCCTCGAGAGGAACCATTGTGTCGAGACTGCACACTTTGTATGGGGACCAGAGGGCTCAGCAGTCCAGCAAGCTTGTGCAAGTAAGGAATGTCGCTCTCACCGGAGACCACTGGACTTCGGTGAACAACGATAATTACTTGGGGGTCATGGCGCATTTTATTGATAACGACTGGACTATGCAATCGTTTGCACTAACAGTGAGTAAAACTGAAGAGAGACACTATGCTGAGGCGTGTGCTGACCATTTTCTGAATGTTGCAAACGAATGGAAAATCAAGGACAAGGTAACCACGCTTGGCACCGACAGTGCTCGTAACATGGTTGCAGCCGCCAGACTACTTCCATTTGAACACATGCCCTGCATGGCCCACATTCTGCAAAGAACGGTCACAGTTTCTCTTAATGACAGCGCATTTGAAAGGGCTCTGGCCAAATGTCGCAAGATTGTTGGACATTTTAAGCATAGTCCAGCAAACGCTCAGGAATTAAAGGCACAGCAAGCTGCACATGGACATCAAACAGAACCGCTTGTTCAGGACGTTCCAACAAGATGGAACTCCACCCTAGAGATGATCAAGCGGATCCAGAGAAACAAATTTGGGCTGACCACCATCCTGACTCAACAAAACAGCAAGGTGACTATGTTGACTGACCAGGAGCTTGACAGACTGCAAAAGCTGGAGGAACTACTGGAACCTTGCAGGTAAATCATTTTGTTTCTCATGATTGTGTGTCTATCTTTGCATTCTAGCTTTGTTTTCAAGTATGTTCTCCACCTCCACCTCTCTGTGTATTTTCATATGTAGTTTTTATGTTTGTCTCTGTGTGATTAATAGAAAAATACAGACTTGATCTTTCTATTGCAGATATGTTACCGAACTGCTGGGAGGAGAGCGGTATGTCTCTTGTTCCATGGTGTTGCCAGCCTTGTGTCATTTGTTCAGGATTATGGAGCCCTCAGATGATGACCCAGTCTACGTTTTGAGGTTTAAGAAGATTTTTACCACAGACCTAGCTCAGCGGAGGGACAGCAGCAATCTCACATGGCTGAAGATCGCTACTGCCCTTGATCCCAGGTTTAAAGATCTTAAATGCCTTTCCAAAGATGAAAGAAGAGAGGTGTGGGCATCAGTACATGACCTTCTGATGTCAGAGACGGATGCACACCAACCATCTGCTCAGACAACAGAGGAACCCTCACCAAAGAAGAGCAAGATGTCCATCTGCTTGCTGGGTTCTCCTGATTCAGATAAAGAGGAAGAGGAAGATGCTATAGACTGCTGTCTGAATCTGTACAAAGCAGAGCCCAAAATTGACATAGGAGAGTGTCCACTACAGTGGTGGTTAAAGAGAGAAGGAGCACATGCCAGGCTGGCACCTATTGCACGCAAGTACCTGTCAACCCCTGCAACCACAGTGCCTTGTGAGAGATTATTCTCACTCTCAGGTCACATCATTCAAAAGAAGCGTGCTTCTTTGTCATCAGACAATGTAAACAGAATAGTCTGCCTCAGTAACTGGCTGAGTGCAAAGAAGGACTAATCCAGATTGCTCCTTTGAAGTGAAAAATGTTCAACATTCTGGGTTTTCAGCTGTGTCTTTTTGTGTTTTAAATACTGAGTTTTGTGCACCCTTTATTGTTATGATATTCACTTTAACCTGTAGGCCTGGGTTCAGTCACTGTTGATGGCCTTAAAGGTTTTTTGTAAGTTTTCACTGTGTTAAAGATTGATGAAAACTATTAAAATTCTCTTTGAATTTCAGCATACATTCTTTGTGTTTATTCTGCATTTACTTCATTGTGTTGCATAAATGTCTGTTACAATCTTAAAATATAAAGAATAAAAAAAATGTAATTGGAGCCAGGCTATTAATAAAGTAATTGAGATTAATCGCAATTAATAACAGAAAATTGTAAGATTAGTTAGTTAATTTTTTTTAATCTATTGACAGCACTAATATATATATATATTTATTAGGGGTGCAACAATACTCGTATCGATATTGAACCGTTCGATACAGTGCTTTCGGTTCGGTACGCATATGTATGGGACAATACAAAATTTTTAATTTATTTTATCAACTTTCCTTCTGACGATGCTGTCTGTGTTGAGCGCTCAGTGGATCTGCGCTCGACAGTGCAGCCTAGGCGGAGTAGTCGAACGCAGATTCACTGAGCGCAGGGCAAGCTAGCGAGACAGAAGTTAAGCTCTGCTTGCAACATGGCAAATTGAACCTCCCTCACCCTCATTCAGATCTGGCGTTTGGAACTATTTTGGTTTTCATGTGACGTATGACCCTGAAGGTAAGCGCGTCATGGACAAAAGTAAAACAGTATGTTGGATGTGCCACGCAATGCTCAATTATATTGGTGGGAACTAGTGCGTTAGTGCAGTTAGCTCGTTAACGTGTTGGCCGTCCAACCCCCATGCACGGGGCGATCCGCGGTAGCTCGTTAACGGAGATTTGCCGTGTTGTCGCGTTAACGTCATTTCAGATTAACGCTGACAGCACTAGTGGGAACACAACGAATATGACTGCACATTTACTCCGACATCATCCTAGTGCAAAGACAAGTGGAAGCAGACAAAAACAACAAGCACGCCTGCTACTAACTTTACCCAAGTCATTTAGACAGCCGTTAGCACAGGATTCTCCTTATGGGGACCTGATATGTTTAATATGCTGCTGAGAATATTGCCCAGAAGAAGCGTATAGTATAGCTTTTATTTTGAAAGAGCCATTTCTCTGTAATAAACTCTCTTTTCCAAAGATGAGTGATTTCTCCATCAGATAGATTTATTTTTTTATTACTCTGTTATTTCAGCAACATTAAATTTAAAAACTGTACTTTTGAGTTAAAATATATATTTATAATTTTAATAAATGAGAAATTAAAAAGGCATGAACCTTTTTTTTTCTATCGAAAAAATATCAAACTGTGATTTGTCTGACTGTATTCTTTTTCCTTTTTTTTAATATTTATTCTTGTTCATCGGGCGATCGTGGCTCAAGAGTTGGGAGTTCGCCTTGTAATCGGAAGGTTGCCGGTTCGAGTCCCGGCTTGGAGAGTCTCGGCCGTTGTGTCCTTGGGCAAGACACTTCACCTGTTGCCAACTGGTGGTGGTCAGAGGGCCCGGTGGTGCCAGTGTCCGGCAGCCTCACCTCTGTCAGTGCGCCCCAGGGTGGCTGTGGCTACAATGTAGCTGCCATCACCAGTGTGTGAATGTGTGGATGACTGGATGTGTAAAGCGCTTTGGGGTCCTTAGGGACTAGTAAAGCGCTATATAAATACAGGCCATTTACCATTGTTCTGTTCATTGCACATGTTATAAGGACAATAAAGATATTCTGATTCCATTACTGAAGCAGCGTGGAATCACCCTGACAGAGGACAAAAGGCAGAAACATCCAAACAGGAGCTTTGAATGTCCTTCTGGAAGCCTGGAGAGCTATTTCTGAAGATCCTCGTAGAGATGAGAGAGTTGCTTAGAGCGTTCAGATGGAGCTGAAGGATGAAGCTGCTCACACCAACTATTCACTTTCAAGCTCGTTAGAATCATTCAAACTCATTTACTGTATTCCACATACGTTTGCACAGGTTTCAATAAATCACCGCATCTATTCTTAGCTATCCTAAGAATGACTCAAGAGTTTTGCTTAGTACAGTAAGTTTGTTCTTTAGTGTTGCACATAAACCCGACCAGGTGACAGCCAGCAGCAGGGAGCAGTCCATTGTCTCTCCATGGACCATGCTTCTACTTTTAATATGTTAATCTTAATGTCACTTTATTAGATCTTCATACACCAAAGTACATGGTGATATCACATCACACACAACGACATCACTGCAAAAAGAAAACGCACAACATAGTTCATGAATGACTCAGTTACCGCAGCGACAGTAAGGCACTTAGAATAAGAGTTCAGACTGAGCTATGAGGAGGAAACAGAAAGCACATGAAGGCTCGCCCCTGATTAACTAAAAGAGACAAGTCAAGTAAGGTTTGAGTTTCAGGCAAGAGGAGAGCTGAACAGTTTGTTGTATTCTTCCTCAAAGGAGACTCTCTTCAGACGCTCCAGAGACAGCAGAGTGAGACCGCCCTACATACAACACGTCACATGACATGACATGAGGCACATCACATGACATGGGACACAACACACATACGACAACACAGACAGAAGGAAACAGAATCATATGAGTTGTTTGTTACATGTACACAACATATCTTATACATGTGCAAGGGTTTAAATATTTCTAAATAAACGTGTTTGTGCAGTAGTCTGACCAGCAGGTGGCAGCAGTGGAAGCCTTCACATACTTACCCAGGTGAAGATGGAAAAGAAGGAGAAAACAATGGTTGCTCTGGCTGCGTCGACTCCTTCGTTCAGAGGATTGTCCTCTTTTTTAGAGACCTGCCACTGATTGGCCAGAAAACAGAAGCCCACAAACCAGATGAAGGCCCATAGAGCTGCACACAGCACGGAGGAACCACATTTAACAAAATGCACAAAACACACGTGCCTAATCCCACCGACTACAAAGCACAGGAGATGGACACTCACCTGACACTACAATGTCAGCCATGACGGCCTTCTTCCTGTCCTTCACGCCGCTGATCTGGGGGAAGTAAACATCCAGTGCTAGGAAAGCAGCGCTGCATAGGAACCCCAATGTTCCCATGGTGATGCCATAGTTGCAGGCGTTCTGGTTGCGGTTGAAGATGCAATACGGCTCCACCTCCTCTGGCCTGTTGACATAGCCCTCGTTAGCAACGCAGCCGAGGATGACGATGGAGAAGAGCTGGAGCGAGGAAGTAAAGTTTATTAATGAGCAAGTTTAAACACAGCTTTTACTGATCAAAGTGTACTGACCTTGTTAGAATGTAATTTTATATTTAAGGCTATATATCTCATAATTTGTTCGTTTTGCCTCTGAAAACACTACATCCACATGAACAGGATTTGGTATGGTAATGAGAGTGTCATCTCCACATAAGGAGATGTCTAGAAAGGCGCAGAGGAAGAAACATGAGCTGACGTCAGATGTCAAGGCCACGCTCAACAGTTTTGACCAATCACGTTAACGTTCTGTTTCTGTGACCCGCAGTAACACTGTTTACTGGCTGGGTGTGGGGCTCTTTCTTTCTTTTGGGTCTCCTGAGTGACCAAAGAGACACAGCAGCCATTTTTATCTTGAACCTTTATCTGCTTAATATTCTTTTTTATAAATGCACTTTGAGCATATTTGTCTTCTCTCTCAAAAATAAACCCAACAACCTATAAACATGCATGAAATTACATATTACATGAAAAAGCAAACTCAGACACGGAACCATTACCAGGCCATCAACAGAGGACAGCAGGGGGCAGACAGAGTTTCAGCGGGAACAGCCAATGGGAGATCAGTGGCTCAAAGAGAGAAATGGTGGATTCTTTGAGGCACACAGAATGTCTTTTTCCATGGCCTCTCCGAACTCCTCCCACACAGGAGTTTTTGCGTCGGCCACTGCCCAAGCCGCTTTCTGCTAGGCCTGTCGGTACCTATCGACTGCTTTCGAAGTCCCACAGGCTAACCGAGCTCCATACAGCTCCTTCTGCATGATGGACTCCACCACCTTGTGGATGCAGCTCAGTGCAGCAGCTCCAGCAATGTGCTGAACATGGTCCATTTGGACTCAATGTCCTCAGTCTGCCTTGGAATGCTGTCGAAGCTTTACTGGAAGACGGAGGTGAAGATTCTGTGGACTGGGGTCTCTCCCAAGCAAAATCTCGGGTGTGGGAGGAGTTTGGTGAGACAATGAAAAAAAAAAAAACTGGAACATAAAAAAACCCAAATCTATTAGCAGCAACCAACCAACCCAGTGATGTCACACTGTGCTGTAACACAAGATGGCACTAATCACGGTTTAAAAATGTTAAGCACTTATTTTTTAGATCCAGCAGGGTTATCTATGTCAGTTTTTGAGAGCAGGACTCCTTGGTGTGAATTTGCTTTCATCAGAGATAGCAAAGTAGGAACATTCTTTATTTAAGTAGAAGTACGGCAGCACCATTGCTGGAGCTGCTGTACTTCTACTCGAGCTGCTGGAGTATTTTGAACCTGTGTTAAAAAATACTCCAGTAAAAGTTTAAGTACTGAAGCAACTTTTTTACTCAAGTAAAAGTTTAGGTTTAAAGTACAGATTTAACAACACTTCCATGTGAGCTTTAAATGAGCATCCTTCCTGTGACTCTAAGCTCTCTGCTTCCTCTCCTCCTTTCTTATCTGTCTCCATCTCTGAGTGAACGTAGCTCTCTGTCTTTTCTGTCCCTGACAAATAAGCAGCTGGACGTTAGCTGCAACACACTGTGGGACAAACTGCAAGCACACAGTTTGTGTGTTTGCTGATGTTTGTTGAGCTGCTTTGATTTGATTTGACAGTGTTTGAGGTGAGCTGAGAACACTTTATCATCCGTGGTATCAGTCAGAATCAGCTTTCTATTTTAACCTGACTATTATGTGAGTAGCAGGTCACTGTTAACAGTTTCGGTGCTATGAATGGCTCTGAGGCCCGACTGAAACAGTTCCTGTTTCTCGCCTGAGCTGGGACCCGACTGCTGTTGTAAAATGAAAGTTAACTTAGCAACAGGACGGTATGTCCTTGGCATCAAGGTTTGATGTTTTTGTGCCATGGCTGGATTCTGGAAGCAGAGTGGGCATGATCACATGCAGTCTGATGACTTCCTCAAAGAAAGCACTGCAGTCATTAAAAATGCTATCAACACAGCGCAGCTCGAGTGGATACACGGCTCCTGTCACACTTTAATACATTTATACAAAGACAATCACAGTTTTGGAGAGTGTTTTATTTGTGGTCCTTGAATTGCGTCTGTAGATCTGTAAATATTTCACATCAGAAACCTGTTAATAAAGGAAGGTTTTCAGCTTTTAAACAATCAATCATGTACAGCTGGACCTAACAGAGCTCCATGTGACCTTTAACCAGCAAGCAGCTGTTACCCTGCAGCATACACCTCCCAGCTCCACAATTACCTCTTCCATCCTGTGCTATGGAGGCGTGGAGGACTGCATGTTTCTATCCAATCATGGCAGTCTCTCTCCTGAGCTGTCCAATCAGAGTGGCTGCAGAGTCAAACAGTGAGGTTTTGTTTGAGCAGTCTTGTGTTGAGCCCCAGGAATTTTAACACCAATCTCATGACTGAATCACAAAGGACTCTCAGGACCCAGCAGCCAGTAAAGTGACAGCTGACCCCAAACAGAGAGAGAACCGACCAGAACCAGAGCCCCTCAGTCACACATTAACACAAAGGCTGATCACTTAAACATCAGAACAGGCAGACATTTGTGAAGATGCTGATCTCCTGAAGTTTTACTTCCATCATCTCTCAGGTCAGAGGCACATCAGAGGAGGATGGACATCAGCAGACCAGGTGGACCCAGACTCACCTGAACTGGATCAGAACGACAGATCTAAGAGGTTCTGTCAAACCTCAGACTTCATTCAGAATTCGGACAATTCGGGACTCCATTTAAATTTTTTCTGCCTCACTTTGCTGGATTTACTCTAACCTGTCAGACATTCATCCCCCTGCTGGAGGGAGCTTAAAACACGTGTTGGGGAACATGTGGGGCATGTTTTGAGAGGAAGGCATTCAGGGAGGGGGCCAGGCACCAGCGCGGATGTGAGACTGTGCGTTCAGCAGATGAGACTCTGAGAGAACGTGAACTCACCTGAACGCTCTAAGATAAAACAGGTGAGCCTGTCACATGACACCACAGCTTCTTGGATCTGATTGGATGGCACCGTGAGACCTCTCAGGTTTGTCCATAACACTAATGATTGGTTTGTTTAGAGACCCATCTATGACATAATTATGACATCACAGGACTTACCCAGCACAGGATCCTAACGACAGTCTGCGGCTGCCTGATGAAGGTCGCAGGGTCGAACGCTCCGCCGGCCTTCCCCGCCCCGTACGCCTGGAAACCATCCATCCACTTCCTCTTCCTCAGACCACTGCAGTCCACCCCAACCCTCCAGAACCCAGCCAAGTCCAGTTAGTCGCAAACAGACTGGTTCCAGTTCACTGCATCAGGACAGGCCCAGTCAGGCCAGTAGGCTCAGTTGGTTTGGGTGTGCCTCTCTCTTCTTCTTCTCTGCTGTTATAAACTACTCTGTAATCTGTAGTAATCCTCTTCATCCTCCCTCACTGCACAACAGCCTTTAGCCCCCCCCGCACCGACTCACAGGGTGGCCACTGCTGCACCAATCAGAGGAAGCGGCCACAGCTATCCAACCATAGTGAAGGAGGCGTTACTCTGCCTGAGAGGAGGAGCTGCCTGTGAGGCAGAACTCAGGGTGGAAAACTACTCATGTCTGTCTCCTCTTTCCTTCCTTCCTTCCTTCCCAGTAGCTTTGTAAATCCCAGCGATTAGAGGTTTGCAGTGATGAACTCACAGACCGGGATATCATGGCGGCGGCTCTGAGGAAGACCTCCCATCTTCATTGTCCAGTCTGGAGATCAACCATCAGCTTGATTGTCCCTGATGGTGTGGTTGAGGGGTGGGGGGTAGCTGTGACCCCTGTGAAGGCCTCATTAATTAAAAGTACATCTGCAGAGCAACATCTGCTCCTAACCCTAACACCTCACTGAGCTCCATTCCTGACCTGAGTACAGCCCAGCCCCAGACCATCACCCACTGAAACATCTGGAGCTTCACAGAACCCAAAAACCACAAAAACATCTGATTTCAACCTGCAGAAGCTGGTCTCCTCAGTTCAATCAGAGCTGTGGCCTGAACAGCTACAAGTTTTTTATATTTAATGATTGTTTTGATCTTTACTCTTTGACCCTGAACCAGCAGCGATGCTGCAGCTGAGAGAATAAAGACTCAGAGTTTCCTCTCATTCGTTCATGTGCAGTTTGTTCCTGAAAGCAGGAAATGAAGCTCCAGCTGCTCAGACTGAACATCCATGTGATAGTGCGCTGATCCAGACCATGGTTCTGATCTGCTGCAAACACACACCTGAGTATCTGTTCAACCAATCACATTCATTCACTCTGATCTGCGACATACTGCAGCGAGTTCCACTTTAAAGTCTGAGCGCTCTGATGGGGGACGCTGTCAGAGTGGCTGTAAGCATCACAAGAACTTTTTTCTGCCTTGGTCTGTATCAGCTGTTCCTCTGATGATGTTGCCTTGTTTGATGTGAGCATGCTCACCACGGTGACCCCTGTTAACCCCTGAAACAGGCTTTAGGCTTGGTCAGACAGCACAAAGACAGCACAAGGTCAAGGTCAGACCTTGACCTTGACCAAAGAAAGCCTGGGTGAAGTTTCAGTTCAGGGTGACTGAGTGTCCTCACAACGGAGGAGAACAAGTGTGTGTGTGTGTGTGTGTGTGTGTGTGTGTGTGTGTGTGTGTGTGTGTGTGTGTGTGTGAGATCAGTGGGAGCTTCGTGTGTCATCTCATTCTTATTTCCTGTTTGTTTGTTTACAGATGGAGACGTTTGTTGTTGAGTTTTACTGAAAGTGAACTTTATTGATAAACATGTTGCAGTGCAGACATTTATTAAGATGTCGATCAATAATTAGAGCACCTCCCGCTTCATCAGTGATCATGTGACACTCGGTGTTATTCAGTCATAAGACCTTCAGACAAACACTGCTCATCCTCATCATCGTCTTCATCTTTGGGGAGAGTTCGCCTGAAGAAACCAAGCTGCACACACACACACACATTTTACATGTGAACACAAAACAAAGACGAAAACTAGCTGAGGCGACTTCAGCGTGGTCGTCACGGTGACTGAGGATACCTGCACAGGTACAAACTGAATTTAGGTCAGTAATCATCACATTACTGTGGAGCTGACAAACGGAATGTGACACGAACCGCTAATTAATCATAAACATCCTCCAAATCAGTGGTTCCCAAACTTTTTTTGCTACGACCCCTATGTTTTACAAGAACCCCCCAAACCACACTCACACACACATATTTTGTTTTCAAACTCTGTTGCAGTTTATTTCACACCTCAAACCTTTTGAAAACAGTTCAGCCAATAAAAGTCACTGCAATACGTTACAGATTGCTATTAAACAAGCCACAGAAAAACAAACCATCTTTATGGTGTAATTATTTTACATATAGTTGTTTTTGTTGTTGTTTTTTTACTGTGTAAGAATATTCAACAGTGCTATCAACACATTTTTAAATAATGTCTCTCTGTGCAAAATGGGTTTAATATAGTGCTGTCAGCGCTAACGCGTTAATGCACCTGACCCGTGTTAGCGCATCAAAATGGTCAAATCCCCGTTAACAAGTTTACGCAGTTTAGTCTGTGTGAGGGTTACTCGGCGTTAACGCATTAATGCAGCTTAAGCGCGTTAACGCCGTCATCACAACTAACGCGATTAACATTTAACTGGTCTATAACGCAGGAGACTCAAAATCACTGGAGGCAGTTTGTCCGAAGTTTGTTCATTCTGCGCTCCAGACGCGTTAAGCACATTAACAATTTTAATCGTGTTAATCGTGATGATCGCGCTAACACATTTAGCTGTGTTAACGGCGTATTAACGCGTTAATATTGGCAGCACTAGTTTAAAAACAGAAACACCTGTGGGATACTGTTTGTCCGTGATTTGAACCAGGGGAACAAACTGTGGCAGGATCTGTGTTGCACCAAGGTACCGACAAAATGTGTTCCCCTGCCTAGCGAGCATTAGCACAGAGTGCGGATCCAGTTCACTCCGACTCCATTACAGACAATAGACGTGGGAGTAGTGATGTTTTAGTTTTGTGAAAAAGTGAAAATGAGTGTCGTTACATTACCTTTCAGTTTGAGGGTTACAACAGAAAGTGATATATTTATTGTTCTTACGTGGTATCCAATCGGATTATTTTACCTGATACTTATTTTTATTAGAGATGGACCGATCCGATATTACGTATCGGTATCGGTCCGATACTGACCTAAATTACTGGATCGGATATCGGAGAAAAATAAAAAATGTAATCCGATCCATTAAATATCACGAAAGCAGCTCACAAAACTTGCAACACGCCGTAACTCACCTCAGAACGTTAGCACGTCGGAGCAGTATGCATCAGGTGATAGAGCGGCTGTGGCATGCGGGACCTGTCGGTGGTCTGGATAGCATGTGGAGCTTCGCTACCAACCCAGCATTTCATCTCCGACAAAGTTACCCCGAGAGAAGTAAAGCAAGTGTGTAAGTCCATCTCTGAATGTTTGTAAAGCATTCCTGCGTTAAGCTTAACAAGCGACTGCCTCTCGCTCTCCGGCTGCTACTTCAATCATGAAACTGCTTAACGATCAGCTGATCGGCTTTTCTGTCGCGAGTCCGTGTCTCTTGTTTGCTTTTGGCCCACTTTGCACCAGAAAGAGGAAACCAGCGGCTGAACAACAGCAGCACGTTTAAGCTTGATCAGCTGTTGTTAGAATGTATTTAATATTACTTTCTACTCGAGGATCTTTTTCTACGTAGCTGACGGCTGTAACTGTGCAGGGGCGGATCTAGCAAAGTTTAGCCAGGGGGGCCGATAGGGCATTAACAGGGAAAAGGGGGCACAAAGACATACTTTTCTTTCTTATTCTCATTTAAAATGTCGAGCTTTTAATAAATAATTATCTGACACCCAAAGTTTTAATCTGATGTAAAATGTATAGAAGTCCATTACTGTAGTAACTGTTAAGTCTAATATACCCTAGTAAGCTATAGTACTTTTTCCTTTGGGAAGGTACCATTTGTGCAGTCTGCAATTTTGTTGAAGGAAGATGTTGAATCTATTTAATATTTCTTGAAAAATAATTGATTTCTGTGCATTTTTTTCCACACTGCATCAAATTAAGGTTGATTACATCGATTAAGCATCATGAGGTGGAGATTGGGGGGTGGTTCCTTATTTTTATTTTTATTTTGCTGGGAGTTTGCAACCCTATTAGTTAGGTTGCTTAATATTTATGCTAAGTACTCTTTAAAATACCAGAATAGGGAGGATGGAGCAGGTTTAAGTTTATTAGATTGATCAGTATTGCTGAACTATGAAATATTTTGGGTGCAGTGTATTTTTTACATACAGGTATAACAGAATAGCATTAGTGTTGTTGTTTATTTAAACTTGAGTATGAACTTATACAAAATGCAGCAAGATATTAAAAAACTGTGTTATTGATTAAAAACACTATATCGGATTCATATCGGTATCGGCCGATATCCAAATTTATGATATCGGTATCGGACATAAAAAAGTGGTATTGTGCCATCTCTAGTATGTACATGACTGGCTGAGTAGTGGTTGATTGATTGATTGATTGATACCTTCCAGAAGATGAAACAGGGAATGCAGAGGAGGAGGAGCGCACAGATGACTGACAGAATGATGTAGCCAATGGGAACACTTTTCTCACCGTCTGGAGGACGCCACAATACTCTGAGCTGAGTCTGCACACACACACAAAGTTACCAAATTAGCACCTCAACTACGGAACTGTTGTGTGTGTGTGTGTGTGTGTGTGTGTGTGTGTGTGTAGTACCTGTGTGTGTCCACTGTCCGGCAGTAGCGGTTGGACCTTTGATGATGTGTTGATGACGTCATAAGATGCAAAGGAAACAAGCTCATAGTTCTGATAAGGAGTCTGTAAGGAGAAATGCAATAACATCACCACCTACACGTGTGTATGTGTGCGCGCGCACGCGCATACCTCTATAAGTGTATTTGTCCACAGTCGGGCTGAGATTCGGATAACCGCACTGAAACCCCGCCCAAAGTCTGTGACATCACACAAACCTGACACAGCCTGCCTCGCCACTGCTGCAGTTCTACACACATAAACATGATCAATCGATGATTGATTAGTGATGTTGAGTTGATAAGGTAATGTTATTGTTATGGATGTTGTGAGATGGTAAATGGCCTGTATTTGTGAGATCAGTAATAAAGTTTCTTCACCACATGAACAGTCTGTCTGTGTGAGTTTGGCTCCGCCTGCTGGACTGATGGAGAAACTGCAGACACACCCGAGGAGTTTCCAGCCAGCTGCAGGCGTGTGGAGGGAGAAAGAGGCATCAAATAAACTGTTTAAAATACAGAGTCCAACTACAACACTGAATATCAAAACTGGGAATTTTTAAAGTTTTCAGAGAAAACTTTTCTTATTTTGGATTTGATGCAGTGACTTGTTTCAATAAAGTTTCCAAGACCAGTGAAAGGTCTTAATGCTGCAAACCAAATACAGCATTGAAGGAAATATAAACAGGAAACGATAGACGAGCTGTGCACTGGTTAGAAACTAGAGGTCATATCAGGCTGCACCGGACCTCAGCACCTGGACCCGTTTCCTTCACTGCTCAGGCCAACAGAGACGCCAGGACATCAACATCATGCTTAGTGCTGGTACCAAAGAAAGCATCCCCTTCTGGCGACTTCAGAGCAGTTGCCTTGATGTCACATGTCACAAAGGTGAACCTAACACCGGTGCTTGCAGGTGAAATATGCTCTCGACTGTCTTCAGTTTGCCTCAGCCTCTCATGCAGGTGGATGATGATGTTATCTACCTGCTGCAGTGTGTTCACTCTCACCTGTGTAGTACTGCCTTTAACACCGTCCATCCACTTAGAATGTGCATCGCCATGTCACGTTCAGTGTGTGAATTTTAGAGTATATGTGCACGGTGTTTATCATGAAGACAAGATGAGCAGAATATGAAAGGCAAGGCAAGGCAAGTTTATTTGTATAGCACAATTCAACAACAAGGTGATTCAAAGTGCTTTACAGAGACATTAGAAACAAAAACAAATAAAAAGCATGATTTAAAATTTATTAAAACAAGCAAACAAACTAACTAATTAACAAACAAACAAAACAGTATATAAAATCAAAACAGATAAAATCAGAACAGTAGATAAAATCAGTAGTTAAATGTAAGTTTTGAAATTTAAGCTTAAAAGTGTGGATTTGGTGCTTTATTCAAATGCAGCTGAGAACAGGTGAGTCTTCAACCTGGATTTAAATAAACTGAGTGTTTCAGCTGATCTGAGGCTTTCTGGGAGTTTGTTCCAGATATAAGGAGCATAAAAGCTGAATGCAGCTTCTCTGTGTCTGGTTCTGGTTCTTATTCATAGCCTTTTCCTTTTTTGTTTTCTTTAGGTCACGAGCAGTTGTCCAAGCATTTCACTACATATCGTACTGTGTATGACTGTGTACGTGACAAATAAAATTTGAATTTGAATTTGAATTTTGACTCTGGGAACTGATAAAAGACCGGATCCAGATGACCTGAGGGATCTGGAAGGTTCATACTGGGTCAGGAGGTCATTGATGTATTTTGGTCCTAAACCATTCAGAGCTTTATAGACCAGCATCAGGACTTAAAAGTCTATCCTCTGACGGACAGGCAGCCAGTATAAGGACCTCAGAGCTGGACTGATGTGGTCCACTTTTTTGGTCTTAGTGAGGACTCGAGCAGCAGAGTTCTGAATGAGCTGTAGTTGTCTGACTGATTTTTTAGGTAGACCTGTAAAGATGCTGTTACTAAACTGAATGACTGATCTGAAAACGCAGAATTGCCGATGACAAAGCAACGGAGGGAAACAGAGGGCTTGAATACATCGGATAAAGATGAAGAATAGAAACAGGTGACAACACCGCTTAACCAAGCCTGACTAACGACACAGGAAGTAGAAGTAACCATACAGCACACAGACAGATGACCGACACAATAAAACAGGAAACATACATGTGAAAAAAGACACTGGGTCAATGATCCAGGAACCCTGACAGCGCAAGAGTCGCTGATTGGAGTTTTGCATTCGCGAAAGAAACACAAGTGGATTATGATCTGTGAAAACTTGAACGGGCACGAAGCTAGACCCAATGTAGACCTCGAAGTGTTGTAAGGCTAGCAACAATGCAAGCGCTTCCTTTTCGATGGTGCTATAGTTCATTTGGTGTTTATTGAATTTCTTCAAGAAATAGCAGATTGGACAGTCCACACCGTGTTGATCTACTTGCAGCAGGACCGCACCCGCTACAGTTGCGCTGGCGTCCACCTCCAACTTAAAAGGAGACACGAAGTTAGGTGCTACTAAAACTGGGGCACTGCACAGTAAAGTTTTCACTGACTCAAAAGCAGTTTGGCACGCCGCAGTCCATGTGAAGGGTTTGGTCGGGCTGAACAGGTCAGTCAGGGGAGCGACTACAGAGGCAAAGGTTTTACAGAAACTGCGGTAGTAACCACACATTCCCAAGAAGTGGCGTAACGCCCTCCTTGTTTGTGGAATCGGAAACTCAATAATAGCCTCCACCTTTGCGGTTACGGGGCACACTCGGCCATGACCCACCTGCTTTCCGAGCTAGGTGATGGTGGCTTTTCCGAACTCACATTTGGTCAGATTTACAGTGAGCGATGCTTCCTCGAAACGCTTGAAAACAGTTAAGAGGGTTTGGAGATGACTGCTCCAGGAAGCAGAATAAAAGACCACATCATCTAAGTAGGCATCACAGTTAGGGACCCCGGCCAAAACCTTAGCCATCAGGCGCTGAAATGTCGCTGGTGCATTACGCAAGCCAAAGGGCATCACGGTATACTGAAGGAAGTGATCGGGGGTAACGAATGGAGACGCTCTTGCGGTTAAAGGAACCTGCCAATATCCCTTTAATAAATCCAATTTGATCACACAAGTAGCGGATCCCACCCGATCAACACAGTCATCCATCCTAGGTAATGGGAAAGAGTCTGCTTTAGTGGCCGCATTCACCTTTCGATAATCCGTGCAGAATCGAGGAGTGTTGTCAGACTCGGGCACAAACACACATGGAGAGCTCCATGCGCTAGCACTTGGAACAGCTAAGCCATGCTCTAGGAGATAATTGACTTCTCTCTGCATTATTTCCCTTTTCACTGGATTCACCCGGTAAGCATGTTGTTTAATTGGCTTATGCCCCTCCACATCAATGTCATGACATAAGACAGTCGCTTGGCGCGGGTGATCAGATAAAAGTGACAAATTATTTTTTATCAGAGTAATGATGTCAGTTTGAGCAGTTTCAGGTAAATCGGCAATGATTCAAGATCATTTAAAATTACTGAATTTTTCAGCCCACTACCTAATGCATCATCCCTCCCAGATAATCCGTCATCCGACAGTTTGTAAGCGGGGAGGATGGCAACAGCGCACACCGGGGGCGCTGCTGTATTTTGTTTACAGGGATAGAACAGTTTCAACTAGTGATGGGATTTCTGGCTCTTTTTAGAGAACCGGCTCTTCAGGTTGTTTTGTTGCTTTAATTAATTTATTATTAACAATAATATAAAATTATGCAAAAAGAAATTACTAATGTAAAAAAAAAAAAGTGGTTTTATTTATATATATATTTATATATAAATATAAGCGGTGGCCCCCAGAGACAAAGCACGTACAAACTCCAAAACACAAACACGCACTTCTGTTGTCTTTTGTACGTGTTTTGAGTTTATATGTGCTTCTGAGTTTTTACGTGTTTTGGAGTTTGTACGTGTTTTTACGTGTTTTGGAGTTTGTATGTGCTTCAGGGTTCGTACGTGATTTGAAGTTTGTACGTGCTTTGTCTCTAGGAGCCACCGTAAATATACTTTTATTTATTCACTCCACATAAAATGTAATAAATAAATCATATAATACAAAAATCAACTATTCACATTTCAACTTTTAACTATTTACATTTTCAGCTTTTTCCTTTTACAAATGTAACAAGTGTCACCTGGCAGTTTGTTGCTCTCTGCCAGGTGATTGGCTGAAGAGCTGTGAAAAGGTAGTGGGTGTGTGGGGTGAAGTCAGCGCTCTTCTGTGGAAAAAACCAGAGGCAATTAATTCACTCAGGTGCGAGTGGGTATACTGTCGTGTGACCACGAATTTTAATAGAAGAATTGATCAAGCCCTAGATCGACTGCGCGCAGGGAAACTGATCAATATTCTGTGCTGTCTCTGCTGTCCTTTTTTTTTGTTCTTTTGATTGATTTGTAATTTTGTTTTGGTTAGTCCGTCCAGCCGTAGAGGCGGTTATTGATTGAGAGTAAGTTTTGTAAGGGCGGACTAACCTCTCTTTTGTTTTTTTTTATTTTAATTGTTTGTGCCACTTCCCTTTATCTCTCAGATCACAGGCCATACATAGCACTGATTCCCAGCTGCGCTGAGACCCGAATTGTTTGCAGTGTGTGCCACGATTGCAGTGTCGCTAAGCGGGGTGTGACGGGTTGTAGTGTTATTTCGCACAGTTTGTGTGGTAAGTCTCATGTGCAGCTGGGATATCAGCAGGATGTGTTGTAAGTCCTGTCTGGAAACGACTGGGAATTTGTATGTTTAACTCATGTAATAAATAAATGATCAATTATTTCTTTGCCCCGTTTACTCATCCCTTGTCCTCGGTTACACAAATTTAAAGTGAAACAACACAAAACTCTGCAAACCACAACACAATTAAATACAAATTAAAATATGAAAACAAAACGAAGATGCATATTCTCTGTCATATGGACCTGCATGAATAAACTTTCTGAATCCTTTATCACCTGCAACTGAAAATAGTTGTGTATGATTACTATACCTTTCTAATGTGACATTGTTGTCCCGGCTCTCTCTCTCCCTCCTGGTCTGTTCCTGTGCTACCCCCCCTCTGCCCAGCATAAAGCACAAGGCTCGTGTGCGGAGTGAAGTGTGAAAAAAGTGCGAGAGAGAGAGCGAGAAAGAAAAAAAAAACCCCACGGCTCGCGATAAGGAGCCGGCTCGCGTCATTCACGCCAAAGAGCCGGCTCTAAGAGCCATTTCGTTCGTGAACCACACATCACTAGTTTCAACGTATTCACATGACAAACCCTGTTTTTTTTGCCGCCGATCTGGGCCCTATTTCAGGAAGCCGGTTTAGAAAACTCAGAGTGAAAAACGATACTCAGGGTTGAGTAACCCCGAACTGTCCAACTCGGAATATTCGGTTTCAGAAAGGCTGATAACAATTAGTTCAGTCAACGCAGAGTTGCTGGGCGACCGTGGCTCAGGGGGTTGGGAATCGCATCTGTAACCAGAAGGTCGCCGGTTCGATCCCTGGGCTCTCTGTCCTGGGCCCTATTTCAGGAAGCCGGTTTAGTGGAAGAACTGAGTAAGTACACCCTGAGTTAACGAAAACTCTGGGTTTTCGGTTTCACAAAGCGAGTTCAGATGAAGCCTCAGTGAGTCACTATGACGACACACTCCGTGAAGCTAACCTGCCCCCTAGCAGGTTTACTACAACTAACCCTGACTGTCTCCGCCCCTTTGTCGGAAACCTGACAGTAGGAAGTGTCAGACATGGCGTGCTCCTTCCTTGAAGAGCCAGTAGATCGTGAAGCCCAAATTCTCCGCAGAGCTCTCCGCCGGGAGAGAGTGATCAGAGCGCGTTTGGACATTTTATCATTTCCTGATGATTTTCTGTGTGAACGTTACCGTTTCTCAGCACAATCTCTAAGTTATTTGGATAACATCCTCAGGCCATATATTACGCATGTGACACATCGCAGACATGCTCTCAGTTCATTACATATTATTTGTATTGCACTTCGGTTTTTTGCAAACGGGAGCTTTCTGTACAATATTGGTGACGCTGAGCACGTTTCCAAGGCTACCGTCTGTCTGGCAGTCAGGTTGTTACAGTTGCACTGAAACGTCTCCTGTACTGGTTTGTGGTGTTCCCCGGTCATAGACCCACAAGATTTATCAAAGAGGGATGCCACAAAATTGCAGGTATCAGGATGACCAAAACTTAATTCATGATGTGGTGATACTTGGACTACTACTTAAATTTTACATTTATTTTCAGGGTTCCCAGGCGTGATTGGCTGTACAGATGGCACTCACATTCCAATCATTGCTCCTTCAGTAAATGAAGGAGACTATGTGAACAGGAAGTCTTTCCACAGCATTAATGTACAGGTACATAGTTCCCTGTAGCATTTCAAACTAACAAATTATTTCATTATAGTAATGGATGCTAATTTGTGTTCTCTGCACTGTGAAGATCATATGTGATGCTGCCAACATTATCACAAATGTGGAAGCCAAGTGGCCAGGCTCTGTCCATGACTCACAAATATTCTGTGAATGTACACTGAGCACAAAATTTGGACATGGTGAGTTGAGAATACTTTAAAATATATAAAGACCAATTGCTTCAGGGACATTTGAACTGAAGTGTATCCTTCTTTCTTAGGAGAGTTCACTGGCTACTTGCTTGGTGATAGGGGGTATCCATGTTTACCCTATTTGCTTACCCCTTACCCTGACCCTGAACCGGGCCCACAGCAGCGATATAATCTGGCTAATTGCAGGACAAGAGCCAGAATTGAAATGACTATCGGAATGCTTAAGGCCCGGTTCCAGTGCCTGCAAAGACTCAGGGTCACCCCAGAAAGGGCATGTGACATTATTGTGGCATGTGTGATTCTTCACAACATTGCCACAATTAGAGGAGAACACTGTCCTTCTGAACCAAACATCAGCAGTGATCCAAACCATGAACATCCTGACCCTCCCACGGACATACAAGATGGAAGAGCAGTCAGAGACACCATATGTCACAATCATTTCTTTTGACCCATCACCTCAACATGTTGAAAGAAGAATAAACAGATTTTTTGTTCAACTGGCTTTATTGGTCGCCTGTGTTTCCTGTACACAAAGTATTAAAAGATGTAAACCTCATAAAGTGTCCCTGTTGCTTCCTCCTCTGTAACAGCTGTCAATGTTTCTTCATTATTTTCCTGTAGTAAAGAAATAAACAACATTGCTGTTCTACTGTAAACTCATATAATCTGTGGAGTATTACTCACAACTGCATGTTGGTCTGGCTCAACAGGAGGCTGCACCAGATGCAGTACACCACCACCATCAACTGATAGAATATGAGGTTTATACAGGTCACTTATAACTTACAAGGGACCAAATGGCAATTAACAAACATACCAATCACCTTACACTTCATTGTCATTATGCTCTCAAAGACAACCAAGACTGAGGGAAGGTAAAATCAGTAGGAAAATAACTTCACTACAAAATAATCCATTATGGTAAAGACTTTATCAAATGAATGAGTAGCACTGCAAAGGTGACTGTGAAGAAAGGATGTATGCACATCATGTATTATTTTGAATTCACCCCCTATGTAGGCACTTGTGTCTTGCGGGGTTATTGACTCAGAGGATGTCCCCGCAGAGATGCCTTCAGTCACAGGGCGCCCACTGTTTTGGCTGAGGGCCAACTGCTCAGCCTCTGTGAGTGGTGGTGGTGGTGGACCCCCACCTGTTTTTCGGGCCTCCGCTTTTTTTCTGTTGGCTATAACGGGCCACATTTGAGCATACAGAGTAAGCAAATATGTACTTGTAATGTGCTCAGATAATTTCAATAAGTGCTTACAGAAAGAAAATTAATGTAGCCTCTAACTGCAATTGATTTACATCGGACAAACAGACCAAGCTCTATGGCTCATAATACAATTACACCTTACCTGTTTGGACTATATTTTTATATTTCATTTTTACTTGCTGCCAGGCACGTTTGGGGCCTGTTGGGTTGCACCTGCGCTCACATCACAGCACAAAATAAAATGTATAAAATAACAAATAAAATAACATATGATAAAATAACGTGTTAAATGGGTGGAAATCCCTAGATCAATGTTTATATTAACACTCACGCATTGACTCTGTCGGCTATGTTTTGCCGTGCATGCTCCCTTTCTTTTGCAGCTGAGGCTGTGTTACTTTTTTCCGCGGAATTTGCATGTTATTGGCATATACTGCCATCAGAATTTCGGCCTCAAGCGCTGTGAAATACATTGACCGCGCCTTCTTTCCCTCCGTCTCCATGGTGACTCGCTTAATCTGTGCTCCGCTTATCAGGGCTTTATGTATCCTCGTCCGCGCGCTTCACTTGGGGTTAAAGCAACTCCGCGTTGACTGAACTAATTGTTATCAGCCTTTCTGAAACCGAATATTCCGAGTTGGACAGTTACTCAACCCTGAGTATCGTTTTTCACTCTGAGTTTTCTAAACCGGCTTCCTGAAATAGGGCCCGGGTCGTTGTGTCCTTGGGCAAGACACTTTACCCTACTTGCCTACTGGTGTTGGCCAGAGGGGCCGATGGCGCGATATGGCAGCCTCGCTTCTGTCAGTCTGCCCCAGGGCAGCTGTGGCTACAACTGTAGCTGCCTCCACCAGTGAGTGAATGAATAGTGGAATTGTACAGCACTTTGAGGTTCTCGAAAAGCGCTATATAAATGCAATCCATTATTATTATTATTATTATTATTATTAACCCCAAGTTAAGCGCGCGCACGAGGATACATAAAGCCCTGATTAGTGGAGCACAGATTAAGCGAGTCACCATGGAGACGGAGGGAAAGAAGGCGCGGTCAATGTATTTTACAGCGCTTGAGGCCGAAATTCTGATGGCAGCATAGGCCGATAACATGCAAATTCCGCGGAAAAAAAGTAACACAGCCTCAGCTGCAAAAGAAAGTGAGCATGCATGGCAAAACATAGCCGACAGAGTCAATGCGTGAGTGTTAATTTAAACATTGATCTAGGGATTTCCACCCATTTAACACGTTATTTTATTATATTTTATTTTTTATTTCATACATTTTATTTTGTGCTGTGATGTGAGCGCAGGTGCAACCCAACAGGCCCCAAACGTTCCTGGCAGCAAGTAAAAATGAAATATAAAAATATAGTCCAAACAGGTAAGGTGTAATTGTATTATGAGCCATAGTGCTTGGTCTGTTTGTCCCATGTAAATCAATTGCAGTTAGAGGCTACATTAACTTCCCCTCTGTAAGCACTTATTGAAATTATCTGAGCACATTACAAGTACATATTTGCTTACTCTGTATGCTCAAATGTGACCCGTTATAGCCAACAGAAAAAAAGCGGAGGCCCGAAAAACAGGTGGGGGTCCTCCACCACCACCACTCACAGAGCCTGGCCACTTGGCTTCCACATTTGTGATAATGTTGGCAGCATCACATATGATCTTCACAGTGCAGAGAACACAAATTAGCATCCATTACTATAATGAGATAATTTGTTAGTTTGAAATGCTACAGGGAACTATGTACCTGTACATTAATGCTGTGGAAAGACTTCCTGTTCACATAGTCTCCTTCATTTACTGAAGGAGCAATGATTGGAATGTGAGTGCCATCTATACAGCCAATCACGCCTGGGAACCGTGAGAATAAATGTAAAATTTAAGTAGTAGTTCAAGTATCACCACATCATGAATTAAGTTTCGTTCATCCTGATACCTGCAATTTTGTGGCATCCCTCTTTGATGAATCTTGTGGGTCTATGACCGGGGAACACCACAAACCAGTACAGGAGACGTTTCAGTGCAACTGTAACATTCCTGACTGCCCGACAGACGGTAGCCTTGGAAACGTGCTCAGCGTCATCAATATTATACAGAAAGCTCCCGTTTGCAAAAAACCGAAGTGCAATACAAATAATATGTACAGAACTGAGAGGATGTCCGCGATGTGTCACATGAGCAATATATGGCCTGAGGATGTTATTCAAATAAATTATAGATTGTGCTGAAAAACGGTAACGTTCACACAGGAAATCATCAGGAAATGATAAAATGTCCAAACGCGCTCTGATCACTCTCTCCCGGCAGAGAGCTCTGCGGAGAATTTGGGCTTCAACATCTACTGGCTCTTCAAGGAAGGAGCACGCCATGTCTGACACTTCCTACAGTCAGGTTTCTGACAAAGAGGCGGAGAACGTCAGGGTTAGTTGAAGTAAACCTGCTAGGGGGCAGGTTAGCTTCACGGAGTGTGTCGTCATAGTGACTCACTCAGAATTAATCGCTGTGTGAAACCGAAAACCCAGAGTTTTCGTTAACTCAGGGTATACTTACTCAGAGTTTGCACTAAACCGGCTTCCTGAAATAGGGCCCTGTGGACCTGCCGGGCAGGGCAGGGACTCCACAGCCAGAGAAACCCCGATCAAAGAACAGACATAGCCATCGCCAGAAAAACAAAGAGCGGGGGAGCTTTCTTGGTTTCACCTGGACACCACCGGCCCTCGCTCACCTTTTCCGTCTCTTGGGGGTGGGAATCCCGAAGGTTGTGCACTCAGATAAGGAGGAAGAAGTTTTTTTGCAGCTGTCCCAGCCGCTCCCGACTGAAATGTTTAACAGTGAATCCCGATCATAACCACCAAACAAATCAGCTGACTGCGAGCGGTCCCAGGTCTCAGGCTTCCATCTCCTCTGGGGTCCGTTCTTCGTACCTCGCTTACTACATCCAAGATCAAATCATCGCGCTAACTTTGAGCTCGCTATTCCGGTTCTTCGAACATACCTGTTGTTGACGATTAGTACAGCTGGATGAAGTAATGTGAGATCACTGGGTGGCTTAACAGGGGCTACGCATCGATAGTAGAAACATTGATCGGCAACCCTCTGATTGGTCGGCGAAAATGTCGAAGGAGCGCGCTCGGTATTTTTCGGCACCAGAGCAAGAACTCTTGATTGAGGGATTTCAGGAGTTTCAGAGTTTAATTAAAACGCAAGGGAACACTGCAAAGGCTGCAAAAGCAAGGAGAGAGGGCTGGCAGGAAGTTGCTGACAAATTAAACTCGTAAGTGATTTAATAATAACAATAATAATGGAGTGGATTTATATAGCGCTTTTCAAGGCACCCAAAGCGCTTTACAATGCCACTATTCATTCACTCTCACATTCACACACTGGTGGAGGCAGCTACGGTTGTAGCCACAGCTGCCCTGGGGCAGACTGACAGAAGCCAGGCTGCCATATCGCGCCATCGGCCCCTCTGGCCAACACCAGTAGGCGGTAGGGTAAATCTATTATATTATATTACATTATATCATATTATATTATATTACATTATATCCCCTTTCACATTAGAGCCACAACAGGACCCACTAGAACATGGGAACAGGTAAAAGTGAAATATAAGAATATGCTACAGAATGGTAATATTTATCACTTATATTGCTTTTAGTCTCTTGGAAAGAGACCCTGAAATAATCTGTTTGTTTATAACAGCAACCAAGAAAAGGGCAGAGCAAACAAAGACAGGTGGTGGTCCTGCACCCCCTCGTCAACAAGTTGGTTAAGTAAATAATACCCTCACGGGAATATCGATATCTCTCTATGAGCACACTGTCGCGCTGAGCTAAAGGATCCTGTCTATCCCGCAATATACGCTGGATTCTGAGGACTCTCCTTATCAATCTTGCACCTTCCACAATGGGTGGCTCGCGTAAACGGACAGGACATGGCTGCGACAGACTTCCCAAATCCACCTTCGCTTTTATAGCCGTGGTCTCTCATCTTGATTACACGAAGTAATTTACTATTACTACTCTAAAATATGAATTACATCTGAAATAATCACATACATGTAATAGAATGATTAATAGTACATTTCCCTTTTTTTAGGAAATGACCTGTATGTATCTGTGTGAAATCAATAAAAGAATCAAATACTGCATTATCTTCAGTTACATTGATAATATGTATTTATGGTAAAACAGTGGTAAAATATCGCTGTTGCTTTCGTATACATGAAGCGGACATACCTGCGTGGCCGCGATCTAATCCTGTTTACATAAAGTAAGCCTGCTCCCGACCAGGTTTACGCTTACGGATCTGTTGCTATGACAGCAAGTCCCGGATGAGCTTCGGAGAACCGAACGATCCAAGATCAGGCGAAAACGTCAACAATCAAATCCAGCCGACTTACTTAGCGAGGTACGAAGAACAGACCCCTGCTGATGGAGACACACTGATGGTTACCTGCTGTAGCTCAGTATCCGTCCAACAGAGGGCAGCAGAGGCACTTCGCCAGCCTTCAGTTGGTGTTGAAGCAGCAGGAGAGAAACCATCTGCTCTTCTGATCAATAATCAATCACACACTGTGTGTGTGTGTGTGTGTGTGTGTGTGTGTACTCATGAAGGCCCTTCCTGCCACAGATGCCGTCTGACTGGTTGTCACAATGATTTTGTTTATTTGCGCATTAAATAGAAAAAACACAAATTAACAGTAAACATAAGGATGAAAGCCTCTAATAATAATAATAATAGCAATAATAATAAGAACAAGACCTGGAAAAGGAGTCCAGAACGACAGAGAGGAGATCTGTTTACAGAAGGATAAAAACGGGATCTTTGTTAGTTCCATATCTTAGATGATGAGTCTTAACATCGATTTTGGCTTTAGCCATGAGCTAAACTGTTGCAGTGAGACGACCTTCGATTGCTAAACAGAGGAAGTGTGACACAATGGGAGCTGGGAGATTCATAATTCAGTATTACTCAATAATTTTCCTTTTTTGAAACACGCTCTGAGGCAATGTTTAACCATGAATGTGTCAGAAACCATCAAAGAAAGAAGCCTGAAGCTTTCACTGGTCGTTCTCACCCTCAGAATGAATCATTTGGGACACACACATCCAAATATGTCCTAAATCTGAGCAGTGACAATATCTAAGTGGTAACAGTGATGGACCAAAGCACTCTGGAACTTTTAACTCTCACACTTGTTCGAGTAAACGCGGCAAAAACACAAATGTAACCCAACAGAAATGTGGAGCTGTAATTATTCCTGACAAAATCATTTTGTTAATATGAGCACATCTTTGTATTTCCATCACCTGAGTCAGTCTGCCTTAAGCTGTCAAACTTTTATGGACCATAAAACATTTCAGCCAATAAGAAGGAATGAGCCAATAACGTCCATGAACACTGACACAATCATCTATATTTTTGAGTTTGTCTCCTGTTAACGTCGCCGTGCTGTGAGAGACTTTTGGACCTTCGTCATCGCAGCTTCAGTCACGGGGCTGTTAGCTGCTGACGAGCTGCAGCCCAGCTGAATCCAGCTCGTACGTCTTAGCAGGTGGAAGTCTGAGGTCAACATATCTTTGCTGTCATGCTGCTCTGCATTCTGCTACCTGGGACGCATGCACAGGTGACACGCATGCAATCTGCATGGATGTGTCCATGAAATAGGCGTGGCCTCCACATGGAGCCGAAGAGCTCACGCCTGTGGTCCATCGCCTCATCCCTCGCCTCCTCCTGCGTCCTTCATCAGATCCATCAGTGATGACGTCACACACGTGTGAACGTCCTGCTGGCCGAGCCCGCTGTAAGCAGTGCCGACAGCGAGAAGACGAGGAGGAAGAGGCACGTCAGAGTAATGGGACGGATTCATGAAGCTAACATTAATCTGACAGAGAGACTGTGTGTTCCCTGCAGCTGAAATGCAGACTTATCACTGCAGAACCAGCACAACCCGACTGTGTGTGTGTGTATTGTATCCTTATTAAAGCTTATTAAATCAGCCCACATCCTCTCAAAGCACACACACACACACAGATACACACACTCACACAGGAGGGTGGGTGATGCCTCAGTGTGCTTTGGATCAGTTTACCCAGAATGCACTGGAACATGAGTGTGGTTTTAGGGGGGGGCAGTACGGGGAAGGAAACCCCAACAATCCACTGAGCAGCGCTTGGTGGCAGCAGGAAAAGGCCTCCAGCAGATCCAGGATCAGGGAGGAGCAGCCCTCTGCACAGGTCAGCTGGAGGTCAACCTTACCTGAGCTCAGGTGTGGTGGCTCAGCAGGTGTTTCATGTGTCCCTGGTCGGCCAAATGAACAATGAAGTTTTGTTTCCCGAGACGATCCAAACACATTGCCTGCTGTCCCAGCAGCGCTCCGTTTACTCATCAGCAGTGACTCACCGGCTCAGTCTATTTACTGTGCGCCGGCTGGGTTTATTTCCTAACTCTGACAGGTATTTCTTTAGTGACTCAGCTCTGTCCGAGCCTCCGGCTGTGTTTTCTTGCTGCACAGAGAGCCACAGCAGACTCACGGAGATGACAGGTGAGCCTCTGCCTCACAGTTACAGCAGGCCCTGCTGACAGGATGTTCAGCTGAAAGTGCGGCAGCGACCTCTTTCAGCTGTAATGACTTCTGACAACCGATCTGCTTGTTAGCTCGAGGCTAATCTCTGAGCTGACTGAGCTGCTCGTTAAGATTAATAAACAGTGAGGGTGGGTGTTATTTTCTGCAGGTGAGCATAATCAGAGGTGACACTTGAGTAGAAAAAGAGCAGAACTCACCAGCAGCAGGAAGAAGAGTCAGAGGACCTACAAAATAAAACCCTAACATCACAGCAGCTCTGCAGCCCATGCAGATTTAGAAGCAACATGAGCTGCTGATTGGTCAGTTCTCCAGCTTCCTTCTGTAGACATTGGAGCAGGGCGATATGACCAAAAATATTTATCACGATATGCATTTGAAAATTTGAAATAACGATATAACTGACGATATAACTGACACGAGACAAAATACTTTACAACTCCACAACTTTATTAGTGCAAAAACATCATTGTATTTTCACTTAAACAAGCAGCTGTTTTTTTATGTGCATTAAAGTTATATAGAAATGTAACAGTGCAAATGCAAATTCTTTGCTGACAGTTTAACCAAAAGCCATTTCCAGTAGAAACTGGCCGACATATCCTCAGCATAACCATGTATAATATCCACAAAACTTAAAAAGAGGTTATACACACACAATACAGTAATATTATGTTGAAGCACAGTACGTCTGTGAAGGTTCTCAGTCATCCAAGTCATCGTAGTCAAAGGAGCTTGCAAAGAAATCCACTGTCAGGGGATACAGAGCAGACTTCATTCTGCAGAGAGCACAAAATCACCTTTAAAGTGAAAGGATAAGACAGGTCCATTTCACTATAGATGTCCTCCAGATCAAGCTCAGCCAGACTCTGCAGGAACTGGAAACCCGTCTACCCTCTCCAATCTTAGAAGAGGTTTACAAGTTTGTGGACAAGGCTCAGCAGGCCCAACACTCTAAAGGAAAAGAAAGACAACGCAGGAAATTTCACATCTTGCTTTCAAAGACACACACTCCTCATTCTGAACCTACACAACCCAGAGAAGAAAACACACCTGAAGACAGTCAGCAGAAATGGGTTAAGAACTTTTCAGACCAGAACCTCACTGAACCTGAAAAGAGAGAGTTAGCCAAAGGACTCAATTTTGCCATTTCTCCACAACAGTTGCCCATAGTGGACCTCATCACAGCCACAGAATCTGCCATACGGATTAATAAATTATCACAGACAGAAGCAGAGCAAATCAGGATGGAAGTCTCAGCCTCCAGTGCCAAAGTCCCTCCATCCAACCTCACAATACAGGAAAAGAAGGCCGTCGCTTCCCTGAGCAAAGACCACAACATCACTGTTTTACCAGCTGATAAGGGAAGATGCACCGTGGTCCTAAACACTACAGATTACCATACAAAGATCACTACTCTCCTCAGTGACAACAATACCTACGAAGCCTTAAAGCGAGACCCCACAAGCAGCTACAAAAAGAAAGTTATAGCTTGCCTTCAAGACTTAGAAAAGGACAAAATCATTGACCGCCTTATATATCACAGCTTTACCCAGGGGATGCCATACCCTGCATTTACGGACTTCCTAAAATCCACAAGGAAGCTGTCCCACTCAGACCCATAGTCAGTAGCATAAACTCAGCCACTTATAACATTGCTAAACACCTTGCTACCATCCTTGCACCTCTCGTGGGGAACACCCCACACCACATCAAGAACTCCACCGACTTCACCGACAAGGTCCAGAAACTTACCCTGGATCCAGATGAAACCATGGTGTCCTTTGATGTAGTCTCTCTCTTCACTTGCATACCCACCACGGAGGCCGTGGAGACTGTCAGAAAACGACTACAAGAAGACAGCTCCTTGGAGGACAGGACCAACTTCAACCCCGATCAGATCTGCACACTGTTAGACCTCTGCCTCACCACACATATTTAAATACAACGAAGGCTTTTACTGACAAAAACATGGCTGTGCCATGGGCTCCCCCGTGTCACCTATTGTAGCAACCTTTACATGGAGGAAGTGGAAAGGAAGGCTCTTGGCTCTTTCAAAGGAAGAGTACCCAGCCACTGGTACAGATATGTGGACGACACCTGGGTCAAAATCAAGACACAAGAAGTGGAATCCTTCACTGCGCACATTAACGCTGTGGATAAAAACATCAAGTTCACCAGGGAAGACACAAAGGACGACTGTTTGCCTTTCCTGGACTGCGCCGTGCACATTGAAGAGAACGGCAACCTCAACATCGAAGTTTACCAGAAGCCCACACACACGGACCAGTACCTCCTCTTTGACTCCCATCACCCTCTGGAACACAAACTTGGAGTAATCAGGACCCTACACCACCGGGCAGAACATGTTCCCTCTAAGCCTGAAGGGAAAAAGAAGGAACACACACATGTAAAGGAAGCACTCAAAACGTGCGGCTATCCTAAATGGGCGTTCTTAAAGTCAGCAAAGAGGCACAGAAAAGAAGACCAGACACCAGCGAGGGAGGATAAGAAGGACAGACGCAACAACATTGTCATCCCCTATGTAGCCGGTGTATCAGAGAAACTCAGGAGAGTTTTCTCCAAGCACAACATCCCAGTGTATTTCAGACCCAGCAACACGCTCAGACACAAACTGGTTCACCCGAAAGACAAAACGCCAAAACACAAACTTAACAATGTGGTGTATGCTGTACAGTGCAGCGAGGAATGCTCAGACCTCTACATTGGAGAGACCAAACAGCCACTTCACAAGCGCATGGCACAACACAGAAGAGCCACCTCCACAGGACAAGACTCAGCAGTCCATCTGCATCTTAAGGTCAAAGGTCACTCTTTCGAGGATGCCAATGTTCACATTTTGGACAGAGAGGACAGATGGTTTGAAAGAGGAGTGAAAGAAGCCATCTATGTCCACTGTGAGCGACCATCTTTGAACAGAGGCGGGGCTTACCACACCAACTCCCTGCCATCTATAATCCAGTTTTGAGATCCCTCCCCAGACGCCTTAACGCCCACTCACATCCTGGGCCATCTGACCTCAGGAAATCACATGATAGGGTGGGGCCAGGTTTCACAATGAGCTCATTTAAAATGTCTCACTTTTAATAAATAATTATCTGAATCTTACAACAAACGTATTCATCTGATGTAAAATGTATAGAAATCCATTATTGTACATAGTAATTTTTTTTAGGGTCCCATCATAATTTCGTCAGAAGTAGCTAATTACTGTATATGATGCCAGTATTTCCCACATTTTCTAGATTCTGTACCAGTGCTGTGTGTAAAATGCCATCAAAAAGTCAAGTGAGTTTTATTCTTTCTCACCTGTCTTTCTGTCTCCTTTCACTTTTTAAAGGTTGCCATGTGAGAAAAAATATTTTGCCCTGCCTTGCTGTTTATTGATGTGGCAAATGAATGGTTTATGAAAATATATCTAAATCTGTCATCAGTAATCAGTAATGATCATGTCTCACCTCTTCTCTGTCTTAATTTCAGGTTTTCACCATGTGTTGTAGATAGTTCAGGAGGTTAACTCGACCAAGCAGTCTGCTTCCAGGTACTGTTTAGAATACCAGAATAGGGAGGATGGTGTAGGTTTAAGTTTATTAGACTGATACATATATACCAACAACACAGTGTACATCACTGTGACAACAGCGTTTGTTTTCATTCAAAGGCTTTATGGTTTTTCCTATAATACCTGGTGGGCCGGTCTCTGTCAAAATGCCCGGGCCGATTTTTTTTGTCCCAGTCCAGCCGTGATCGGCACTCGGCCGCCAGCTCACCACGATCAGCTCAGAGAGAAGCGATCGATCAATAATCCATCACAATGAAAAGGTTTCATCCGGTTTCAGTTGTTTTCTATATCACACACACCTGACAAAACACACACACACAGACCCACTGGTGGTTGTTCTCTTTGATTAATCGATTTTTGATCTCTATGTTTGATGGTTTCTTAACCGCCGCCCCCCCCCCCCTCTCTCCCTCTCGCACTATCCTCTGATTGGCTGGAGCTCTACAGCAGCCTCCTTACTGCCAGCACGCGCTCCTCAGTCGGTCAGTGTGGATGAGAGCACCTTGGAGCGGACCGGGACAGAGCCGTGCTAACCCGGACTCCTGGCCCGGCTCGGCTCGGACTGACATGTTCTGGGATCTAAACCGGACCGGAGCGCGCGGGGCACCAATGTGAGCTGCAGGAAGGCGCATGCCAGAGCGCGCGCGTCCGAGTGGATGAATGAGTGACGGAGATGGACCGGAAACTACTGAGTCAGGTAGGGGGCCGTGTGCGTGTGCACAGTTCCGTGCTGCGCGTGCACCCTCTCAACTTTAAAGTGTGTGCCGTATTGTGAACGAACGGCCATAATTCAGAGGGGTTTCAAAATAAAGGTTTCCCCCATTAACGATGTTTTTTTTTAAATTAATTGTGGCTTTCATTTTGAAATTCTGACTATAATTTAGTAGCAGGATATCTTTGGAGCATGCTCAGTGTTAATTCACTGCCTGCAGGAGGTGAGCTGATCCTCCTCACAGCTGTCCAGCTGGAAACATCTGGAAAGTTGGGTGACATCAGATTTACTGATGTCTTTTTGTTTTCATCAAGTTTGAAGTTTTTTTTCCTAAACTCAGAACAAAGTTTATTGAAAGGAGGAATAATCTTTGTCGTGTCTCACACTTGTGTGATGCAAAGGTCAGAAGTAGGTTAAGTCTATGCACCTCCCAAACCCAGCAGCACACATGCGTTTCTGTCTGAGAAACACTGTGACGCTGCTGCAGGAAGTGATGTCAATGATCTGACATCAAGAGCGCAAAGCACTCTGATAGATGAACGCTCCATGTTGTGACTGAAGCTTCTGTGAAACACTGGAATGTGCAGCTCTACTCAAACTTTGGATGAAAACCAAACAGCAATTCAGGTTCCTGATGGGCGGGAACCAGCTGCGTCTGAAAGCGGATCAAACCGCGGCCCAGAGATGAGCCTCAGCGTCACGTCCTCACAGACCGAGTCAGATATTAGGAGTACTCTCACTGGTTGTTGCTTTAGTCAGTCTCATCTTTAATTATGTTGTTTTTGCTCCGCCCACTTCCTCGCTGATTTTCCTTCATATTTAAGAATCGACTTAAACATTTCCAACGATCAGGAGCTTTATTTATGTTTTCAATTTAATAAAACTACAATAATTCAGATAGAGCCAGAACAGTATGCATTTAAATAAAGAACACACAACCACACACACACAACTGAGAGTTGTAAGGACTCTGTGTATAGATGGAGGTGTGGCTTCTCTTCAGTGTACAGCCAGCTGTTTTTGTGTGTGTGACACAGTGTGTGTGTGAGTGTGTGTGTGTGTGTGTGAGAGAGAGAGAGAGAGAGTGTGTATATGAGTGTGTGTGTGTTTGTGTCACAGTGTGAGTGTGTGTGTGTGTATGTGTGTGTGTGTTTGTGTCACAGTGTGTGTGTGTGTTTGTGTCACAGTGTGTGTGTGTGTTCAAAGCAGCAGTAATGACAGTGAAGAGAGAGAGGATGTAGTGAGGGGGCGAGCGTCATGCATCACCTCCTGTCTCCATCTGTGTGCTCCGTCCATCATGCTCCACGCTGAAGGCGGAGGTCAAAGGTCAGATATCAGGTGACAACATGAAAAGTATAGGAAGTAGTTCCAGGCCACAAAGCTGATTTTCTGTCAACCACTGGCGAATGAAGGGTTAAACTTCCCACAGCTGCACTGTGATTGGTCGGCAGCCTGCTCCTTCACAATAAAAGCCTCCTGCTGTGTGTCCACAGTGAAATTTGAAGCTGTGACAGGAGGAGGTGGGCTGGAGGTGATAATCATCACTCCTCCACAGGGACATGAAGGAGGAGAGCGCCGATTAAAGGAGCAGTCTGCTGCTTAATGATGATGAAGGACGCTGAAGCTCTAAGTGGTTAAAGCTCCGTGTGTGTGAACCGTTATCATCACAAAGTCATCATCGGGCCCTCAGCTCAGCTCAGACGGCCGATCCTCAGGCATAGCAGGGAGGAAAACCAGCAGTGACACACAGCAGGACGTTCCAGGGAAAATGTTGTGAGCCCAGATGTGAGGCCGTCCTGTGTAAGAGCTCGGCTCTGTGTGACATTCAGATTCGAAGATGCTGAACTCTGAAATAAACAGATTAACTCACAGCTGGCTACAATGGCGGTCAGACGAGGGGGTCAGGTCTTTGAGCCTAGTGGCTGGCGCCATGCTGTGGGTGCATGTCAGCCTGACATGATTGCTGGGTTTTTCACATTTGTCATCATTTCCATGTTCTCCATGGAGGAGGTTCAAGTACTGGCAGAGCAAACTGAGACGGCAAGGTGCATGCTGGGAGTCGTGTGACGCAGAGCGAGAGACCAGTGTCATTGTGCATTATTGTGCATTACTGTGGTCTGTTAGTGTGTGCTGGTGTGGTCCAGGTTGCTTTATTTACACCTGCAGTTAAATTTGTTTTACAGAGAAATGATGGCGTTTGTCGTCACAAAACACACCTATGTGAACCTGACACACACATGTTTGGTCATCAGACACGATGAGTCTAATACAACAGTTCTTTTTTTTTTTTTTTTTTTTTTTTTTTTCTTTTTTTCTAAATGACATCAGAAACAGCAGTATGCGACATTACGTGATGGCAGAGCTTCAGTTCATCCTTTGTCATTTTTTTTTTTTTTTTTTTTTTTTTTTAATAAATAGGACAGGGGGAATGAATGAGAGAGAGAGGGGGAGAGAAAGAAAGAAAACCAAAGGGGAGAAGAGACGGTGAGAAGGGGGGGGAAGAGAGAGAAAAAAAAAAAACAAAACTCCTGGGTCACCTGTATGGAGAAAAAAAACAAACAAACAAACAAACAAACAAAAACAAACAGAGGAGACAGCAAACAACAAAGAGCAACATAATAATAGAGAAAACAAAGCACCATCACAATAAACTAGCTAGTCATAGATATCAGTATTTACTAAGTAATAAACGATATTGTGCAGCACGCAAGATAGACAGCGCACAGTGTGCTTTGAGGCAGCAGCCAAGAAAGCTTTAGTCCGCGTCTGTGAATACCCATGTGTGCATACCTGTGTGGATCAGCATGCTTGCATTCCAAAGGTTTCTCCATGTAATGATCTGCTAGGGAGTGTGGGGGGGCCACAGCCCCGTCCTCCAGGGTGTGAAGCGGGTATGGAGGAGATCAAAACTCCAGACATCCAGAGGCCCCCAGAACACAAGAGACCATGGAAGACCAACAGAGGGGCAGCCGCGCCACTGTCCCAGTAAGAGCTGAGGAGAGTCCCAGATGAGGGCTCGCCCAGCAGCCGCGGAGCAGAAGTCAGGGGGAGTTGCAGTGACGCGCCCGTGAGCTCCGCCGGCCCCCAGCTGCGCCTGAGTGACCGAGCCCTAGGCCGAGAGGCCGGGGGCACCCCACCTCCAAAGGGGCCCGAGCGAGCCCCAGGCCCCAGGCCCCGACAAGCGGCCGCCAAGGAGTGAGCCGGTGTGTACCCGGACGCCCACCCCCAGACACAAAGAACCACCAACACACCGACACCTGAGGGAGTCCGCCACCGGCAGGGGAAGTGGTGGTGGGTGGAGATAGGCCTCCAAACCTTGGAGGGCCTGAGGTGTCCCCAGAGAGGTGGCGTCTGATACCCAACCTGACATATAGACACAGACATACAGGCACACACAGACACAAACATCCATTCCCACCCTCATGCTCTCATATGCACTCACTCCACACTCAACCAACGTGGAGACAGACATAAAGAGACGCTGTACACACAATCACACTCCCCAAGCGTACTCTACAAACCGGGTCTAGGTACCCTTGCCCCTGGAGGGGGGAATTGCACCCAGACCCAGGTGGTGTTACCCTTTTCCCTGCGGTGGGGAGAGGCAGACCACCCCGACTCCGCAGCAGCAGGGAGGCCCCACACCCCAGACCGCAGTCGGACGGCCAACTCCTCCTACTAGCCCTCCCGCTCCAGCAGGCCGCAGAGAATGGGGGTGGGAGAAGACTCCAAACCTCCCTCCACCCGCTCATTGTAGTGTTGATGCATATGTGTTCTAAGGTGCAATTAAAACCCAGGAGGGCATGGAGCTACCTGCCAAGGAGCAGCAGGTAAGCGCATAGTCCCTCCTGCTAACCCTCAATGACTAAGTGTATTTAAAATTGAGAGGTGGGCAACGACGTCAGGGGTGAGGTATACACCCTGATGGTGCTGCTTTGTCGAGGCTCAGACCTGCAGCAGGAAGTGCTTCCACTGGCTTTTGTTTAAAGGTTGTGCTGTTGTGTGAGTGGGTGGCAGCTTTCCTTTGTGTTTGCCGAGCTCATTACGATCCTCTGATTCTTTTTATGCTGCTCAGTCACGAGGCTCCGTGTCCTCCACACATAATTCATGTCAGAGTGCAGAGAGCGGGATCAAGACTCCAATCAAAGGAGTTTGATCAGACTCACACTCGGCAGAGGAAGCTCGTTACAGACTCATTATTGTCCTGAATGAGTCTCATTTACAGCGGCTTCATTTCTTCTGAAAACTCTGACATGCTCTGACATCTGTTTGATTTTAATCTGTTTTTGTGGCTCATCATTGATCAGTGAGGAGCTGCTATGTTGCCTTCACTGCCTTCTGTTCCTCTGAGCCTCCACAGTTTCAAGTCTCTCAGCTGTTGGCCAGTCTGCTGCTGTCTGTTGTGGACTGACGGAGCTTTGATGTATTTCAGGTTTCAGGTTTTGCAGTAAATTCTGTAAAATTAGAAATATCCTCAGAGTGACGCTGAAAAACTAGTTCATGCATTCTTCCAGGCTGGACGACTGTAATTCATTATTATCAGGAAGTCCTAAAAACTCCCTGAAAATCCTTCAGTGAATCCAAAATGCTGCAGCAAGAGTCCTGACAGGGACTAGAAAGAGAGAGCAGATTTCTCCTGTATTGGCTTCCCTTCACTGGCTTCCTGTTAAATCCAGAATGGAACTTAAAATTTCCTGAAACTCTGAAGTTGTGCCAGTCATAGGGAAGAGCACCGATCCTGCTCCACATCCAGAGGAGCTAGCTAAGGTGGTTCAGGATCCTGAGGAGCTGCAGGTCTGATCAAGTTTCTGGTGAATGATGAATTCAAGTGTGCAGGTTAGACAAGACACAGAGGCTCCATACCAGGAGACATATGGACCAGCAGCACCTCTCAACCAATCAGATCGCACACACACAGTGCACCCCTGTGTGTGTGTGTTCCAACTGATCCGATTTGCGGTGTCGCTTGGGCTGGACGAGCCTCCGGAGGCAGAGCGGGCTCAGATAACGAGGATGGTTTCTGCAGCAGCTGCAGGACGCTGACGTAACTCCTCCCACTGAGCTGCTGAACGCGCTGCCAAGATCCAAACATTCATGGCAAGAAGACGGAGAGTGTGCTGCACTCAGCTAGCGATCTAATTTTAGCTCAGAGACACAACAGTAGATCTCTGCGGCCGACACATTTACTGTGTGTGTACGTGTGTGTGCATGTGTTTGTGGGTATACCTGTTTAGGTTGCTCTGTTGGGACCTAAACTTGAATGTTACCATTCTTGTGGGGACCAACTGCCTGTCCTCAGAGTTTGCAGACATGTTTGAATCTCAAATGTGGTTTTCGTGTCAGGGTTACAGTTAGGCTGAGGGTTAGGGTAAGCATAGATGTCCTTACTAAGATATCAAAACGAGAATGTGTGTGTGTGAGACACACTGCCAGCTGAATATCAAACTGTGAAGTCATGCTGTGTGAATCATGGCGACATTAGTGAGGAATTAACAGAAGACTCCACCTTTTCGCAGACTGAGCAGCTGATTGATGATCAATCACTGAGCTGATTGATCAGTGATCACTGGAGCTGTAGAGGCAGAGATGAGCGACAGGCAGGTGAGAGCTGAATATTTGCTCAGACTGAACGCCCTCTGAGGAAACACCATCTGATCTCACACTCAGATATGAAGGAGTCGGCACATGCATTATTACTGCTGTCCAAACAAACAGAGCACCTCAGAGAAGGTCCTGAGACAGAACATGACCCAGCACATAGCTCCGATGAGAGCGCCACCTTGGTACCAATGTAGCAGGTCCACTGATTTATTTATTTATTTATTTATTTTTTTTTTTTATTTTATTTTTTATTTTTTTCTAAATGACATCAGAAACAGCAGTATGCGACATTACGTGATGGCAGAGCTTCAGTTCATCCTTTGTCATTTTTTTTTTTTTTTTTTTTTTTTTTTTTAATAAATAGGACAGGGGGAATGAATGAGAGAGAGAGGGGGAGAGAAAGAAAGAAAACCAAAGGGGAGAAGAGACGGTGAGAAGGGGGGGGGAAGAGAGACAAAAAAAAACCCAAAAAACTCCTGGGTCACCTGTATGGAGAAAAAAAACAAACAAACAAACAAACAAAAACAAACAGAGGAGACAGCAAACAACAAAGAGCAACATAATAATAGAGAAAACAAAGCACCATCACAATAAACTAGCTAGTCATAGATATCAGTATTTACTAAGTAATAAACGATATTGTGCAGCACGCAAGATAGACAGCGCACAGTGTGCTTTGAGGCAGCAGCCAAGAAAGCTTTAGTCCGCGTCTGTGAATACCCATGTGTGCATACCTGTGTGGATCAGCATGCTTGCATTCCAAAGGTTTCTCCATGTAATGATCTGCTAGGGAGTGTGGGGGGGCCACAGCCCCGTCCTCCAGGGTGTGAAGCGGGTATGGAGGAGATCAAAACTCCAGACATCCAGAGGCCCCCAGAACACAAGAGACCATGGAAGACCAACAGAGGGGCAGCCGCGCCACTGTCCCAGTAAGAGCTGAGGAGAGTCCCAGATGAGGGCTCGCCCAGCAGCCGCGGAGCAGAAGTCAGGGGGAGTTGCAGTGACGCGCCCGTGAGCTCTGCCGGCCCCCAGCTGCGCCTGAGTGACCGAGCCCTAGGCCGAGAGGCCGGGGGCACCCCACCTCCAAAGGGGCCCGAGCGAGCCCCAGGCCCCAGGCCCCGACAAGCGGCCGCCAAGGAGTGAGCTGGTGTGTACCCGGACGCCCACCCCCAGACACAAAGAACCACCAACACACCGACACCTGAGGGAGTCCGCCACCGGCAGGGGAAGTGGTGATGGGTGGAGATAGGCCTCCAAACCTTGGAGGGCCTGAGGTGTCCCCAGAGAGGTGGCGTCTGATACCCAACCTGACATATAGACACAGACATACAGGCACACACAGACACAAACATCCATTCCCACCCTCATGCTCTCATATGCACTCACTCCACATTCAACCAACGTGGAGACAGACATAAAGAGACGCTGTACACACAATCACACTCCCCAAGCGTACTCTACAAACCGGGTCTAGGTACCCTTGCCCCTGGAGGGGGGAATTGCACCCAGACCCAGGTGGTGTTACCCTTTTCCCTGCGGTGGGGAGAGGCAGACCACCCCGACTCCGCAGCAGCAGGGAGGCCCCACACCCCAGACCGCAGTCGGACGGCCAACTCCTCCTACTAGCCCTCCCGCTCCAGCAGGCCGCAGAGAATGGGGGTGGGAGAAGACTCCAAACCTCCCTCCACCCGCTCATTGTAGTGTTGATGCATATGTGTTCTAAGGTGCAATTAAAACCCAGGAGGGCATGGAGCTACCTGCCAAGGAGCAGCAGGTAAGCGCATAGTCCCTCCTGCTAACCCTCAATGACTAAGTGTATTTAAAATTGAGAGGTGGGCAACGACGTCAGGGGTGAGGTATACACCCTGATGTTGATTTGGACTCCGTGATTGTGCCCACCCCCAAGATCCTATATGTATGTGTAATGAGAGTGTGAATAATGTGAATGTCTAAGTTGTGGGATAAAATTGAGGCAGAGGCAGCCAGAAGGGGACAGGGGGGGGGGGGGTAGCCTCCCCTGCACCCTGGTGACATACCCCCACTCCAAGGCCCTGCATGTGTGGGTGGTTGTGGAGGAGCGGGAAGAGGGAGGCAGCTGGAGATGGGGAGGGAAGGAAGGGAGGGGCAGGTAACCCCTCCCTGGGGCCAGCTCCCCCGCTGACCCCAGTAGGCACTCCCACCCTCCGCGACCCGCCAGGGAAGGGGGGCCCAGGCCCATCAGACCGGGGCCCAGTGCAGTAGCGCCCCCCGGCCCCACAGAGCCCTGGACAGTCCACCCAACCCCACCACAGAGAAAACTACACCCACCCCACCAACCACACATCTTCCAGACTACATAAGACTGTAAACGCCCAGGCTGAGATCTTCCTCCACCTCTCCTGTATCTCCCCCTCCTGCAGAGAGTTCCTGAGAGAAGAAAGCTCCTGCAAGATGTGACCATCCCCCCCACCAGTTGAAGAGCCCCCCAGGCGGCTCGATGCACCGGCGGCACCCTGCTCCAGGGCCGGGCCCCCATGCACCCACCCGCCCACAACCCCGGCAACACACCAACCAGGACCCGAGCCCCCGAGGCCCGGCCCGGGCCCCAGCCCAGAGACGGAGCGCCCCCAGAACCTCACGCCCATCCCGGACCCACCCAGGGGCAGCCAGGTTGCCAGGTCAGTAACCCGCGTCCGTCAGCACAGACCCTCCCCTAGCCCCGCTGCACGCAGCCGCGAGGAAACAGTCACCTGAGAGCCAACAGAGCCCTCAACCGGACGTGACCGCTACCCCGGGTTGAGCCCCCCAAGGAAGATGCCTCCGGGGAACCCCCCGACGCCCTAAGCCTGTCCCTACCCCCTCACCAATCACAACAGTGAAGGCGGGACCAAACTATGACCCCCACCCCCACTAGGTGATGGAGCTGATAAAAGGGGCCCAGAGCAATTGATCTAATGTGGTGGCAGAGGCTGTGTCAAGACTAATGTAATCTAATAGATAATTTCTATATTGGTTAGAATTAAGATTATTTTTATTTTTCCAGTTCATGAGGACTGTTTTCTTGGCTATGCATAGGGCAGTGAAGATCATATGGGCTATATTCTTTTCTGAAGTGACATTATCTAAGCTGCCCAACAAACACACTAAGGGGGAGGTTGGAATGTTACATTTCAGACATTTTGATAAGTCTTCACATATCTCGCGCCAAAACTTTTGCACTGGTGGACAGAACCAAAGAGCGTGGATGTAATTGTCTGGTGTATTGCCTTGACAGTGTGAGCAGTTGTTGGAAGATGTAAAGCCCATCTTGAACATCCGATGACCTGTATAGTGCACTCTATGAAGTATTTTGTATTGTATTAATTGCAGACTGGGATTTTTAATTAATTTAAAAGTTTTTAAGCAAATCTGAGACCAGAAGTTTTGGTCTAGGTTGACTGATAAATCTGCTTCCCACTTTGCAGTAGGAAGGGATATTGATTCATCTAATTTAGAAAGTGTTCTGTATATTTTAGATAATAATTTGGGGGATTTAAGAGTAAGAAAATGTGCCGCACTTAGTGGTGTTTGTAATTCAACTTGACTGAGGTTAAATTTCTTTTTTACTATGGATTTAATTTGTTGATATTCTAAAAACCTTGTCTTGTTGATCCCATATTGTTCAACTAGTCTGTCAAATGGAATAAATTCTGTTCCCTCTAATATATGTTCTAAGTATTTAATTCCTTTACAACTCCATTCTGGGAAATTAATCATATTATTGTTTTGTAATATGTCAGGGTTATTCCAGATAGGTGTACGTTTGCATGGGATTAATGAAGACTCCGTTATTTTTAGAAACTCCCACCATGCTGTTAGAGAAAAGCTGATGTTGATACTTTTAAAGCATTCATGTCTTTTGATGTTTGAGCTAATAAATGGTAGGTCTGAAATCTCTAGATCCTTGCATAGTGCCTGTTCAACATCTAGCCAGGGCTCAACTAAGAAGGTATGTTTTAACCATTCTGAGATGAACTGAAGCCTGTTGGCTAAGAAGTATTGGTGAAAATTAGGCAGATCTAATCCTCCTCTATCCTTGGTTCTTTGTAGCGTTTTTAAGCTAATACGCGGGGGTTTATCTTTCCAAAGGAATTTGGAAATATATGAGTCCAGAGATCTGAACCAATCTTGTGATGGTTTGTTAGGGATCATCAAAAATAAGTAATTTATTTTTGGCAAGATCATCATTTTTATAGTGGCGACCCTTCCCATGAGTGATATGGGTAAAGATTTCCATCTAGTCAGATCGCCTTCTACTTTCTTTAGAAGTGGGATGTGGTTTAGTTTAGTTAAGTCTGAAAGCTTAGGAGAGATATTAATACCTAAATATTTAATATTTCCGGATTGCAGTGGGGCAGAGGAAGAATTATGGAAGGAGCAGTTAATGGGGAGAACTGTAGATTTTGGCCAGTTAATTGAATAATCTGAAACTCTTGAAAACCAGTTTATTAAAGTAATTACCTCAGAGAGGTTGGTTTGTGTGTTTTGCAGAAAAAGCAACACATCATCTGCATAGAGACTGATTTTATGTTCTATGTTCTTACATTTTATGCCCTTAATTGTTGTAGCCTGTCTAAATGCTGCTGCTAGAGGTTCGATAAAAATTGCAAAAAGTGAAGGGGAGAGTGGGCATCCCTGTCTGGTGCCCCTCAGGAGACAGAAGCTGGAGGATGTCTGGTCATTTGTTCTGATACGAGCCGTTGGGGAATTGTATAATATTCTTATCCAGTTTATGAAAGAGTTTCCAAAACCAAATTTGTGTAAAGTTGCGAATAAAAATTTCCAATTAACTCTGTCAAATGCTTTTTCTGCATCTAGAGATAATATTATGGCTTCGATGTTTTTATCGTATGAGTAGTCTATTAAATTAAGTAATCTACGAGTGTTTGTTGAGGAGTGCCGACCTTTTATGAAACCAGTTTGGTCAGGATGAATTAAGAGGGGGGTCATTTTCTCTAATCTCTTTGAGAGAGCTTTGCAGATTATTTTAAGGTCTACATTTAAAAGAGAAATTGGACGATAGCTTGAGGGAAATAAAGGGTCTTTGCCTGGTTTTAGCAGGAGACTAATGTTGGCAGAATTCATATTTGGTGGTAGTCTGCCCTTTTCCTCGATTTCCTGCAACATGCCGTGGAATACTGGTGCCAAAATTGTCCAGAATTCTTTGTAGAATTCTGCAGGGAAGCCGTCTGGACCTGGAGCCTTATTATTGGGAATACTTATCAGGGCTTCCTGGAGTTCACTTGGCGTCAGTGGCGAATCCAATTCCATTGCTTGACTGTCTAGTAATTTTGGAAGAGTTACGTTGTCAAGAAACAGATCAATTTCATTTTTAGATGGGTTTATTTGTGGTGAGTATAAAGTTTCATAGAAATCCCTAAAAATGTTGTTTATTCTTCCAGGATCATATATTGTGTTCCCCGATAAATCTTTAGCAGCACATATAGTTGTTTTTTCTTTATTTATTTTTAGCTGGTTAGCTAGAAATCGACCTGATTTGTTACTGTGTTCAAAATTCTGCAAGCGAAGTCTTTGTATAAGGAATTGTGTTTTTTTATTAATAGTTTCATTTAATTCTAGTTTTGTTTTGCATATTTTGTTCAATGTTTCCTGATCTTGGTGGGACGCGTAGGCTTCTTCTAGTGATTTGATGTTTTTTTCTAATTCCTGAATATTTTTGTTTTCTTCTTTCTTTTTGTGTGATGAGAAAGAAATTATTTTACCTCTCATCACAGCTTTCCCTGCTTCCCATAGAACAGAAGCAGATATTCCGGGAGTGTCATTAAAGTCTAAATATGAAGTCCATTCCTTTTTAAAGTATTTAATAAAGTCTTCATCTTTAAGTAGTGATATATTAAATCTCCAGTTTTTACTTGGCGTAGTATTATTCTTGTGCATTAGTGTTAAAGATACAGGAGCATGATCGCTGACAGCTATAGGATGAATCTCAGTGTCTGAAATGTCACACAGCAGTGAGCTGCTGACCAAAAAATAATCCAGACGAGAGTAAGAGTGATGGACATGTGAGAAAAAAGTATATTCCTTACTGGTGGGGTGAAGAGAGCGCCATGCATCGCAAAGACCAAAGTCGTTCATATACTGTTTGATTATATTTGTGGACTGCCAATTACGCTGAGTTCCTGTTGTGTTGAGCCTATCCATTTCTTCATTTAGTCCAAGGTTGAGGTCACCGCCAAGAATGAGTGTGCAATCAAGGTGTTCAGAGAGTGCACTAAAAAAACCGTGGAAGAATGAGGGTTCATCAACATTTGGACCATATATACTAACAATACATAGTTTTTTGTTCAATATTGATAGTTTAATAATTAGAAATCTACCCTCTGGATCTATAACTGTATCGAGTACTGTAAAATTAACATTTTTATGTATTAAAATTGCTACTCCCCGTTGTCTAGAATTATAACCGGCTGCAAACACGTTAGGAAACTCAGGTGTTTTAAGTTCATTTAAACCTGTGACAGGTTTGTGAGTTTCTTGTAATAAAACAACATCTGCCTGTAGTTTTTTAAGCTGGTTAAATATTTTTAACCTCTTTCCTCTGGTGCCAGCTCCATTTACATTCCATGTGATAAACCTCAGCATGCCCTTAATTGTGCGCTGATTTAAACAGGCCTCGCCAATCGCAGTGCATTCTGGGTAGTTGCTGTCATGTTATTGTTCATCCAGAACCAAAACAAAGATGGACACCAACAGGAAATAAGAGGAAAACTCATGTGAATGATCAGCAGTTGATCAGATTCAGAGAGAAACAGCGAGGCGGTCCGATGTTCAGCCCGTCTGTGGTGTTTGTGGGCGTGGGCGAGTCACGGCTCTGTGATACAGGTTTCTGCATCTCTGACTCTGCAGACAAACACTTTAGTTTCACTAAACTTCAACTGTGAATCTGAAAAATGAAAGTCATTCATTGAAGCAGGCTTATGTCTCTTATTTTGGTGCAGTCTTCATTACTTCACTTCCTGTTCTGGTGCTGAAGGTGATCTGCCTCCTTCTTCCAGCTGATACCCAGCCACTTGTCATTGGATGGCTGACCTCAGCTGGTTGTTGCTGTGACCAATCACAGCTCAGCGACCTGACTCGCTGCTGTAATGGACGTCCGCTCCAGGCGTGCATTGCAGCAGCGTTGCATTCCTCCTCTGTGTTCCATTATCGCCGTAGAGGCGATGCAGTGCATTCTGGGACTGCAGCTGCATCATTAACAGGAGGATCCTGAGCTCCGTATCATATAAATGAGACATTATTAGTCAGTTAGAACAAAAACACAGAAAACACGCTGACGAACACTGCGCCGCTCAGCTGGATCATCGCCGACCGCTGGTCATGTGATCGATCTGAACCGAAACTCTGCTTTCAGGTGGTCTTCGTGTGCGTGGCGCTGAGCGGGCCAGTCTCCCCGGCTGAGTTAACCTGCGAAACTTTGATCCTGCTGTCGACCAACTTCACAGGTAACTTCCTGTTTGGGATTTCCTTTGACGTGCTCAGTGAAACCGGAGCGCCAACACCTTCTCTGTGTTCTGCCTCTCAGCAAGGACCTTAGTCCTGCTCAACCAGACATTTACCGTCAGCAACTCCTCAGGTCTGTATCACACACTCACCTTTGACTTTTGACAAGCATCAGCACCAGGATCACCATGAGGTACTCTGCTTTTCGCCATGGCTGTACTCTCAAGGTGTACCTGTGCAGTACTGTTTAAGACTCCAACAGGAAAATTAAGAGGTGCTTCCTGTTTGAGTCATTCTCTAACTTTCATTGTAGACTTCAATAATATTTACCAAAGGTGAGTCTCATGAAGTAAAGTTCCCTACAGGTCCTTCTGCCTCTCACCTATCGCTCTCTCTTTGCAGGTGTGTACTGTGACCTGTCGGTGGATGGGATAGGAACCTGTTGGCCTCGGAGTGCAGCAGGTGAGCTGGTCTCCAGACCGTGTCCTGAGCAGTTCAACGGGATCCACTACAACACCACCAGTAAGTGCCACCTGCTCAGATGTAGAGACTATCATGCTAACACGTTCACAGACAGTTTCTGATGTGTGAATGTGACGACAGCTACACACTTTCTCTCAGACACAGGCAGAGTTTTTTCTCTCATAAATTTAGATTTTTGTTTATTTTTTTACCTTTAGGGGCAACGACGAGCTGTTGACCGTTCTCTCCTAGAGGGGGCATGTTTTTCACAGTATATACTCTGTCTCCATTGTCTTCAACTGATCTTTATCCACAGCCAATCAGAGGCTGCCAATTAAGTGTCAGCCAATCACAGTTTCACACTCTGTGTTCTCAGTGACGTCCAACACCCACTCCGTACCAGGAGGAGCTGACTTCTTCTGTGCCAACTGTCTTCATTATATCCACTGTGTGTGTGGGTGGCATAAATGTCCTGTTTAATTAAAGGTTTAGGTTGCCAATCGAACTTAATAGCATGAGTCATCTGTGTGTGTGTGTGTGTGTGTGTGTGTGTGTGTGTGTGTGTGTGTGTGTGTGTGTGTGTGTGTGTGTGTGAGAGAGAGACCAGCTGGAGCTCATGTTTCACTGGACCTTCATAATTTCTTCACACACAGAAAAAATCTTGCCTCTGATGTAATTTGGCATCTGATCGGGTAACATGTTAATAAAGCGTCTGTCTGTGGGCACTGATGTATTGATCTGATCAGACTGATGTAAATCAAACACAGCGTGCACTGATGAGGTGGGTGATCAGGGGCGTAAGGCCCTGATGACAGCTCAGTAGTTGCCATGGTTACACTGGAGTCGAGTTGGGTTGTGTTGTCTTCAGATTCTGATCAGTTCTCTCTAATAATGATTGATTGAGATATCGATGGATGATGAGGTCCAGTTCTGTTTGTGAGCTGTGAGTCTGAGGACCCAGAACCAGATCCAGAACCTGAGCTGGTTTATCGATGTCAGGGAGCAGACATGTCAGAGGGAATAACTGTGGATGAAATGCTGTTCCTAATTTAAATAAATTCAGATCAAACTGAGGTTATTGTACTTGGCCCTGAAAATCTTAGAAATATGGTCTCTAAGCAGATTCTTACTCTGGATGGCATTACCTTGGTCTCCAGTAACGCTGTGAGGAACCTTGGAGTCATTTTTGACCAGGACATGTCCTTCAACGCACATATTAAACAAATATGTAAGACTGCGTTCTTCCATTTGTGCAACATCTCTAAAGTTAGAAGCGTCACTCTCCTGTCTCAGAGTGACGCTGAAAAACTAGTTCATGCATTTATTACTTCCAGGCTGGACGACTGTAATTCATTATTATCAGGAAGTCCTAAAAACTCCCTGAAAAGTCTTCAGTTAATCCAAAATGCTGCAGCAAGAGTCCTGACAGGGACTAGAAAGAGAGAGCAGATTTCTCCTGTATTGGCTTCCTGTTAAATCCAGAATTCAAAATCCTGCTCCTCACATACAAGGTCTTAAATAATCAGGCCCCATCTTATCTTAATGACCTTATAGGACCATATCGCCTCTGTCAGTGCGCCCCAGGGTGGCTGTGGCTACAGTGTAGCTTGACATCACCAGTGTGTGAATGTGTGTGTGAATGGGTGAATGCGTAAAGCGCTTTGGAGTCCTTAGGGACTAGTAAAGCGCTATACAAATACAGGCCATTTACCATTTTATATCACCGTATTAGAGCACTGCTGGTTTACTTGTCTAACTAGGGTATTTCACTAGCTGAGACCACATCCTCATTTAGATCTGACAACAGATGCTGAAGAATTGTGAACTGATGCTGCAGTTTGGGGAAGGCCTCATAGTGGACTGACAGCAGCTACTCGGCGGATCCCCAAAGAAGGAAACCCCCTAAAAGTAGTAATGAAGTGCCTTGAGGCAATAGAATTGAACTGAATTGAACTTTACAAAGGTCTTGGAGATTCTTGCAAATATACAATTGGTAGGTTTGTAATGACCGGCCAATTACAAGCCTACCCATGGTCAGAGATTCCTTTGCTAGAAGCGGGTGTTGCTGCACTGATGCAGAAGGAATGGCCAGAGAAAAGATTAGGAGAAACTCCAGACAATGAGAGAACTTGATGAAAGTGTGAAAGAAACCAGGATCTGGTAGAAACGTGGATAAACACAATGATAAACAGTTTTTGAAGGTGAGGTGTGCTGGAATTTTCTAAGGTTGAGGTAATTGGTCAGCGGACCATGGGGGCTTAGACATGAGCTGATTTTGAAGAGAACCACCTTCTGCCATAATAACCACCAATGCAGATAGATGAAGGAGCAACATCTGTTTAGAGCTGAATGTGGTCAGGGTGGGACAACTGATCATCAAAACGAAAGTGATGCCATTCCTGTGAGCGAGACGTTGCCAGAGTGATTATGGCAAGGACTGATGGTTTAGATGCCGCAATTATGCACAGAGCAAAGTTTAGGTGTCCAACAGGAAGAGCAGCAGTCCTTTAGCACAAGAGGGAACAAGGAGAAAGTTTTGAAGGACGAGATTGATACAATTAATGTGACATTAATACTTCTCTGAACAAAGAAGCCTGGAACTAAATGTTGTCAAGGGTTACGCCAAAAAAAACCTCCTGTTTCTCTTCTGACAATGGAACGCCAAGTTCAGTGAAAATTGACTTCAGGGTGGATACCTCAAGAGCTGGAGAGGTGATATGACCAGGAAATCGTTGAGAAGATGGACCAGATATGGAACTTTATGGTTGTTAGAGACATTCCAAAGTAAGTCTCCAAATGTTGATTCTGTTCATCTGGACGTAGCGTTTTGTGGGAGAAACATTTCATCACTCATCCAGGTGACTTCTTCAGTCTCAGCTGACTGCAGGTTTCAATCTTATAAACAGTACGTTTGCATAATGACTGAAACCAGCCCACTCAAGGAACAATGGGCTGGGAGGTCAGTTCCAGGATCTAAATCAAGGATTTATACATCGCGGAAAACTAAACAACCAAACAGAAGAGCCACCTCGTCAGGCCAGGGCCCTGCAGTCTACGCTGGTTTGAGGGCAGAGTCAAGGAGGCCATTTACATGAAATGGGAAAGACCATCTCTGAATCGAGGAGGGGGCCCAAGGGTACATCTGTCACGATCGTACAATGCTGTGATTGCAGCCATTCTCCACCTCTCTGTGAATGGGTTAGCAGCAGCTTTCCTCTGGTTCACCTGATGCTCCACCTCACGAGGCACGTGATCAATAGTGGGACAGGACAAGGACAAGTCCCAATAGGGCTTAATATCTGGGTCTCTCCACTGGCTGGTACTAGAACTGAAGAAGTTTCTCGGATGAAATGTCTCCAAGAAACTTAAAGAGGTCCAGACGCTTTTCTTTCCGAGCTCCTTACACCGTCTCACTGCATTCAATCATTACTTATTATTAACCTTTTCATGCATGAATTATAACAACCTCAATCAGGTTTTTTGTTCATCTTTAGGCATGAAAAAAAGATGAAAAAAAGATTTTTCAACTTCATTTTTTATTAAACACAATATTTACATTACTGCAAAGCAGAATACCAGGAACCTAAGGCTGGAGGGTTGTCTGCTCACTCATCCAGGTAAGGAATCCCAAAAGTTAATTCTGTTCGTCTGGGAGAAACTTTTCATCATCATCAGGTGGCTTCTCCAGTCTCAGGTGAACAGAAGCAACCTTTTGGGACTAAGTAGGGTTAATTCAAAAATTACTATTACTTCTATTACTAATTGGTTTTGTCTCGTGGGAGTGTCTTTATTTCCACAGTATTAACTCCAGTTTTCGGGCCCTGTTACATACATTTCAGGGTAATATTACTCAACTGTTAACATATTTGCTACTTCTATAGCACATTTGATTACAACAGCAACGATGACCAAAGTGCTGTACAAAAATGCAAAAATGCAAAACAACTAGTACCAAATAACTTTGGTACTAGTACTAATTTGATAGTAAATTACAAAATACCACAGTATTACGTTCTTGTTTAGCCCTCGTTAGCCTGCTATTACCACTTTATTACGAGCTGTAATGGAAAAAAGAAAACTTTGTTTATGACTTTACAGCTGAATAAAGTCATCATTTGTTTGACATCAGGACGTGTTGTTTTAGTTAAGCGCTTCATAAGAGAGCAGCTGGATTCTGTGGTTCACATCTGTCAGAAAACTGTTTAACTCGACTGAAGGCTTCACGGCTCAGGTCATTACTTGGACAGGCTGACAGAAAAAACAGACTTTGTGAGCACGGGTGGGATCAGCTTTTTTAACCTGTAGCTCTGTGACTCGCGTGTCATGTGACTCGTATTTTACCTGTACTGACAGTAACGCGTTGATGTTTGTGTTCAGATCGGGTCTACAGAGAGTGTCAGGTGAACGGCAGCTGGGCGGCTCGAGGAAACTACAGCCAGTGCACCGAGATCATCGTCCTGGTGAGAAGCACCAACGCCAATCACTGATCAATATGCCCTGACCGTGTTTCTATTACTGATGAGCTCGTAAACCCGAACAGAGCCTTAACTAACACGATGTTTGGTAGTAATGCACAAGTCCTTTTAAAGGAGGAAATCATGATCAGTGTGTGGCAGTTTAAAAGGAGTTAGTGCAGGTTTCACTCGTATGTTTGTTATTGGGCCCAAAATGAGGGTAACGATGTGACATCACTAAAGCTCCGCCCACCCTCTGTCATTACTCTGACAGACCAAGGACGACTACGTCCCCAGATGATACATGGGACAGGAAAACACTTTCAGTGTGTGTGTGTCTTTGTGTGTGTTCACACGTCTGCTGGGTGATAATGGTCTTCTCTGATATTCTCATCAATATTGGATTTAGATTCACTCTGAGTGTTGTCTGATGACATCAGAATGCTCATACCACCCGCCCGTCTGTCTGTCTGCCTCAGGCTTATATACTGGTGTCATCAGAGCATGACACACATACCTACACACACACACACACACACACACACACACACACACACACACATATATATGTTGGGTCTGTGTTTCCACATGCCCCGCTAGTTTAGAGACTTATTCCTCATGAAGAACGGAAAACAAGACAGAACATCTTCAACCGGCTTTTTACCCGCTAACAAGGGAAGTTTGGTCAGAACCAGCTCCTCACCTGTCTCTAGCCCAAATCCTTCAAAGAGTAGCTTCCCTCGCAGCTATTTATTCCCATGATAGTTACAGTACACAATACAACACAACACAAGTACCTCCCACCGTAAAACCCCCCAATGGTTACAAAGACAAGGCACTGTGTGTGTGTGCACGTGTATGCATGTGCAAGAATGTGTGTGTGTGTGTGTGTGTGTGTGTGTCTGTGTGCGTGACTTCCTGATCACAACATCCTTGGTCATAAAGGGGGTAATCTCCCCCACACCCAATATATGGTTCAATTCCTGTATTGGTTCTAGGGCTGCCACGATTAGCTTAACTAGTCACGATTACGTCGACTATCAAAATCGTCGACGACTAATTTAATAGTCGATGCGTCGTTTAAAGCTTTGTAAGAACACAAAAGACGCAGGAATAAGTAGCAGGATTTAAGAGTGTAATAACGGACTGAAACAGAAGATGGCAGCACTGCATGTACAAGGATGCCAGCTGCCGTTAAACCCCGAAGAAGAAGAAGAAGCTGTGTCCCAGAATTCATAGCGCGGCCCAGCTCAGTTTCCAACAATGGCGGCAGCTAGTTAGTTTTAATGTTACTCTTATTATTCTTTCTGGGTCACAAAATAAACGTTTAACATATTTTCAGGCTGGAATGTAGCTGTGTAAACCTCAAATATCTGCTCAGTTTATCAAGACACCGCATATTTTCAAAAGCGCTCCGACGTTTTCGGAGACGTCTGTTACCCACTAGCTCGATAGCTAGCCGGGGGCTAGGCTCACTAGCGCCGTGAGAACACCGGACTCCCGGCAAATCGTTTTCAAACCCACCGCTGTCTTTCGCTACTCAGGTTAAACATGATATATAAGTTACTTAGATAACTTAACAATGTTATTGTTTGTCTTTTTTTAGTATTTTATTTGTTCCTGAGTAAATCAGTTTGTCTGAGATTAAAGTTATAGTTTTTACACAGCGGAATAAACGTCAAGCAGACAGCTGATTATCAGAAGTGTGAGATGCTCCAGAATTTACTCCGGTGTCCTGTTATATTTTAGATAGCAAGGAGTTTATTAAACTTCACCGAAACAATCTGCAAATTTCATTCAAATTTACTAAACTATCATCTTGTCTTTATTTTTAGTTAGCACCTTAAACACTTAAAGATGTAAGCTAATGATAGTTATATAAGAGCAGATGCATGCTTGTGCAATAAGCTGTACGTTTTACGTCCAACGGATGCATGATCTGATTAGTCGACTAACCGCAAAAATAATTGGTGAGTAGTTGACTATCAAAATAATTGTTTGTGGCAGCCCTAATTGGTTCACCATATGCACAACACAGTGAAACCATAAAAAGGGCAGGAAGGTTAGCAAACATCAAACAGAATCTTCACATGGGATGAGCTTGTGATAAAACACTGCAGCCTCCCCCCAGAACCTCGAGAGGCTGGGGGGGAGGGCCTTTGAACACAGAGTTTGAAACAATGTAGAGGTGGTAAGCATAAAACATTTAACAATTCACTTTAACAATATATATATAGGTACATATTTAAGAGAAACAGGAAAAAGTTTGGAAACACCTTCTCATTTAGTGGTTTAAACTGGATCTGCTGGGATCAGTATAACCGGTTTCTGCATCACCCCGCTGCAACAGTTCGGCCCAAACCAACTCCTCGACTCTGCTTTGTGTTTTTAAGAAGACAAGGAGTCTCTGATCGATCGTTGCCACTTTATTTCCTGAATGGAAACAACGGTGTTTTATCAGTGCAAAAGCTCGCCACACACCACTCCGCACAGCACACTCTCGTATGGCTACGGCAGACTGGCAGCGATTACTGCAGCAATAACAAATGATGTACCTGAATGGAAACAACGGTGTTTTATCAGTGCACAGGCTCGCCACACACCACTCCGCACAGAAACACTACAGCAGAACATCCCATTAGCATTCTGCTTTAGCACACAGTTTTACACAGTAATAAACAAATGAAAAGTACATAAACTGGTGTTGGACATGTGTCCACTAAGCACTTATTACACTTGGTGCCCATCAGCTAATCAAACATGTTTTATGTTTTATGTGTACTACTTAGCTATATCGTGTGCCGAACAATACAACTCACCTCTCGTATGGCTACGGCAGACTGGCAGCGATTACTGCAGCCAGCCTCACCTAACCAGCCACACTGAGGGGGGGGGGGGGCTGTTTCCCCATTACACTGACATTTGTGGCAAGTGGAATAATACCACATAAACACTGTTACATCAGCACCTCACTGTGAAACTGGCTGCTGGATTTCCTGACAGGAAGACAGCAGACAGTACGGGTCAGCAGCATCACCTCCAGCACAATAACACTGAGTACATGGGCTCCCCAATGATGTGTGCTGAGCCCCCTGCTCTTTACTCTGCTGACCCACGCCTGCACACCATCACACAGCTCCAACCGTTTCATCAAGTTTGCAGACGACACAACTGTGGTAGGTCACATCAGCAACAACGATAGGGCCTGCTACAGGAGTGAAGTTAAACATCTGGCTGAGTGGTGCAGCAACAACAACCTGTCCCTGAATGTGGAGAAGACCAAGGAGATCATCACAGAAATCAGGAGAGCTCACACCCTGCACACCCCACTAACCATCAATGGTGCTCCTGTGAGGGTAAGCAGCACCAAGTTCCTGGCTGTGCACATCTCAGAAGATCTCTCCTGGTCAAGAACACAGCATCACTGGTCAGCGAAGCCCAACAGCTACTCTACTTCCTCTGCAAACTGAGGACAACGAGAGATTCAACCCCCATTATGAGCACCTTCTACAGAGGCGCCGTGGAGAGCATCCTCACCGCTGCATCACTGTGTGGTATGACTCCTGCACTGGGCCCTGCTGGAAAAGTTACAACAGGTAGTGAAAGCAACAGAGAGGATTGTGGGTACCTCTCTTCCCTCCCTCCAGGACATCTGCTGCACCCGCCTCATCTGGAAAAGCCTCTGCATCACAGTGACTCCACCCATCTGTCCAACAGCTTCTTCAGTTTGCTGCCACCAGGAAGGCGACTGAAGAGCCTCGGGGCCAGAACCAGCAGACTGAGAGACAGCTTCATCCAATTTTTATTTTTATAAAATTGGATCGTTGCACCCCTAGTATTTATGTATATGTATTAGAGGTGCAACGATACACAAAATTCACGGTTCGGTTCGGTTCGATACTTTGGTGTCACGGTTCGATATTTTTTCGATACAAAAAAATGTTCATGCCTTTTTAATTTGTCATTTATTAAAATTATAAATATATATTTTAACTCAAGTACAGTTTTTAAATTTAATGTTGCTGAAACAACAAAATAATAGTAATAATAAAAAAATCTATCTGATGGAGAAATCACTCATCTTTGGAAAAGAGAGTTTATTACAGAGAAATGTCTCTTTCCAAAATAAAAGCTATACTATACGCTTCTTCTGGGCTATATTCTCAGCAGCATATTAAACATATCAGGTCCCCATAAGGAGAATCACGTGCTAACGGCTGTCTAAATGACTCGGGTAAAGCAGGCGTGCTTGTTGTTTTTGTCTGCTTCCACTTGTCTTTGCACGAGGATGATGTCGGCGTAAATGTGCAGTCATATTCGTTGTGTTCCCACTAGTGCTGTCAGCGTTAATCTCATTAATATGACATTAACGCCATAACCAGTGATGGGAATAACGCCGTTACAAGTAACGTTTTTTTGGCCTGTCCCATTTGGTTCTTTAGCCGTCAGAATTGTTGTCTGAAGACCAACAAGGATACCCAATGGATTTACTTTGCCAAGTGGATCATCACGGCCTTGCCGTATTGGTATTTGATCGACCTTTGTTGTTATTGTTTATAATATTTTATTTTCAGTTGTTACAGATGGGACAGACATGACTAGAGGATAGGAAAGGGAGAAAGAAAGATGAAGGAAAAGAAAAACAGAAGGGAAGAGGGACAGTGAGAAAGGGCACTAAAAAGAGAAAGAAGAGAAAAAAATCTCCTGGATCACCTGTTGAGAGAAAAAGAAGAGAAAACAAGCAAAAAAACCAGAGCAACATACTAAACACAACACCATCACGTTAATCTAGCCAAGTGTAAACTGCAGTAAATACTAAATATTGAATGTTGTTGTGCAGCACGCAGGACCGACAGCGCACAATGTGCTTTGAGGTAGCAGCCAAGAAAGGTGTAGTTTATGTCTATGAACAGTGAACACCTGTGTGCACACCTGTGTGGATCAGCGCGCTTGTATTCAAAAAGTTTCCCCATGTAATCGTCTGCAAGAGGGTGTAGAGAGCCATAGCCCCGCCCCCAGGGCATGAAGCTGGCATGGAGGAGATCCAGACATGTAGAGGCCCCAGAGTGCGAGAGCCCAAGGAGGAGCACCAGGGGGGCATCCGTGCCACCCTCCTGGGAAGAGCTGAGGAGAGCCCCAGACAAGGGGTCACCCAGTAGCCACGGAGCAGAAACCAGAGGGGGCTGCACTGGCGTGCCCGCCAGCTGTGCCAGAGTGAGCCGAGCCGCAGGCCCAGAGGCCGGAGGCCCGAGGGCCCCCTTTGCCCCGGAAGAGGCACCAGGACCTGCCAAGTAGCCACCGGGAGTGAGCTGGTACATACCAACGCACCGACCCCTGAGGGCATCAGTTACCGGCAGGGAGTAAGGTGTTACTAACGGCGTTACTTTTTTCAGTAACGAGTAATCTAACTAATTACTATTCCTGTCGTTACAACGCTGTTACAGTTACTAACAAGTAAATGCGGTCCATTACTATTTTTCAACAAACAGACGGTTGAAGCTCTGTTCAGCTTACCGCATCTTATATCAGTTGAACGGATTAGCTGACTACGTAAGTAATCTGGACGCTACAGCTGTTAAGAGATATACTCTAAAGCACTTCTTCAGTAGAGACTCAGAGAAGAGAAACACACAGAACTTCTTGCTAGCAAGGGCAGTCTCCAGAACTGGGACTCGCACTGAGAAACTGCCCCGGTCTTTATTTATACTTCAGTGGGTGCTTGTGTGTGTGTGTGTGTGTGTGTGTGTGTGTGTGTGTGTGTGTGTGTGTGTGTGTGTGTGCCTAGACTAGAACAGATATAGCTACGTTAATCCTACCGTAAAACAATAAGACAAGGTACGACCTCTCCCATACTCCTAGGATGTGGGGGTGAAGCCAGAACACCCTGGAATGTCACAGACCTCCTAGGATGAGACATTCTTTCAATATGCCACCAACTATATACTTCTAAACACAAATGATTACATGCAGTATTCTACCATATGCAAACTTACACCATTAAAAGATTATACTGACTACTAAGTACAATTTTCCTACTGACAACAGCCCACTCACATCCTGGGTCATTTCACCTGAGGAAATCACATGATAGGGTGGGGCAAGGTCTCACAACCTCGGCTGGTAGTGACCCACACCTGTTTTCCCACCCACTCCATGACATGTTGGTCAGTCACAGGAGCTCGTTCAGTGAGAGACTGAGATTACCGAAAAGCACCACTGAACGACACAGGAAATCATTCCTGCCTGTGGCCATCTCCCTGTACAACACATCCACTTAACACACTGTTTGCTGCTACAACTACACATGTTTCTTTTCTAAATATTTATTTATAAGTGACTTATGTATGTATGTATGTATATATATGTATATATTGTACTATTCTTAGTTAGTGTATTGTCTGTCTTGTCTTAATGTTGGTTTAAAATGGAGCACTGTAACAAAAAATAATTTCCCCCAGGGATCAATAAAGTATTCTGATTCTGATTCTGATTCTGATTTTCACACCTTGGCTCATGTGATTAGATAGATTCATTCATTTATTTGTTCATTTCAGGCACAACAGAAATACATATATTGAACATAAAGTGCACAAAACAAAAACAAAAATTACCTGAAAAGGAGTGGGACGAAGAAAACTTATTAAATCCCACCCCTATACTCACTGATCAATAGTGGGTCAGCGACCCCCTTAGTGACTCTGCATCATTTGCTCTTAGAACTGAAGAAGCTTCTTGGATGAAACACCTTCAAGAAACTTAAAGTCCAGACCTTTTTTTACCAAGCTCCTCATATCACCATGAACCTTCAGCAGACCTACTGATCTCTAATCTAGCACATGACCTATACCAGGTTACTTCTGCAGCTTTAGTTACCATGGAGATGAGAACCGATGAGTTAAGCTGGAATGTACTCTGCTTAATACAGAGCTCAGGTGTTTGCAGGTGGCAGGAAGTCACTGAAGCATGATTTCTGCCCTCTCAGCCACACAGCATCGATTTGTAACCTTTGTTTGATTTTAACAAGTTTTCTGCATTCTCCTGATCCACACACCCTCTCACACACACAGAATAAACTGAAACAGTCAGTGACAAGTGTGAGAACATGAGTGATCAAACGTCAGTGTGAATGAGTCCTCAGAGAGCGAGAACCATCTGGAGCCTCTGTGTGTGTGAGCACTAAGGGGGCGGATCCCTTTGAGGTCCAGGTGGGAAGCTGGTCCATTTGCTGTGGGCAGCGTTTCCCTGGGGTCCTCACAAAGGCACAAAGAACAACGTGTGTGTGTCTATAAGTCCATATGTAATGTCATGTGGTCTGCTTTGTGTGTGTGTGTGTGTGTGTGTGTGTGTGTGTGTGTGTGTGTGTGTGTGTGTGTGTGTGTGTGTGTGTGTGTGTGTGATAGAGAAAGAGAGAGAGAGAGAGGAGAGAGCATCTCCCACTGAGACAATCTGTCACCCATTTCCTGCTCTCCTGTGATTGGCCAGAAGAGCTGGCTGCTGGTCAATCACAGACCGTAATTAACAAGCAAGGTGTGCGTGTGTGTTTACAGTGCAACGAGGCTGAGCATGAAAGGAAAGTTGCATAACTGTTCATTATTATTACGGCACAAACACATAGTTGTTTTGATTACACGTTTGGCATAATTTTTAATCATCTAAATGAAAACAACATGTTGCTATGGAAACATGCACACAGAGAAAGGATGTGATTGTAAACTGATTATTGGATAGATTTTGTAAAGGGCATGACCCCCCTTACACCTCAGCATCTCATGTGAAAGCTGCGACTCTGAACAGAAACATAACCTAAACTAACCTCGTATTGTGGCGATACGGTCTCTCAATCACACCACCACACAGTACTGACCCACACATACAGTTCTTACACACACACTGGACTTTCTGGACTTTGGTTTTGCACAACACTGGTCACTATATTCTTCATTTCCGGTTAATACTTGTACAGCTGCTGTTATTGTGTATATATTTATTTATATTTCTTCATACATTCTTATATAGTTCTATATTGTGTATTGTGTATTTTGTTGTACAGTTATTTTATTTTCAACTTTAATTTATATATTTTATCTTATTCTTCCCAGTTAAATTTACCCTTCATTCTAATTTGTGTTGTACAGTTATTTCATTTTTAACCTTAATTTATATTTTATTCCTTCCTAGTTAAATTTACCCTTTTTAATTTTTCATATTTATTTCCTATCTTATTCATAGCCTTTTCCTTTTTTGTTTTCTTTAGGTCACGAGCAGTTGTCCAAGCATTTCACTACATATCGTACTGTGTATGACTGTGTACGTGACAAATAAAAATTTGAATTTGAATTGGGTTATCTCAATTGTTCAGTTGTTCTCCTGACTGAAGTTTGGTCCGTGTACAGCGTCCTGCCATGCAATTGCATTTGTTCCTAACCCATCCAAACTTCAGTAACCCTACAAACGTCACTGCTGTTTAGTTTTCTGTCTTCATTTCATCTTAAATCCCTCACTCAGAACATGGTATTGTATATTATTTAATCTTAAAAAATTTTTTGGAGACCTCCCACATACCACTAGAGGGAGCCCACATACCACCAGTGTGGTATGAGTTTGAGAACCACTGCTACAGAGGTCTTAGAGAACATGAGCTCCTTCACCAGCTCCAGATAAAAACCTTCACCAACCAGGTGGGAATTATTTTTTTATAGGTCAAGACTATAGGATCCAAGGAGAGATCAAAGGTCAAAGACATGACCTCAGATATGCTGTGGTCGAGTCTCAGGGAGCTGTTTATGAAGAATGTTTACTAGTTGATGGATTGGCTGATTGATTTCATTCCAGCACATATTGAAGAAATATCCCATTTACACATATTAGAACATGATACTTGTGCTGGTGGATTATGGGAGGGTGGGGCCTTTGCTGGGTCACCTGACTGTGGGTGGGACTTCTTTGAAGCTCTTTCCTCCTTTGTTTCACTGATTAAGATAAACCTTCAGCTTTGTACCTTCATCTAGAGGAGCAGGAAAAATGTGAGCTCAGTGGGCGGGGCCTTTTCTCCATGACCTTTGAACCTGTTCTAGTTTTACTCTTTCAGACATTTTCATGATGGGGGGAGACTGAGCTCAGAATTTTATAATAAAGATGAAAACATGAAACTGTTGAACTGCTTGGTTGTTTCTGGAGTCATGGGTCAGATCTGACAGGTTGTCCTTTCTCGCTCTACTTCCTGTTTCAGAGGAAGAGTAAAGTTCACTATCAGGTGGCTGTCATCATCAACTATTTGGGCCACTGCATCTCTCTGGGAGCGCTGCTGCTTGCCTTCACGCTTTTCATGAGGCTCAGGTAATGCACCTGTTTGTCTGTGTGTACACCTGTCTGAAGACATGTCGCACGCTTGCTGTGAGGACAGCTGAAGGGTTAAGCTTCAGTTCCTGGTTCAGGTTAAAGGATCAGTTATGCGCATCCTCACAAAGAAAGGAGCACAGGTCCAGCCCCCTTGTGGACGGTGAGGGTAATGCAGGTGACTGTACCATGAAGAAGATTAAACAAACCCATGATATCCTTCCATCATCTGGACTCACCTTTACAATGACGCTCACACAAAGCTAGTTATCAACTCACTAATCCTGCACATTCACATGGAGGGCATCTGACCAATCACAAAGGGGCATTTCGTGGGTCACATGACTCTTCTTCCACAGAAAATAATCCCTGTGAGCGCAACCTGATGTTACAACATGGTGATAAAAAAAATCTCTAAAGAACAGCGAAGTATGCAAATAAAATGCAACATTGTAGTAAAAAGGGTGAGATACGTGCCACAGAAAATTCTTAATCAATTTAGTGCACGCAAACATTTGAATTCCAGGTGATAGTTTATTACTGAGCACGCTCAGTGCTGCTGTTTGTTTCCAAGGTGATGGCTGGAACCACTGAAACATTGTAGCTTCCTGTCCCACAGCCCGATGAAGGAGGCGTGGAAATCAGATCAGAGTGAATGAATATGATTGGCCGATCAGGTGTTCAGGTGTGTGTTCCATGTTTCCAGCAGAGTGGCGAGACTCAGCATCATGTCTGAATGAAGCAGAACACCACATGCACATCCTGTGACAACACCATTATCGACCATAAATCGACAGTGCGTCTTAAGTATGAATTCTGGTTGTGCTTACTGACCTCAAACCAATTTTATGTGGTACACGGCGCTCAAAAATCTGTCAAGAAATGTTTTAATATGACTTTGGTAAGCTACAAAGCCGCACCGCTTGATGGATTGTCGGAGCATCACGGCTACCATAGTCAGGAGCCTCGTGGAGTGATACGTACTGTGCTTCAACGTAATATTATGGTGTGTGTATAAGGACCTGGCACACCTGGAACACCTAGCTGTTAGGATGCTACATGCTTATGAAGTAGATTTCAGACTTAAGGCTATCAGTCACTTTTTGTTTCGCTTAATGCACCTTATGTATGAAAATAGATCCGTTCATTGATACTGCACCTTATAGTCTGAAAAATATGGAAACTGAGAACATTACCTGCTCTGGACACTTTGAGTTTTTATTGCTGCTGTTCAAGGTTTGAAGCTAGATGTGATGACTGAATTCAGACCTCAGGTCAGCAGGTACAGTGCACTGGTCCTGTTTAAGGATAGGATATTAGAGAGAAAAAAACTGTTGTAAATTTGTTTGCTGACAACAGACAAAAACCTATAGAATAAAAATCAATATGTTTATTATTTACTGATCATCAGGGAAGCACAAAGACAGTGCACTGTAATGAGGGGTTTTCCAGGAATGATGATGCTATTTTCTGGCGATCTGATTGGTCTATAGGTGGCGATGTCATACCAATTGATCTGTAATCTGGAACCTAAGCAGGTCTAGAGAAGGTTGGAGTCACAGCACATGTTACCATGGCAGTTTTTCCCAGTAAGTAATAAACTACCTACAGAAAGCCCAGGTTAACCCTGAAGTTATCTGGATAAGCCAAAACCCAGCTTATCTGTATCTATATATCTATATCTGTAATACAGACCTCTGAAGCTGTGATCCAGTAATTAATTACTAAGTAAAACAAGATCAGAATTAATCTGTGCGAACGAAGATGTATAAATCCTGGCAATCCCTCCTGCACTTAACAGCGTACACTATGTTACTCTGTGTCGGGGGACCCGATCCTTTGGGTGGTCTAATGTTTTGGCGCAGCGTGTTTTGGGGTTTAAAAGCCACAGAGACCCAGTGTTTAGAGAAAATGTGTCTCAGCTGCTCCGATACTCCTGACACGTACGGGATCACTACAGGTTTTCGATTAGGCAGCGGTTGTCCTTCTCTCCTGGAGCTTTCTTTAGGAGCCTTCCCAGCTTTGACAAAAATCCAGCTGGGATAACCACATTTACTCAGGGCCTTCTTGATGTGCTGTCCTTCTGCTTCCCTGGCCGCTGTGTCTGTGGGGATGGTGTTCGCTCTGCGTTAGGCGATATGTAAAACGGCAATCGTCAGTCCAATAATTGTCGATGTAATGTAATAATAATGTGTATGTTTTAGTCCCCATAGGGAAATAGTTCCTCTGCATTTAACCCATTCACCCAGTGAAGCAGTGGGCAGCCACTAATGCAGCGCCCGGGGAGCAGTGTGTAGGGACGGTACCTTGCTCAGGGGTACCTCAGGGTAGCCGTTCAGTGGAGTCGAACCCCCGACCTTCCGATCATGGGGCCACCACTCTACCTACTGAGCTATCCCTGCCCCATCCCTGTGGTGACTTTTTGATGGGCGGAGCAATGTAATCATACATGTTTACAACACAGAAGTTCAAACATGGACGAACTAATTTCCCCCAAGAAATTAGGGCTGTCAGCGTTAATGCGGTCATCACGATTAACGCGATTAAAATTTGTAACGCTCTCAACCCATCTGAAGCGCAGAATGAACAAACTTTGGACAAACTGCCTGGAATACGTTGGCAGAGACATTTCAGGGATTGTAGCTCAGTCCGGTCCTGATAGGTTAGTTGTTAATCGTCTTTGTCATAATGACGGCGCGTTAACGCTGACAGCACTAAAAGAATATTCACATTCACTAACCACTCCCTTGGTAACGATGAGCAATGAGGGATGAGGAAGTGTGATTAGTGCTGCGGTTTGGGGAAGGCCTTGAAGGGGGACTGGCGATGGCTCTCGGGCCGGGCTGAACCCCCTGTACTAACGAGAAATAAAGGGAGGCAAGGAAGAGAGGAGAGGACAGGAGAAGAGAGAAAAAAAGGGGGGGCAGGGTGGGGCATGAAAATGAGATCAGCGTTTCTTCTCTTCACATTGGAGAAGGGAGGCTTTTATAGGCTGAGGCCAGAGGGGGCGTGAAGGAGGAGTGGTCCCGCTCATGAAATTCAGATGATATCTCCACTAAAGTCGCTTATTTTGGATGAAAGAGGTAAACCTAAGGATGTAACCAAAGCAGTGTGCCACTTGTGCAGACGTATAGTGCGAGCAAAGTTCTCAAAGGCGGCTAACTGGCATGAGCATGTACGTGTTCACCATCCGGCTGAGTATCAGCAGCTTCTGCAGCTCTGTCAACAAGCGTTTGGGCGCTCTCTGAGGAGGGGGCTGTTACAACAGCGCTATCATTGTTTTTTCTGTTGACTGGATCTATTATCGCCATCATTCTTAGCAAACGTACTCATGGGCAAATAAACAAATGAATCGCTGATGGGCTCAGCCTTTTGACGATAGTTGATATAGTCATCCTATCGCCCAACCCTACTCTGCATTGTAGCGTCCTGGTGACACCCAGTTTGTGCTCCAGTAGATGATTATTAATAACAAAGTGATTCTGTTCCCATTCAGACCGCGCAATATCACCCAACAGTTTTTCATCACGTTCGTTTCATCTCCCCGTCATATGCTACTACTCTCTTTTATTCATTGGCACAATACTATGCCACTTTTAGAATCACCTGCACTGATAGCTAAGCTGTTTATTTTTCAGGATATAGTTATATTGTTACTTCATTAGAGTTATTTAATATTATATTTGCACTACCCTACAGTATATTACTGTATACTAGTATTGTATATATTGTATATCTTATTCCTCCGTTCCTCTGTCTCTCTTGCTGCATTGAGCATGTGTATGACATAAAAATTTCCCTCGGGATAAAGAAAGTTCTTCTTATATTATGATGAGAGTCAAACCTTAAATACTGATCTGTATGTGTCGGTTTACGGTACACATCAGCTTTTAGATGTCCCCCATTACTGATGGAGATCTCACAGTCTAAGAAGGCTAACCTGCCACTTTGATGTGTCGGTCCACTGAGTGAATGTGATCCGTGAAATGTGAAACGTCCTGAGATTTGATTTTCACCCAGGTGTCATCCATATACCTGAACCAATGACTTGTTCCAGAGTAGGATAGCAAAGCCCTCTTTTCCACTTCTTCCATGTACTAGTTGGCCACTCTTGATAGTCCAGGGTCTATCGAGCAGTTTCAGTAGAATGAGCTTGTGAAATGAATGGACCCCACGCAGCCTCAGGTGACAGTTTTGTCATGTTTTGTTTGCACAACACGTCCTTTCTTTTTCCTTAGGTTGGGAAGTTGGCTTTTCAGCTGCTTCTCCACTCCACACTCAGCTCCTCTCTCGAGCCCCAGCATCACTGAAATAGTCTGATTACTGAGTGGCAGCAGCTGTCCTGCCAGCCACCCTGGCACTGCATCGGAGCCAGATACCACAGCCCTGCCACAGAGCTCTGCAAAAGCCAGGCTGGAAGATAGAGGCACATTATAAGACAGTTGTAAATAACTAGTTTCCTCCACCTGTGTTTGGTGTGCAGCACACCTGCACCGTCGTGTATGCTCCCAGCGTCATGTAGCTTTGACATGATTCAGGTCCTCGCAGACGGGAGAGTTTTTCAACGTTAGAAATAAGATAAGATAAGATAGAACTTTATTAATCCCTCGGGTGGGTTCCTCTGGGAAATTCGATTTCCAAAAAAGCACAGCACCGACAGAAGTTACAGAGTTATACACACACACATATATATAAATACAGAGACAATATAAATAAAATATACGAAGGGGATAAATAGAATAAATAGGAATAAAAATAAAAATAAAAAATGACACCCTCAGGATGTGATTGATGTTCAGACCCTGATCTTCAGCCTGACCTATTAAACTGAACCATTTCAGCCGTTTTCCTTCTCAGCCTCTGATTGGCAAGCTCAGTTTACCTGATGGTCTTTCAGACTTCAGTTTGAACCCCCTGTGGCGAACCTGAACAATGAGCCGAAGCTTGCTGTTCTCGGCCATCGCCCTTCCTCCACTATGTCTACACTTCACGTTGGTGCTTCAGACCCTTCTTCGTCTTCTCTTCTGCATCACACAGGTTGGTTTTGTTTTCATGGGTCCACCGTTCCAGAGCTTGCTGCCTGGTCTACTTTGTCAAGTCTGATTTTTCTGTTCCTGAGCCTGATTGATGCTTTGAAGCTTCTGGATTTTCTCTGTGATTCTTAACTTGGTGAACAGCTGGGAAACACGGCATCTTCCTCCAGGAGAGTCTTCCTCACTTGACTGAATGTTGTCCTTGACAAACTGCTCAGCATTCTCGCTGATATGCTCGTTTCTTCAGCCCAATGATGACCTCCTTCACACAGCTCCTCTCCTCTTTGAAGCCGGTCACGATTTCTGATGAACGAAATGCTAATTTAACACTTGACTCTAAATTAGTCCTGAGAGTAATGAGAAAGCAGGCTGACTTGGACTCGCAAGTGCTTATTGGCTGATAGTTCTTTATTTATCAAAATGATGCGAATGAAAACAAGCTTTAAAACAAACTGAAAGCTCTCCAATTAAAACATGAGAGGGTGATGCAGGGATGGTGATTGCTGTTAAATATTCCGTCATAATGTTTAAATAAAACAAATTGAAGCCTGTTAAAATGTAATGTACTAAAACCACCAGAAGGTGGCAGCAATGATCTGAAAGGTGTTTCCTGATGCTGCTCTGAAAAAGTCTGATGTTGTGAGATTAGCTGCTCACAAACAGGACAAATGCACAAACACAAAGGTGACCAAAAAGGCGAACATGATGAAATCCAGTTTAAACGACTGAGCGCAGCAGGAACAAGCTGCGGAAAGTTCAGTCCTGAAAAGCTCACCTGACTGTATAGTGTGGAGGTGTTTAAGGAGGAGGCAATCAGTTCAAGTCTGTGTGTTTCAGGAGCATTCGCTGTTTGAGGAACATCATCCACTGGAACCTGATCTCCGCCTTCATCCTGAGGAACGCCACCTGGTTCATCGTCCAGCTAACAATGAATCCCGCTGTTACCGAGAGAAACCAGGTGCTCACGCATTCACACGCACAGACACATACTGACAAACACACTGATGCTGACCGTGACGCTGACTCTGGCCTCTGCAGGTGTGGTGCAGGCTGGTGACGGCAGGTTATAACTACTTCCATGTGACCAACTTCTTCTGGATGTTTGGTGAAGGCTGTTACCTCCACACTGCCGTCGTTCTCACCTACTCAACCGATAAACTCAGGAAGTGGATGTTCATCTGCATCGGGTGGGGTCAGTCCATCTGTCCCCCTTTCTGTCTGTCTACCTGTCCTCCTGTCCCTCTCTCTGCTCACCCGTCTCCCTCTCTGTCTGTCTGCAGGTATTCCATTCCCCATCATCGTGGCGTGGGCTTTTGGGAAGCTGTACTACGACAATGAGAAGTAGGTCATGTGACCAGATAAGACTTCTGCTAAATATAATGTGTTGCAATATTGAACGTGAGGAGTCATGTGACTGTGTTTTGATTGACAGGTGCTGGTTTGGAAAGAGGGCGGGAGTTTATACAGACTACATTTACCAAGGCCCCATGATCCTGGTCCTGCTGGTAGGAGCACAGCCAGTCCACCTTAAAAACACTACAGTCCTCCTTAAACACAGCCAGTCCATCTTAAATTCTGTCAGAGACTGATGCTGATGTTTTGGAGATTCCTTTGACCAGCAAGTGGTGCCGAAGCCTCCATCAGACAGTAGAAACCAGTAAAATCCCATAAAGTCTATAAATATCAGATTTGTTACAGACAGCTGAGAGGATGATTTATCGAGAGAGGAAGAGGAGTGAGATGGTCTGGTTTAACGTGAGAAGACACGTCAGCTGACAAGCTGTCATGTGATGTGGTCTCTGAAACCTGCTAACCTGATCAGACTCAGAGATGTACACACACTGTGAAGTCACATGTGTGTGAGAAACACCTGCACAGGTAACTTGGCTCATAGTCCAGCTGTGTATAAACCTGGAAGTCTTCTTCTCCTCAGATTAACTTCGTCTTCCTGTTCAACATCGTCCGGATCCTGATGACCAAACTCAGGGCATCAACAACCTCAGAAACCATTCAATACAGGTAGAAACACACCTGTAAATAGGAAGAGCGTGACAGCTGAGCTGGGTTTGTGATTGATTGATCAGAAATAAGTCATTGGTTTGGTCTTACAGACAGATGAGAGCAGGTGTGATGTACAGGTGATAGTTAGCTGTCGCCTCACCTTTGCATGTCTCTTTGGAGGTCATCAAACACTCACACTGGCCGTGTCTTTACGGTCTGTCTTCACTGATGTTTATGCAGCTCCTCACATAAACCAGCTTATTTTCCCCTCTTGCTGCATGAGCCTGTTTGCTGAAGGTAAAGAATGCCTGTGTGGGTTAATGTGCTTCTCTGGTGCTGCAGGAAGGCGGTGAAGGCGACGCTGGTGCTGCTGCCTCTGTTAGGAATCACCTACATGCTTTTCTTTGTGAACCCCGGAGGAGAGGACGAGGTCGCTCGGATCGTCTTCATCTACTTCAACTCCATCCTTGAGTCCTTCCAGGTTCAGACTGCCACCCACACCAGAGGGAGCCTAACACAGTTTAATCGATTATCAGAGAGCCTCGGTGTGGTCACTGAGCACTAATACATGAGCTGTTGCTGTCAGACCAGGTTCAGCTTACTAAATCCAGTTTACTATGCTGGTCTCAGTCCAAGACTAAATTGGCCGAGCTTTCTTAGCTCAGTTTACACAGACTGATCTAAAAAGAATCATAAACCTTTAGCTTAGCTATTAGCCAGAACGTTGATGGACACATCCTTTGATGATGTCACTTCTAGGCTGGACTCTTGTAGCTCCTCCGCCCATCAGTCGCTGTTGGCTAACTTGTCGACTCTCTGTGTCCCTGCAGGGCTTTTTCGTCTCTGTGTTTTACTGCTTCCTGAATAGCGAGGTTTGTCATGTTAATCAGGATTCCTCTTGGTTTCACATCATGTATGAATCGTATTTACATGACCGTTCTGATGTCTCTGTTTACCCGTTTACATATCTAGGTGCGCTCCGCGGTCAGGAAGCGTTGGATTCGTTGGCAGGACCGTCACTCCATCCGGAGCCGTGTCATACGTGCCACGTCACTGCCCACCTCACCGAGCAGAGTGTCCTTCCACAGCATCAAACAGTCCTCAAACCTCTGACAGACCTGAACTCACCCAATGGCGGTCTGAGATGTGATTCTCGTTGGCCAATCTGAGCTCTTATGATGCATGAGGACCAGACAGTTAGAGGGGGGGGGGCTCTGTGTGGCCCCGCCTCTCTTCACCCTCACTAGACTCTCTGTCTCTGGACTCAACCAATCAGCTGCTTCATATGTTGCACTGAGCAGTAGGGATGGGTATTGATAAGATTTTCACGATTCCGATTCCATTTTCGATTCTGTTTAACGATTCGATTCTTTATCGATTCTTTTTAAAAAAGGAGAACACTAAGGTCAACTAGCTTAGAACTTTGTTTTATATCTTCTCTTTGAACAAGATAGAAATTTAGGAGTAACATGGCCTTACAAACCCAACAGTGAGATCTTAGATCCAGCCTACGGCTCTTCAATGGGGTGTCACAGGGTCCCCAGGAAAAAAATTGTAAATGTAAAATAATAAAATAAATATTCTTCTGTAGCAATAACAAAGTGTAACATAAATTATTCTGTAGCAATTACACAAGAATATCCAGTAATGTCCCTGCCTACAATTAAACACATTCACTTACTGAAAATCATCTGCTGTGGCAAACGGGCCTTTCAAGCCTTTGACCACAAACTGAGTCTCTGCTCGGTGACATTCGTCTATCCTGGCCTGAAAGGAGACGCTGCCGCTAGACTGCAGCGAGAACTGCCAGCATCTGAGCCAGACTCTGTCTGCCTCTCTCATCATGGTCACTAAATGCACAGTAATGGCAGGTTTTGTAATAAGGCAGATCACGCTAACATAATATGCACTGTTAGTTGATTATTTACCTGCCGCATTAACGGGAGAGGACGTGCAAACGTTACCGCTGCTGCTGGGTTGAGATTCACGAGTCCGGAGCGGAATTAAAAACACGACATTCATTTAAGGTCATCGTGTGTTTTGTGAGCAAATGCTTTTGCATATTCGTAGTGTTTCCTCCCTTAAATGAAATATCTACTTTGCAAATATTGCAAGTTGCCCTGTTGTCATCCGTTCTCGTAAAGTATAATCAAACTTTTGAGCGTTTAAGCTGCCGTGTTTCCTGCCAGGTAAATGACGCTCCGCAACGTGGTGACGTCATTCGGGGCGACTGGAATCAATAAGGGAATCGTTTGCAAAAATGGCAAACAATTCCAAGGAACTGAAACAGGGGGAACCGGTTCTCAACAAGAACCGGGTTTCGATACCCATCCCTACTGAGCAGCCAGACTGCATTTTATAATCGGTTTAGTGGTTTATTGATCAGTGTTTTATTTATCAGCTATTACTGTATGTATTACTGATCACCAGCTTTCTGCTCTTCACACACACGCACACTGATCATCACAGATTCAGAGGTGTGTGGTGAGAAACCTAACCCTAACTTAGACTGTCTGATAACCCTGACCCAGTACTCACTCTTTACTGCCTGGACGTCAGCTTCCTGCTCTACTTCCTCTGGTGAACATTTATTCAGATTAAATCTTCGGGCAAGTGGATTAAGGATTTGTACCATTTCCACCAGTGGCAGGAAAGTAAAGCTGGATTATCAGCAGGTTTTATTTTGCATCAGATGGAGTCGTTATAGCCACAAGAACGTCTGCTTGATGTTTGGTGTGAGTGCTCCGCCACAGAGACACTGCTGAAGACACACAGCAGCAGATCCAGGAGTGTGTGTGTGTGTGTGCACGTGTGTGTACGTGTGTTTGTGCATGCAGTTTAATAAATTAACCCAAGCTTAACTTGCTGTGAAAGGGGCGGAGTTTACATCATGTGACCAATCAGAAACATGGACAGATCAGCAAACTGATCTCTGTTTATTTCCTTCATGAACAAATGGAAAAGAGGCCGTTTATACAATGATTTCCACCTGCAATCCCTGGCCAGGTAAAAATACGTGACACACACAAGTTGACACACAAGCCACCACGGCGAGTGGACTATGGAACGCCAGGACTGCCATAATGAATTAATTAAATACACCATTAAATAATTAATTAAATGTGTCAATAATTAATTAAAATTGGAATTAATTAATTAAATAAATAGTTATGACACATGTAATTAATTAATTATTGACACATTTAATTAATTATTGACACATTTAATTAATTATTGACACATTTAATTAATTATTGACACATTTAATTAATGATTTATGTATTTCACATGTTAATTAATTATTGACACATTTAATTAATGATTTATGTATTTCACATGTTAATTAATTATTGACACATTTAATTAATTATTGACACATTTAATTAATTATTTAATGATATATTTATTTATTTCATTTTGGCAGTCCTGGTGCCTGGTTCTCATCATGAAATAATTTTATCTGTCAGCCTCACCCATCAAACTCAGGGGGCGGGGTTAACGCTGCCCATGCAGCTTCTCTAACATTTGATTGGTTGCCGTGCAAAGTAAGTCAAAACAGGTCGATCCTAGATAATCGATTGCTTGTGTAGACTTGGGGCAGCCAGGTATCCCAGAATGCAGATCAAATCACAGGCAGCAATGGTGGTGGTGTAGTTTTAAAATACCCCGTTTTTCTGTCACCAGCTACACTTTTAACAGTGTTTTAGCCGCGAATGTCGCGCCGTATGTCTGGTCAGGTTGTCAACATAGAACATGTTTGCAAAAGTGCTCAGATGTTGTCAGAGATTTCACTAGCTCTGCTAACAGTTAGCATGCAGAGCGCACCGAGGGGGTTACGTTAACCGGTTTGTTTACATATTCCACTCTCCGTGTTCCACATGTTGCATTCGCAGATTCTCATTTTCACCGAACGATCGTCTCTTTCCGCCTGGTCTTGTGTCTCTGTGCTTCTGTAACATAAAGAACGAGCTGACATTTTTCTCACGAAACCAGCGATCAGCTCAACAGACCCTCAGTTTACCTGCATGCATCCTCCTCCTCATCTGTCAGCTGTTTAACACCTGCTGCTAATTCAAGAAACACGCCTACGTTACCTGGTGATAGTCACAGTTTAACTGGGCAGCCGGTGCTCGATATAAAGCAATGTCAGCGCATTTTTCTGCACAAGATAAGTAAATATAGTGTTTTCCCCGAGCGCAGAGCTGCTGGAGCTTGTTTCCTTACAGAGCACTTTATAGGCGAACAGCTTCATCAGCGGCTGATGTCCAATCACCGGCACACAGCTTTGAAACCTCAGCTGAGTTTTAGCTCTCAGTGGTTAAACGCTGGACTTCATTCACTCAGGTTCTGTCTGTCGGGTCACGTTTACTTCGCTGTTTTATTTACAACTGAGCAAATCGGTTTGGCTGAGGTTAAAGTTACGTTTCATAACTGCATAGTTTCACAGACGTTTAATGGTTCACTGGCACATGTGTTAGACTGAACTATCATCTAAATATCATCTGTTTTTTAATAGTTATTCATCTGTATTCTAAGCACCAGCTGTCTGTTAGAATGTGATTTTTTTCTCTCTCTGTTGGCAGAGGTATAAAAATGCGCAGGAAAATCTGACGAGCGTGGCAAACTTCAGCGACGATATTTAGGGAGGAATAAACACACATCAAACATAAATGAACCATTTGTCTGTCTCCATAATTGAGAGCATTTTCTCTTCTTATGTCAACTCTCTCTCTCTTTTTTTTTTGCTTTTTCGGTCATGTTATGTTTACCTGTCAAAGGCTTGTTACAAACTATGAAACACATCGTGCAGACTTCTGGATGTTAGAAGAAAACTAATACTGCTCATGAATGAGACTAAAGGCAGGAAGGTGTCCTGTAAAACTAAACATGTTAATAGGACCTCCCTATTTATATCATAGTTTATGATATAGCACGTGTATTTCAGTAATAGCCTGCTGATTTCAGTGTGGTGAACAGTCTCACAGCTCACGTAGGCGTTATCTGTGATACTCCTTAACTATAATTTATCCAAGTTAACTTCAGTTAACCATTCAGACAGTTCTTTTGCAATGACAAACATAAACACCCATGCTGCCGGGAGGTTTCCTCAGTGCCAGCTGTTAACATTATAGCTGCTTATGCAGTAACCATGGTAACCACGGACTCTGAGCGGCTGGATCGACGGAGGTCAGACAACAATTTTACATGTATGATCTTAAAACAGGACACAGCCACTATACGTGCTGGCCTCATATCAAATGTGAAGGCGTTTTTTATATCTAATCTTCCTTTTCAAACATTTAAACAGCAGCGAGTCTGCAGCTGAGGGAATACAAACTCAAACTGTCGGAACAGGTTTGCTTGTTTCTTGGATTCATTTGGTGATTCATTAAATGTATAACTGTTATTCTAATCTGCTGCTGAGTCTCTTACACTTTTCTTTATGCTGTATATTTTCACGTCTCTGGAATAGTTGGAAGTTAGATAATCAGCTGGGAAACTTTGTGTTAACTCATGGAGCTGAGGATATCGTGGATATCGTGGATATGCTGACCTCGCTGTGTGGTGTACAGAGCGAGGTCAGCATGATTAATATTCACAATAAAAATATTAGCCGAACATCATGAAGTCTGTATGTGTTTCATAGTGTGGAACAACCTTTGTACAGTTAAAGCCAGCAGTTACTACATGACGGAAACACCAACGTTATCTCTTTTATGTGTTTATACACAGGTCACGCTGATTACTGAACAAAAACCCAAAGATCAGATGTTAAACAGATTTATTTGCTCTCTCTCCTCCTTAAACATGTTTTTAATGTTAGTTATAATTCAGAATTGGCGACTGAAACACTTAGGACACATAAGAACATCAGGAAATAAAACACCGATAAATATAACCTCAGTAAAAGAAGTCAGCGGGGGTTACTACAGCTGTGTACCGGGGCCTGCGCTTTGTCGGTGGGATTGCTTGCGAGGCGAGCGGGTCTATCCCACGCTTTGCCGTGAGACTGGGCAGACATCTCCGAAATCATCGAAGCACTTTTGCAAAGAGGCTGTATCTTGACAAACCGACCAGACACATGAAGATTAAACCACTACATTCTCGGCTAAAAAAATATTAAAACGGTATTTGGTGACACACAAACAGGGTTTTTCAAAGCTCAGTTCTGTTAGCTTCCACATGCCGGTTGTTGTGTGCTAGAAACAATGGCCACCAGGCCTAAGCAATGGTTTTGACTCGATCAGCGTTAACCCCGCCCCCTGAGTTTGATGGGTGAGGCTGACAGATAAAATTATTTCATGATGAGAGCCAGGCGTCAGGACTGCCAAAATGAAATAACTAAATATATCATTAAATGATTAATTAAATGTGTCAATAATTAATTAAATGTGTCAATAATTAATTAAATGTGTCAATAATTAATTAAATGTGTCAATAATTAATTAAATGTGTCAATAATTTAATTACATGTGTCATAACTATTTATTTAATTAATTAATTCCAATTTTAATTAATTATTGACACATTTAATTAATTATTTAATGGTGTATTTAATTAATTCATTATGGCAGTCCTGGCGTTCCATAGTCCACTCGCCGTGGTAGCTTGTGTGTCAACTTGTGTGTGTCACGTATTTTTACCTGGCCAGGGATTGCAGGTAAATGGTAAAAATGGTAAATGGCCTGTATTTACTTTACTAGTCCCTAAGGACCCCAAAGCGCTTTCATATCCAGTCATCCACACATTCACACACACATTCACACACTGGTGATGGCAAGCTACATTGTAGCCACAGCCACCCTGGGGCGCACTGACAGAGGCGAGGCTGCCGGACGCTGGCGCCACCGGGCCCTCTGACCACCACCAGTAGGCAACGGGTGAAGTGTCTTGCCCAAGGACACAACGACCAAGGCTGTCCAAGCCGGGGTTCGAACCGGCAACCTTCCGATTACAAGGCGAACTCCCAACTCTTGAGCCACAATCGTCCCCCCGTGGAAATCATTGTATAAACGGCCTCTTTTCCATTTGTTCATGAATATATATAAATATATAAATATAAATATAAATACAGGCCATTTACCATTTACCATTTATTTAAGTAAAATTTCAAATCTACAGTAACAAAAATCATGCAGCCATTTTCTTCTGCTTGTCTGAAGTCGGGTTTGGGGGCAGCAGCAGGAAAGCCCCTGCCCCTTTCACCTCATCCTCCAGGAAAACAGAGACATTCCCTGGCCAGCCGATCAATCTGATCTCTCCAGCATATCCCGGGCCTCCTCACCCTAGGACATGCCTGGCTGAAACACCTTACCCCGGAGGCGACAGCGTTAGCCATCTCCTTTCGATGTGGAGGAGTTCCCCTCCTGAATGGCTGAAGTCCTCACCCTAACCCTAAGGGAGAGCCCATCCACCTTCTGGAGAAAACTCATTTCTGCTGCTTCAATCTGCATCTCGTTTTACAGTGTTCACAAAATGATATGTGCGAGATTAACAGATTTATGGCGTTTCTCAACAACAAAGTGCATTTGGTGCCAGATGGCTGCTTAGGACACTCTAACTGGGCATGAATTAAAAATATAATTCCATTAAAGCAGTAGTCCCCAACCACCGGGCCACTGACCAGTACTGGTCCGTGAGAGCTGAGACTCTGGTTGAAATTTATGGTTTTCAGGGTTTTTATTGTTAGCTCGGTTTTCCTGGGTCTTTTCCTGTGTTGTAGTTATACGTCTTATTTTGAAAGAAATATTTACACGTTACCATAGCGACCAGAGAGCATTAAGGGGCAGAGAGGAGGATGTTACTCTCAATGCTGTTGATGCATTTCAGGAGGATGCTAATAAAGTTACACAATTACAGAGTGATTTTGCATTTATTATTATATTTACAAAATCCCTCAGTTTTTGTCTCTGTCGTATTGTTTTATTTGTTGTATTTATCCGCCACACCGTGAAAATATTGTCTGACATCAAACCGGTCTGTGGAGCAAAAAGCTTTGGGGACCGCTGGATTAAAGCACTAGTAAGTCTGTTACTGACAACAATGATGAAGGGGAGGGAGAGCATGGTCCCCTGAGGGGCCACTGTGCTGCCTCACACATACGGTACAGAAGCCTCACATACTGTGGTTGAGGTGGTAGATCGTCTATGCAGTCAGGTGACTGAAAATCAATATGATATCAGCATTAGGAAGCGTTGCATTCTTCAAGTAAAGCCCTGGCTCATCTCTTCGCTTTCATTAAATAAATTTAGAGTTCTGATTAGACGTTGACAGGTGTGTCATCCAGGTCATGGCAGCTATCCTGTGGACTATCCTGTGCTGGTAGATGTTCTGCAGAGAGGCCACTGGACTCCTAACGATCTTTTTGGCAGCCTTCACCACTTTCCAGGCATTTGCAGTCCATAGGATTGGTGTTGCCGTATCACGATGCAGAAGGTCAGGATGCTCTCAGCTGCTGCAGCTGTAGAAGTTTCTACATATGAAACTCATCGTCCTCAGGAATCACAGCCACTGCTGAGCCCTCCTAACCAGTTCTGTGGGGTTAAATGTCCCACTGAGGCCCTCACTGATGTAGACACTGTTGGGATTTGTTTTTATCTTTAAGACTAATATCTCACAATTAGAATCATATATTTGTCTTTTACTACACACACTGTATTGTAGAAGAGTTTTGGATTCACTCTGATAAAACAGACCATGTTTCCTCGTCATCTCCACACAGGAATGTGGCCTCGGGCGTAAATCAGGTGCTGCTGGAATGCACTCCACAGCTCTTCTTTAACTCTACAGGCCTGGCCGGAGGACCAGAGATGGTTGTCATGGTAATGGGAGCATCGCCATAGGAAGGGTCATATCCAAATAAGGAGATGCCAAGAAAGCTGCAGAAGAAGAAACGTGAACTGGATCTCAGCCAGATAAGCCAATGACCTTAGTATCCTGTTATTACACATAATGAAAAGTGCTGCTGCCTGTGCGCGATGCATCCTATCACTGCAGTGTCATCTGCAAACTTTAGAATAGAATAGAATTCAATACAATAATACATACAGAGAAAAACCCAACAATCATATGACCCCCTATGAGCAAGCACTTTGGCGACAGTGGGAAGGAAAAACTCCCTTTTAACAGGAAGAAACCTCCAGCAGAACCAGGCTCAGGGAGGGGCGGGGCCATCTGCTGTGATTGGTTGGGGTGAGAGAAGGAAGACAGGATAAAGACATGCTGTGGAAGAGAGACAGAGGTTAATAACAGATATGATTCAATGCAGAGAGGTCTATTAACACATAGTGAGTGAGAAAGGTGACTGGAAAGGAAAAACTCAATGCATCATGGGAGTCCACGGCAGCCTACATCTATTGCAGCATAACTAAGGGAGGATTCAGGGTCACCTGGTCCAGCCCTAACTATATGCTTTAGCAAAAAGGAAAGTTTGAAGCCTAATCTTGAAAGTAGAGATAGTGTCTGTCTCCTGAATCCAAACTGGAAGCTGGTTCCACAGAAGAGGGGCCTGAATGACTCATCGACTATCGCCCTGTAGCCCTCACCTCAGTAGTGATGAAGTGCTTTGAACGCCTGGTCAGAGACTTCATCATTTCTTCACTACCAGACACACTGGACCCACTACAGTTCGCTTACCGTCCAAATCGTTCCACAGACGATGCCATCTCTCATCTCCTCCACACATCACTCACTCACTTGGACACTAGAAGGGGGAATTATGTTAAAATGCTCTTCATAGACTACAGCTCTGCATTTAACACCATAATTCCCTCCACACTCACCACCAAGCTGGAGCATCTGGGACTCAGCTCATCTATGTGTCAGTGGATCTCCAACTTCCTAACTGGCAGACCACAGGCAGTAAGGATGGGCGGACATGTCTCAGCCTCCACCACTCTCCGCACTGGAGCCCCCCAGGGGTGTGTTCTGAGCCCCCTGCTGTACTCTTTGTACACATATGACTGTGTGGCCACTACCAGCTCCACCACCATCATCAAGTTTGCTGACGACACCGTCGTGGTGGGCCTGATCTCTGATAACAACGAGACGGCCTACCTGAAGGAGATTAGGAATCTGGAGAACTGGTGCCAGAGGAACAACCTCCTTCTAAACGTCAGTAAGACAAAGGAGCTGATAGTGGACTTCAGCACTAAGCAGGAGAGGAACTACCAGACCCCCGTCATCAACGAGTGCCCAGTGGAGAGAGTGGACAGCTTCAAATACCTCGGAGTTCACATCACGCAGGACCTGTCATGGTCCTGTCACATCAACACCGTGGTGAAAAAGGCCCGTCGGCGTCTCTACCACCTCAGACGCTTGAGAGACTTCCAACTGCCCTCCAAGGTGCTCAGGAACTTTTACTCCTGCACCATAGAGGGCATCCTGACGGGAAACACCTTAACCTGGTTCGGGAACAGCACCATGCAGGACAGACGAGCTCTACAGAGGGTTGTGCGGTCAGCTGAGCGCACCATCCGCTCCGAGCTCCCTGACCTGCACTCAATCTACAGCAGGCGGTGCTGGACCAAGGCCAGGAAGATCGTGAAGGACCTCAGCCATCCCAACAACAGACTGTTCTCTCTGCTGAGGTCAGGAAAGCGATTCCGCTCCCTGAAGACCAACACAGAGAGACTGAGGAGGAGCTTCTTCCCGCAGGCGATACGGTCTCTCAATCACACCACCACACAGTACTGACCCACACATACAGTCTTACACACACTGGACATTGTTTTCACTTCATTACTTAAATCACGCTGCTGTTATTGTGTATATATTTATTTATATTTCTTCATACATTCTTATATAGTTCTATATTGTGTATTTTGTTGTACAGTTATTTTATTTTCAACTTTAATTTATATATTTTATCTTATTCTTTCCCAGTTAAATTTACCCTTCATTCTAATTTGTGTTGTATAGTTATTTCCTTTTTAACCTTAATTTATATTTTATTCCTTCCTAGTAAAATTTACCCTTTTTAATTTTTCATATTTAGTTCCTATCTTATTCATAGCCTTTTCCTTTTTTGTTTTCTTTAGGTCACGAGCAGTTGTCCAAGCATTTCACTGCATATCGTACTGTGTATGACTGTGTACGTGACAAATAAAATTTGAATTTGAATTTGAAAACTGAAGGCTCTGCCTCCCATTCTACTTTTAAATACTCTAGGAACAACAAGTAGGCCTGCAGAGCGAGAGCGAAGTGCTCTAATAGGGTGATATGGTACTACAAGGTCATTAAGATAAGATGGGGCCTGATTATTTAAGACCTTGTATGTGAGGAACAGGATTTTGAATTCTGGATTTAACAGGAAGCCAATACAGGAGAAATCTGCTCTCTCTTTCTAGTCCCTGTCAGGACTCTTGCTGCAGCATTTTGGATTAACTGAAGGCTTTTCAGGGAGTTTTTAGGACTTCCTGATAATAATGAATTACAGTCGTCCAGCCTGGAAGTAATAAATGTATGAACTAGTTTGAACAGCTCTCTATTGTCATTGTACATGTACAATGAAATTGTGGGTGCTCCACACCAGCTGTGCCAGAATAAAATATAAATAGTAGGCAGCAGGGATAAATAACAAACAGGAGACATATGTCCAATCAAGAGGCACAAATACAAATCAAAAGGCACACATTATCGATAAGTTGCAGAGTGCTTGGAGGAAATGCAAAGACATAAAGAGTGGTCTGAGTGATGAGGATCACTCAGACCATGGCTCAGATTGGTGGGTGGGGTGTGGGGATACAGTGTTTGCTAACAGTCTGAATGGCCCAGGGGAAGAAGCTGTTGCTGAGTCTGGAGGTGTGGGACCTGATTGGCCTGAGGTGCCGACCAGAGGGCAGCAGGTCAAACAGGTGGTGGGAGTTTACCTGAGACAGGAAGATCTGGTGATGGCCTCCAGGAGTGTCAGAGGGCAGCCAGTGTTAATTATCCTCTGCGCAGACTTCCTGTTCTCAGTCGTGGCCCCTCAGTTATTCCTCCTCAGCACACTGTTAAATATCCCAATTCTTTGATCTTTGGGCTGAAGGAAGAACAACACTGTGTATAAATGCTCAATCAACAATCTCTTTATTCCATACAACACTATGAGCATTAAAAAACGTCCAGACAGGAGAAGTGGACAGGAAGATGTCCGCCAGATCTCCAAGTGTCTGACTGTTTCTGACATTCTTATAGCTTCAGCCGCCCTCCAAAGTCATAAAACCTAAACATCCACATTCTTTCGCGCTTTCATTATGACCTTGGCCTCCTGTGCCGTATGTTCTGTTCTTTCTAATCAGACAAATATGGCCATGCTTCTCTGAAAACAACATTTCTTATAAATCAGCAGTATAATGCATCATAACACAATGTCATTCATTCGCTAGCAGTCTAATGTAATACAAATCAGTCTAATAAATCTAATAATTATCACCTTCTTCTAAGTCAGGAGTATAATGCAAACTAAAACTACATAATGATTTCACAATCTTTAATTAGAGGTATAACGTGCCATAAGATAATATAATAATTTCACAACACGGAGAAAGTGCAGCAGCTGCTGGGCCTTCTTTACCATGGCTATGGTGTCGTGGGTCCAGGTGAAATTGGCGGAGCCTTGATCTGTCAGCAAATCAGTGAGACACTGAGACACATCTTCTAGAAACACTTAATGACGACAGACGTGAGGACTATAGGTCAGTAGTCACTGGGGTGTCCACGCCAGTGTTTGGGGGGATGGGAAAATGGTGGCGGCTTTCAGACATGTGAGAACGGTGGCACGAGTCAGGGAGATGCTGCACAGCCTGGTGAGGATCCCTGCCAGTTGGCCCGTGCAGGCCTTGACCGCAGCTGCTGGGACACTGTCGGGACCGGCAGCTCTCCTGGGGTTCACTGCTCTCAGTGACCTCCTGACCTCATGCTCTTGCAGGGAGAATGAGGGGGAGGTGTGGAGCAGGGGGAGTGGTCTAGGGTGTGGTCTCAAACTAAGCAAAAAAGGAATTGAGCTTCTTGATGCATGCCCAATCATCCAGGTAAGTAAATCCCCAAAAGTTGATTCTGTTGATCTGGACGTTTTCAGTGGGAGAAACATTTCGTCACTCATCCAAGTAACTCCATTTGCATTTGATCCAATGCAAATGTCCTGTTTATAAGTTTGGGGAAACCTGCAGTCAGCTGAGACTGAAGAAGTCACCTGGATGAAGAACGAAATATTTCTCTCACTGAAGATGTGCAGATGAACAAAATCAGGTTTGGGGGAATTGAGCTCCTCTTTGAGTTTGAGGCTGCTGTTGGGGTTGGGGGCTCTGGCCTTTGTAGTTGGTGAGGGCTTTGTGGGGGTTGAGAAAACCCTCTATCCTCTTCCTGTCGGCCTCCTTGGCCTGTTTGAGGCTCTCCCCAGGTTTGCTCTGGCAGTGCTGTGCAGAGAACTGTCCCTCAGCCTGAGTTACGAGTTGTGATCAGAGGATGATAATAATAATAATAATAATAATAATAATAATAATAATAATAATAATAATAATAGTCAAAGGAGCTTGCAAAGAAAAGCGTCTGGACTTCTATAAGTTGCTTGAAGACGTTTCACCTCTCATCCGAGAAGCTTCTTCAGTTCTAAGGTCAAATGGTGGAGAGTCCCAGATATAAACCTAGTGGGAGTTTCCCCCCACAGAGGGACAAAAGGACCCCCTGATGATCCTCTAATCGCCTGAGCCAAGGTGTGAAACTGGGCGTGGGTCCCAATCAGCCAGAGTTTCGGGTGAGCTCATTGTGAAACCTGGCCCCACCTTATCATGCGAATTCCTGAGGTCATGATGGGCCTGGGCCCCCCTTCCCTGGCGGGTCGCGAAGGGTGGGAGTGCCTACTGGGGTCAGTGGGGGAGCTGGCCCCAGGGAGGGGTCACTTGCCCCTCCCTTCCTTCCCTCCCCATCTCCAGCTGCCTCCCTCTTCCCGCTCCTCCACAACCACCCACACATGCAGGGCCTTGGAGTGGGGGTATGTCACCAGGGTGCAGAGGAGGCTACCCCCCCCCCCCCCCCCCTGTCCCCTTCTGGCTGCCTCTGCCTCAATTTTATCCCACAACTTAGACATTCACATTATTCACACTCTCATTACACATACATATAGGATCTTGGGGGTGGGCACAATCACGGAGTCCAAATTACCATCAGGGTGTATACCTCACCCCTGACGTCGTTGCCCACCTCTCAATTTTAAATACACTTAGTCATTGAGGGCTAACAGGAGGGACTATGCGCTTACCTGCTGCTCCTTGGCAGGTAGCTCCATGCCCTCCTGGGTTTTAATTGCACCTTAGAACACATATGCATCAACACTACAATGAGCGGGTGGAGGGAGGTTTGGAGTCTTCTCCCACCCCCATTCTCTGCGGCCTGCTGGAGCGGGAGGGCTAGTAGGAGGAGTTGGCCGTCCGACTGCGGTCTGGGGTGTGAGGCCTCCCTGCTGCTGCGGAGTCGGGGTGGTCTGCCTCTCCCCACCGCAGGGAAAAGGGTAACACCACCTGGGTCTGGGTGCAATTCCCCCCTCCAGGGGCAAGGGCACCTAGACCCGGTTTGTAGAGTACGCTTGGGGAGTGTGATTGTGTGTACAGCGTCTCTTTATGTCTGTCTCCACGTTGGTTGAGTGTGGAGTGAGTGCATATGAGAGCATGAGGGTGGGAATGGATGTTTGTGTCTGTGTGTGCCTGTATGTCTGTGTCTATATGTCAGGTTGGGTATCAGACGCCACCTCTCTGGGGACACCTCAGGCCCTCCAAGGTTTGGAGGCCTATCTCCACCCACCACCACTTCCCCTGCCGGTGGCGGACTCCCTCAGGTGTCGGTGTGTTGGTGGTTCTTTGTGTCTGGGGGTGGGCGTCCGGGTACACACCGGCTCACTCCTTGGCGGCCGCTTGTCGGGGCCTGGGGCCTGGGGCTCGCTCGGGCCCCTTTGGAGGTGGGGTGCCCCCGGCCTCTCGGCCTGGGGCTCGGTCACTCAGGCGCAGCTGGGGGCCGGCGGAGCTCACGGGCGCGTCACTGCAACTCCCCCTGACTTCTGCTCCGCGGCTGCTGGGCGAGCCCTCATCTGGGACTCTCCTCAGCTCTTACTGGAACAGTGGCGCGGCTGCCCCTCTGTTGGTCTTCCATGGTCTCTTGTGTTCTGGGGGCCTCTGGATGTCTGGAATTTTGATCTCCTCCATACCCACTTCACACCCTGGAGGACGGGGCTGTGGCCCCCCCACACTCCCTAGCAGATCATTACATGGAGAAACCTTTGGAATGCAAGCATGCTGATCCACACAGGTGTGCACACAGGTGTACACACGGGTGTTCACAGACGCGGACCACAGCTTTCTTGGCTGCTGCCTCAAAGCACACTGTGCGCTGTCTATCTTGCGTGCTGCACAATATCGTTTATTATTTAGTAAATATTGATATCTATGACTAGCTAGTTTATTGTGATGGTGCTTTGTTTTCTCTATTATTATGTTGCTCTTTGTTGTTTGCTGTCTCCTCTGTTTGTTTTTTTTGTTTGTTTTTTTTTTTTCTCCATACAGGTGACCCAGGAGTTCTTTTTTTTTTTTCTCTCTCTTCCCCCCCCCTCTCACCGTCTCTTCTCCCCTTTGGTTTTCTTTCTTTCTCTCCCCCTCTTTCTCTCATTCATTCCCCCTGTCCTATTTATTAAAAAAAAAAAAAAAAAAAAAAAAAAATGACAAAGGATGAACTGAAGCTCTGCCATCACATAATGTCGCATACTGCTGTTTCTGATGTCATTTAAGAAAAAAAAAAAAAAAAAAAAAAAAAAGAAGAAAAAAAAAAAAAAAAAGAAAAGAAGGGAAGCTGAAGAAGAGCGGAGTGTACGAGGGGGCGAGTACATATGAAGATCAGATAAATATGGAGGAACGAGGTTATGAAGCAGGATAATGTTGCACCGCAGGGGTTTGGTATGTGGTTTTAAAGGTGGGCAGCACCGCTCTCTCTCAAAACACTTCCTACTGGTTACAGTGAGTGCTGCTAGCCTGTCCTGCTGCCTCCAGTGCTTTATTTACCTGACCCGATGAAGCCGTTAGGGGAGGGCAGGAGGGGCAGGTGGACTGGGTCGGGCCTACTCCCTGTGTTACAAAAGTATCCAAATGTTAATCACATATAAACAAAAACACCATGTCATGATGAATTGGATTACATGGACGCTTTAACGGTTTTATAGGCTGATCGTACAAAGCCATGCTTCACTTCAGTACACTAGAGCGCCCCCTTGTGGTGGACCTGCTAACTTCTTATCTGCTAAGGGGAGCTGGAACACCATTATGTTTAAACTTATACCTGAACATGTTTAGATTATTAAAGCTAAAAGTATATGCCACTATACATTATAATTTATGGATGGATGGCTGAACTGTGCTGGACTCCCATGCTTCTGAAGATTAAATGTATTTATTTATTTTTACTTTTCTATTTATTTGATTTTAATCAGGTCATTTAACTTAACTTGTTATAACTTCTTCTCGTTGTGTTGCGTTTCTTCATGGTGAGTGACAATAAAGAACCCTGAACATTGTTCTTTATTGCATCCTCTTTTTTAAGTCTGCTGTTTCTGATGCTCCTCGGAAAGTTTCCAAAACCTACAAACAGCAGCGGATAACACAGCTCACCTGTGCTGAGTCACACAGCTATGCTGAGCTGATGGACACAGCGAGAGCCTAAGATTTGTTAGTTTCCTCCTGCACTGATTTTAACGGTGCGTCTTCAGAGCATCAGGTGCACCTTCTTGTCCGCCACAGGTGAGAAACTGAAGAAAATACAGGAACCACGGCGCTTCAACAGTCATTCGCTGTTCTTCACCTTCTGCTTCTCGCATGCAGAGAATGAGAAACGCACATCTGTACCTCAGGTGTGGCTCAAAGTTTCAGGACATTACAGACAGGAAACACCACCAACTACATGCAGCTCTACTGCACTCACACTTGAGGACTGCAGAGCAACCGCTGCAACACCTGTGACAGGTGTTCAGTCTTTACGTTACAGTCTTGTCAACACAAAGTTCTTTATTTGGAGCACATTTCTACAAGAAAGATAAGCTATCCTGTTTTTCAGACCATAAGGCGCACCAGATTAAAAGGCGCATTAAGCAAAACCAAACAGTCAGATAAATCGAACTTTACTCATCTCATTCTTCTCGCTTCCTGCACTTCTGTACCATTGATTCATTAATGTTGAATTCTCTCGCAGCTGCTCTGTTCACATGTTCTACTGAGTGACTGAGTTTGAAATCCACTTTGTAAGCATGTCTCTTAACAGGAGCTATTTTGGGGTCCTTATACGCACACAATATGGTAATATTACGTTGAAGCACGGTACGTGTTACTCTGCGAGGCTCCTGACTATGGCAGCCACCAACAATCCACCAAGTGGCTTCGTAGCTGACCAAAGTTGTACTAAAACATTTTGATGTAATTTTTGAGCGCCATGTAGCACATAATATAGGTTCAAGGTCCGTAAACACAACCAGAATTAATACATTAGGCTAGGCAGCGCCTGTATCACCTACGACAACTGAGGAAGTTCAGGGTCTCTCCAAAGATCCTCAGGATTTTCTATACAGGCGCTGTGGAGAGCATCCTCACACAGAACATGACATCGTGGTTTGGGAACAGCTGTGTGAAGGACCAAAAAGCTCTCCAGAGAGTGATCCGTACAGCAGAACGCTGCTGCAGGATTGCTCTCCCCCCGCTTCAGGACACCTACACCAGGAGATGCCGGACTAGAGCAGCGCAGATACTGAAGGACCCGTCCCATCCTGGCAACAAACTGTTCCAGCTTCTGCAATCTGGTAGAAGGTTCTGCATCATCCGGGCAAGGACAGAGAGACTCAAGAGGAGCTTCTATCCCCAAGCCATCCGTGCCCTAAACACACACACCCGCCCTCTCACATCATCAGAGGCCCAGGCTCTTCCAGCAGCCACTAGGCCCAGGACCCTCCTGCTCCACCAGGCCCAGGATCCTCCAGCAGCCACTGGGCCCAGGCTCTTCCAGCAGCCACTGGGCCCAGGATCCTCCAGCAGCCACTGGGCCCAGGCTCTTCCAGCAGCCACTAGGCCCCAGGCTCTTCCAGCAGCCACTAGGCCCAGGACCCTCCTGCTCCACCAGGCCCAGGATCCCCCAGTAGCCACTGGGCCCAGGCTCTTCCAGCAGCCACTAGGCCCAGGATCCTCCAGCAGCCACCAGGCCCAGGCTCCTGCAGCAGCCACTAGGCCCAGGCTCTTCCAGCAGCCACTAGGCCCAGGATCCTCCTGCTCCACCAGGCCCAGGATCCTCCAGCAGCCACTGGGCCCAGGCTCCTCTAGCAAGGCACCAACAAGTAAATCAACAGTGATTTCAACGGGCCATCACAAGGAAATACCAATCTCATCATTTTCAAAATGCCGCCTAAAAAAGCAAACCCAGCAGTTGAAGAGGAGTTGGAGGAGATTAGGAAATCGCTTAATTTCATGTCTGATGAACTGAGCAAAGTGGCTAAACAACAAGGTATGCTACATGACCTATGGATAAAGACAATGTTGGATAACACCTCCCACCCACTCCATGACATGTTGGTCAGTCACAGGAGCTCGTTCAGTGAGAGACTGAGATTACCGAAAAGCACCACTGAACGACACAGGAAATCATTCCTGCCTGTGGCCATCTCCCTGTACAACACATCCACTTAACACACTGTTTGCTGCTACAACTACACATGTTTCTTTTCCAAATATTTATTTATAAGTGACTTATGTATGTATGTATGTATATATATGTATATATTGTACTATTCTTAGTTAGCGTATTGTCTGTCTTGTCTTAATGTTGGTTTAAAATGGAGCACTGTAACAAAAAATAATTTCCCCCAGGGATCAATAAAGTATTCTGATTCTGATTCTGATTCTGATGACCTAATGGATGAAATAAAACAACTAAAAAACCTCATAAAGGACAAGGACAAGAAAATAGACGACTTGGAATGGCGAATCGAGGACCTTGAACAATACACAAGAATGGATGATTTAGTCATAAGTGGACTGGAGACGCAACACCGAACCTACGCCAGAGTAACAGCTGGTGGAGGTAAAGACGGTGAAGATGCCCCGGTAGAGGAGCTGCAAACGCTTGAACAGCAAGTGATAAAATTCCTTCAAACGAAGAATGTAAGCAGAGACATCATATTTCAGCATGCCACACGCTCCCCAGAAAAGACAGTAAAACAAAGCCATCAATCATTCTTCGGTTTGTGAGTCACAAAACAAAGATTGAGTTACTGAAACAGGGTAAGAAGCTAAAAGGGACTGGTGTGTATTTAAATGAACATTTAACGAAAAAGACTGCTGAAATTGCAAGACAGGCACGCAGCCTGAGAAAACAAAATAAGATACAAGCGACATGGACGATGAACTGCAACGTAATGATAAGACTAAATGGCAATCCCGAAGAAGCGAAAGTTGTGATGATAAGAGAACTCAAAGACTTAGAGCAATATAAATAATCAGGAATCTGCTATGGAATCTATTGGAAAAGTGACGATTGGATAATGAACAATGGGTATGGAAAGTGTTTCTGGCCTTACGGCTCAAAAACAATGGAAACAACAACAACAAAAACAAAAACACATAAATGACAAGTTTGGACACAGATTATAGGTTTCCATTCAGAGATATTGAAGAGAAAGAATTTGATTATGAAAAGGACTGTCAAGGTGGTTAATTTGCCACACACACTGAGAAAACGAACTTCAAAACGTTTAACTATGCAGAGCACAACATGCATGACCCTGAAAGTAACATTGACCCAGATACCCACTTCTACAATAACACCAATAATACTTGTGAGTACTATACAGATGACCAATTCAATGTGAATATTAAAATGGCAAATGCATTGTCGGTCATACATTTCAATAGTAGAAGCCTGTATAAAAAAATTTCTAAAATTACAGAATGTTTAAGTAAGTTAAAAAAGTTTAACATAATTGCAATATCAGAAACATGGCTCGATAATGAGAAAGTTAGTGAAATGGGACTGGAAGGATATGAATTATTTACAATGAACAGGGTGAATAAAAAAGGAGGCGGTGTTGCTTTATATGTAGATAAAGTTTTGAAATGTAGTCTGATTGAATTTATGTCAAGCACCATAGATAACATATTGGAATGTGTCACTATTGAAATTCATGTTGAAAAAGCTAACAATATAAGTATAAGTTGCATCTATAGGACACCAGGTTCATGCCTTGAGATATTCAATGAAAAACTTGCTGCTATGTTTAGCAACCTAAATGATAAAAAAGTGCAAATAATTTGTGGTGATTTTAATATAGATTTGCTAAACCCAAATGGACATCAGAAAACAACAGATTTCATCAATACAATGTATAGTAACTCCCTTTCCCCTGTAATTATAAAACCAAGTAGAATAACAACTGATACAGCTACATTGATAGATAATATATTCACAAATAAAATTGACCATGAAATAGTAGGTGGACTTCTTATAACTGATATAAGCGATCATCTTCCTGTTTTTGCAATTTTTCAAAATTATTTTGGGATTAAAACTAAACAAAAGAATCAAATATTTGATATGATACGACATAGAGCAACAAGAGCCATTGCTGCCCTCCAGGTGGACTTAAAGGAACACAATTGGAATGAGGATTTTGCAAATGAAGATTCAAATAGTGCATATGATGCATTCTTATCAACAGTAATTTCACTATATGAAAAACATTGTCCTTTAATGAAGATCACTAGAAAGCATCACAGATCCAATAAGCCATGGATCACAAAGGGGATAGAAGATGCATGTAAAAAGAAAAATAATCTATATAAGAGATTCATAAAACAGAGGACAAAAGATGCTGAAATAAAGTACAAGTTATATAAAAATAGATTAGTAAATATTATAAGAACAAGAAAGAAAGAATATTACCACAAATTATTGGAGCAAAGTAGTAACACACAAGAAACATGGAGGATATTAAACAGTCTAATCAAAAAGGGCTCAAAAAATAAGAATTATCCAGATTATTTTAAAAAAGATAAAGATATTGTGCTTGATAAAACTAAAGACATTGCAAATGAATTTAATGATTTCTTTGTAAATGTTGGCTTTAATTTAGCAAAAGAAATTCCAGAGTCAAGAAATAATAACAACCTAAATAAACATATTACTCAGAATGTGTCCTCCATGTTTATTGGTGCTGCAACTCATAGAGAAATAATTAACATTGTGAAGACATTTAAAAATAAAAAGTCCACTGACTGTTTTGGTATTGACATGATATTAGTTAAAAGTATTATAGAATATATAGTGCAACCTTTCGCATACATTTGTAATCTGTCCTTTCAAACTGGTGTGTTTCCCTCACAAATGAAAATAGCAAAAGTTATTCCAATCCATAAAAACGGAGAGAGATGTCAGTTTACCAATTATAGGCCAATATCACTGCTCCCACAGTTCTCAAAAATTTTAGAGAAGTTATTTGTTAATAGACTTGATAAATATATTGAGAAGCATAATCTCCTAAGTGATAACCAATATGGCTTTAGAGTGAAAAGGTCCACTTTGATGGCAGTGATGGAACTTGTTGAAGGGATATCTAATGCTATAGATAATAAGGAATATACTGTTGGTGTTTTTATAGACTTAAAAAAGGCGTTTGATACAATTGATCATTCTATATTAATGAATAAACTAGAGAGATATGGCATAAGAGGGATAGCATACAAGTGGATGAAAAGTTACCTGGATGAAAGATATCAATATGTCGAATTCAATAATGTAAAATCTAAGCAGTTGAAGGTAACTTGTGGTGTTCCTCAGGGCTCTGTGCTGGGCCCTAAATTATTCATATTATATATAAATGGTATATGTAGTGTTTCCAAACTGTTAAAATGTGTATTGTTTGCTGATGATACCACTCTGTACTGCTCAGGTAAAAACCTAGAACAGCTTCTGACTACAGCGGAAAAGGAGTTAAATATATTAAAAAACTGGTTTGATGTAAATAAGTTATCATTAAATATAAAGAAAACAAAATTGATTATTTTTGGCACTAGACAAATGAAAAATGTATCTAAAATCAGGGTTAATGGAATTGAAATTGAAAGAGTGTACGTAAATAAATTTCTTGGAGTGATAATTGATGATAAGCTGAGTTGGAAGTCTCATATAAACCATGTGAAAACAAAAATGTCAAAAACCATTGCTATTCTCTACAAAACAAAGCATGTCCTGAACAAAAAATCATTATACACACTTTATTGTACTCTGTTGCTTCCATATATGACTTACTGTCTGGAGATATGGGGTAATGCATATAAAACGAACACTCTTCATATTTTCAAGTTACAAAAAAGAGCTATAAGAATTATAAACCAATCAAACTATATAGAACCAACTAACATTTTGTTTATTAATCTGAATACCCTGAAATTTTATGATTTAGTTGAATATAAAATGGCACAGATAATGTATAAAGCACAAAATAACTTGCTTTGCCGCAGTACTCAGAAGCTGTTCAAAGTCAGAGAGAGTCAATATGACTTAAGGGGAACAGATTTCTTTAAGGAAAACAAGATGAGGACAAATATAAAGCAGAGATGTGTTTCTGTTAGAGGATTTAACCTGTGGAATAGTTATGACAGTGATTTAAAAAGGTGTAGTTCATTTTCCTTGTTTAAAAATATGTTTAAAAATAGAGTATTAGAAAAATATATAAATCAAGAATGAAAAGAGCAAAAAACAAAACAAAAAACCTCTTGATTCTTTTGCTTTGATGTAGTTACTTATCTAAGGTGGAAAGTTTTTTTTTCTTGTTTGTTTGTTTTGCTTTGTTTTATTATTTGCTTCGAGCCCTGTGTACAGGAGCTGCATGCAAAAATATCTTTTATTAAAGGGTTGGCGTAATAAGCAAATGCTTCAGCCAATACCTTTTGATTAGCCTTGTCTCATGCTTTCTTGCTTTGTGGTAGATCTTTGTTCTGTTTTCACTGAGATATTTGAATGCTAATCAATAAAAATCAAATCAAATCAAAAACATCATCTATAATTGACTGAGACAGGACTCTCTTCCAGACACTAAACCAAGGCACAATGTACATTTCAATTCCTTTCATTTTAACCCTTGTATGGTGTTCGGGTCTGTGAGACCCGTGTTCAGTTTTTTTCAAAAGAAAAATTAAACAATTAATTATTTTTTCACGTGTAAATGTGTTGTGTCTTTCCACTCACTCTACTTGATTATAACTGATTTATTTATAACATTTTATATAAAAGAAAAACGAGAAGCACATTAATTCATAAATGTGATCTAACAAAGGTAAAGGGAAAAAATTAACCATGTTTGCTGTTCATATGTCTTGTAATTGGGATGAAGTAAACATCTGTTGAGTAATTTAACATAAAATTGTTTGATAGTGTTAATTTGGAAAGCCAAAACTCTAGCGGGTCCACCAGACCCATGAACACTGGCTGAGTAACAAAAATACGAACACCACACAAGGGTTAAATATGTTTATATTGTCCATCCTGTAAAATAGTCAGATGTCTGTTCATATTAATGTACAGAATTCACCTGCTTGCTGCTACTACTGCACATTCACCCAGTGTGTGTGTGTGTGTGTGTGTGTGTGTGCGCGCGCGCGCGCGTGCGTGCGTGCATGCGTGCGTGTGTGTGTGTGTGTGTGTGTAACGCGCGGCGGACACTAAAGCGGTCGCGCCAGAATGTCACGCTAAAAAGAAAGATTCTTTAAAATACAAGGGGGAGCAAGCGAGTCAGATACCACGGGCACAGAGAGTAAGCAGGTCTGATCAGGAACAGTTTATTACTGGGCCAGAGAGCACAAATAAAAACACCCTTAAAATGTACGTAATAAAATGTTTGCTCTCTACTAAAAACAATTCTAAAACCCGTAAAACTACCATTTTCTACATTCACTAAACCCCCCCCCCCCCCCTGCTATAATTAGGCCACATGTTCATTATGGGTCCATCAGCAGGCCAGGAATTCCTCCTTTAGAGCAGAGTCCACGCCAGCCCCGTCTTCGGCAGACAAGAAAGAGCCACCCATCTTCTTGTCCTTCCGCTGGCCCATCACTTCCCAGTCTGGCTTGCGTTCTGCACCCGAATCCATGATGCGACCACCGCCACAGCTCCCCTTGTGTCGGTGTCCTGTAACATAACAAATAGGGGCCAGAACAATGGTCCCAGAAGCGGCCCTGGCTCATGGCCATGGTGACCCTCTCCCAATCCAGTTGCACCCAGTAAACAACAGTAGAGACCCTACTCACAAATGCAGGCAGAGGTAAACCTCTGCCCTGCTGCCAATCACACGCGTTGTCTCTTACTGTTGCCGTTCCATGAGGTCAGGACTTGGTCGCCGCATCACACTGGCCATCTTGCATTAACCTTCCAGTCTGGGGCCTCTCTCTTCAGTGCTCAGCTAGCCTGTTTTTAAAAGGTCTTTACACAGCTGATAGGCCACCTCTGGACACACCCCTGCCTCAGCAGGTGGTCCCTATCAGCTAATTTGTCCCATGTGCAGCCAGTCCACAGTGGATAAAAACCATGTCACATAAAACACTAAAAACCATGCAATAGAAACAGAATAAAACCATGCAAATAAAACAACACTCATAAATAAACACTAAAAATCAGAATAAAAACAATATACAAGATAAATACAAATTTCCACTGTGTGACATGTGTATGTATGTACGTACGTACGTACACACATATATACACACATATATACATACATATATACACACACACACACACACACACACATACATATACATATATACACACACACACACACACACACACACACACATACACACATACATATACACACACACATACACACATACATATACACACACACATACACACACACATATACACACACACACACACACACACATACACACACACACACACACATATACACACACACACACATACATATACACACACACACACATACATATACACACACACACACATACATATACACACACACACACACACACATATACATATATACACACACACATATACATATATACACACACACATATACATATATACACACATACATATACATATATACACACACACATCCAATAAAAAAGGTTTATCATTGATTGAAATTCATTCAGAAATGTTTAACGAATGAGCTGTCACAACTTTCAAGTACAAAGTTGTTATGAAGTCTGTCACATTCCCCCCTTTTTCTTTTTTATCCTTTATTTATTTATCCTTCTTATTTCATTGTACTGTATATTGTTACTCTTATTTGCCTTGTATGTCTACTGTACAAACTGAACTGGAATGACTGACTGTTCGCTTTATCATTTCAATAAAGTTTGGGAAAAAAAACCTCTTCGGCCGCTCGCTTTTGCCGTATTTTGCGGCATGTTGTTTTATTCTCACCTGTGTGCAGCTGCAGTTCCGGTTCAGATTACTGTGACCCCTCTCACACCTGTGAGAATTTCACTCTGTGGAGCAGAATCGCGTTATTTAAGCTGGTTTAATGTCTATAAAGAGAGCCGGAACTTCATCGCCGTCATCGCGTGCGACCTGAGACGAGAACGCGACACTTTCTCTCCTCCGTCTGGATGCAACGGATTGCCATGGTAACGGCAGCTTCCTCCCGGCATGCAGCAGCCTGCGCCCCCCTCCCTCCCTGTTAGAGCGGCGCAGGGTGGAGCAGCAGACGGACCGACAGCAGCAGCAGCAGCAGCAGGAGGTAAGAGCCGGACAACGCCCGTCCTCCTTCTCTTCACCCTCTTCATCCTCCTCCTCGGAGATTCTCGGAGCAGCTGCGGCGGGTTTGCGGTGACCGGATCAGTCCGCAGGCTGCTGTTAGGCCCGGAGCTAACACGGAGGAGGAGGAAGAGCGGGCTCGGGTGTAGCTGCGCTGACACATTCAGACTTTTATGATTGTATTTCTGCATTATCATCATCATCATGGTGATTCACCGTGCCTGAGCATGCTCACTGACTCCTCTTCATCACCTCTCCTCTCTGTGTCCTCCCCTCCTCTGTAGGAGTGAAGATGGATGGAGACTCCGCCCCCCTCACAGATGGCCCCGCCTATGAAACGCAGAAGATGGAAGGTTGGTAACAATAATTACTGACATTTGATCGATAACTAAAGGTGTTACGAGAAACTGATTACTTGACTGAGCTTTAATCCTAACCCTACTCCCAACTTATTTTGCTCCACCCCTCCACTCTGATTGGATGGCTGTTAACTGGAGCCGGAGAAGAAAGCGACTCTTGCTCCACATAAGATGAACATGAAAAAAACCTGACGAGCAGCAACTTTTACCAAAGTCAGAGAGTCAGCGATCGACGAACTCTGGCTGTTCTTTGATTATTAGTCCACATTAAGATATTTTTTTAATCCTCCCACAGAAAAAGCCGCTGTGAAGGCAACTTCTGAAGAATCAATGAAGGTAAATCTGTACACTTACTGATCGGAATCAATAATCAGCTGTTCCCAGAGGCTGGCGCCATGCACGAGGCCAACACGATGATGGGAAATGTTCACGAACTGGAAGATTTTTCCCAAATTCACAGCTTTCAGACCTCGCTCCTTTTCACCATGGTAACCGACATTGTGTTTCAGGCCTCCAGGACAGCAGGAGGCGCCAGAGCAGCCAAGATGATCTCAGCCAAGAGCACAGGTACACTGACCCAGTATAACCAGTCACACCAGTTTAACCCATCAGAGCCACTAACCCGTGTCTGTCTGTCTGTCAGAGTCCGTGGACGGCGTCAGCAGTCCAGGAAGTCGTTCTCCCGCCAGCCGATCGTCCACGCCTAACAGAGAGGTGAAGAAGGTGAGAACACCTGAGATAGGTGCTGAAGTATTCATACTTTTGTTGGACAGCTACGTTCTGTTGTTCCAGGCAGCAGCGTTACGGTTGCCATGGTTACAGGGTGACGCGCTCTCTTTGTGACTGTGTTTCCTGGGTGAGAGAGCGCCTTTTTTTGTTGTTGTTGTTGTGCTAAGCTAAAAGGTAGAGTGTTACAGACATAGCCCTAAAGAATGTAGCCTCATGGGCAGTGTAGTCCGTGCTGCAGGGAGAATGGACTGCCATACACGTTATGTGTCTGTGAGCGCGAGGAGGGAGAAAAAGGAGAGTCGAAAAGCAGGAGTTATCGTCAAGCAGAAACGGGAGCTGGAAGCATGTAAATATAATAATAACCACTGCAGCCAAGAAGAGTGCCTGACAAGCCCAGTTGTAAGTAAGCTATTAAGACTCGACTGTACGCTGTGTTCGTGTTTTCCTCCGAAACAATAAGTTCTGTTGGAGCAGCCTTTCAACGCCTCTCTCTGTCTCTCTCTCTCTCGCAAGCAAAGTTGACCCAGACAACAAAGTAAAGCTAGTTTTCAGCTACGAGCCCAACAGGGAACCTGACGTATTAGCCAGAGGTCCCTTTACTACGGTTCAGACCCGCGGAACTTCAGTAATAGTAATAAATCACATTCATGTAGTTGTAAAAGCATGATAATATATTAAGTAATCCGAAGTATTCAGAATACGTTACTCTCATTGAGTAACGTAACGGAATACGTTACAAAATACATTTTGGGGCATGTATTCTGTAATCTGTAGTGGAATACATTTTAAAAGTAACCTTCCCAACACTGTCCGTACATAATGTGTGTAGTTCTGTGTGATTTACACAGCATTAAGTAAAACTGCAGGTCTTCATTTTCACTGATGAGCGCATCACCTCACAATTAATGTAACGACTGTTTGGACTGCCTGTGCGCGATGCATCCTATCACTGCAGTGTCATCTGCAAACTTTAGAATAGAATAGAATTCAATACAATAATACATACAGAGAAAAACCCAACAATCATATGACCCCCTATGAGCAGCACTTTGGCGACAGTGGGAAGGAAAAACTCCCTTTGAACAGGAAGAAACCTCCGGCAGAACCAGGCTCAGGGAGGGGCGGGGCCAGGGTGATATGGTACCACAAGGTCATTAAGATAAGATGGGGCCTGATTATTTAAGACCTTGTATGTGAGGAGCAGGATTTTAAGAGCCAATAACAGAAGGACTGGTTCTGACAGTGTCTGTAACTGGTAACGGTGGTTAAAATGGTTCTGCCATTCTGCAGGTGGCGGTGGTCCGAACCCCCCCCAGGTCTCCTGGCTGTGCTCGTGGACGGACGCCCCCCCTCCCCTCTCATCCAATGCCCGACCTCAGCAATGTGAAGTCAAAGGTTGGGTCCACGGAGAACCTGAAACACTCACCTGGAGGGGGCAAGGTAACGTACATCCGTCCACCTGCTGTGCAGAGCTGACTCTCAGGTAGATCCTGACACTCACCTGTCTGTCTGTAGGTTCAGATCATCAACAAGAAGCTGGATCTCAGTAATGTGACGTCAAAGTGCGGCTCCAAAGACAACATCCACCACAAACCAGGTAACGTTCCACACCACAATCACATATCTCGAGATTAAGTGGAGAGCTGATCAATAAAAAGTAGCACAGACGAGTAGTACCGGCTGATCTCTTCGCTCTACTCCTCAGGTGGAGGGAAGGTGGAGATCAAGTCAGAGAAGGTGGAGTTTAAGACCGTTCAGTCCAAAGTCGGCTCTCTGGAGAACGTCACTCATGTGCCGGGAGGAGGGAAGAAGAAGGTACGCACTAACATCCACCTCCTCATGGGGGTTGGAGGAGCAGAGTCAGCACTCCCGACTCCTCTGTTACACCGCAGTGTCATAGAAACTTCAAACAACGTCCTGCACGCAGAAGACCTGCTGTCTCCTCCGTAAATGGAGACGTCTTCGGCCCTGCTCACGCAGGTCACCGGTGTCACGTGACCTAATTTGTCCTTTGCTGTAAACTCTGTCCGCTTACAGTGGAAGCATAATTTCTTTTGTCCTTTTATTTGGCGCTTTACACACCCAGCTCAGGAGCAGCACATTTTTGTCATGTGACCTGATTCCCAGTCATGTGACACCTGCGTGTGTGTTTGCAGATCGAGACTCAGAAGCTGAGCTTCAGAGAGAGCGCCAAAGCTCGAACCGACCACGGTGCTGAAATCATCATCCAGGCTGACTCCTCCCCTTGTCATCTTAGCAACACTTCCTCCCATGGAAGTCTTAATGCAACTGAAACTCCACCCCTCGACACCCTGGCCGATGAGGTAAGAAGTCCGGGGAAGAAAAAAAAAAATTAAAAAAAAAAAAAAAATCACAAAGTAAAAACATAACATATGCTAACACACCACTTCCTCTTTCCGTAAGGTGTCCGCCTCTCTCGCCAAACAAGGCCTGTGATTGGACAAACCCTGTGCCTACAGACCCTGCCCCCCTGCTGTCACCAAGGAAACGGCCTAATGGAAGAAAAAAAAAATCATCATACATGTTACACAAAGCTACCGAGGATTGGAGAGATTTTATGAATCAGAAATCACCCAGAGTTCACCCAGGGTCACATGATCAGCCTCACATGATCAGCCTCACTTATATTTGTTATCTCCACTGCGAATCAACTTTAAGCTGAGCAGTGACAAATGAATGAATAAATATGACTTTCAGCAGATAAATGTTTAACCTTAAGAGTTCCTGTGGTAAGCTGATCAGCTCAGCGTTTAAAAACCTGATCAAAGACCCAACGGCGTTAAATGCGATTAAACACACACACACTCCACAAACCTGTGATGCGTAAATGCCCACAGCGCCCCCCCCATACCCGGAGCCCGCTCTTTAATCTGACCTTTGAAGAAAATTTGAGCTCGTTTTGAATTTGGCGACAGACGCACGGCCGTGAACGTGTCCCAGTTAGTCCGCCGCACGATATCCTCGTGTCGGTGTTGTTCCCACATCATCATAATAAATGTTGTTCCAGGTTCAACATTGCAAGTGACCAATCACATTGTTGTGACGTCATACTTTTGCGACTTCGGAAAAAAACACCTTAAAAATATAATCTACTTGTGAGAAACCGCCTTTGTCCGACAATACAGCAATTTGAATTCTTTGCATTTCAGGATACTGTTTTTAATAAACTGTAAGCATTATACAGATTGTCCTTGCAACATTGTAATTTCATAAATTAATAAATCGCTTGGCTTGCAAAAGTATGACGTCACAACAATGTGATTGGTCACTTGCAATGTTGAACCTGGAACAACATTTATTATGATGATGTGGGAACAACACCGACACGAGGATATCAGATCATCCTTAGTCCGCCTGCGCTGTGCAGAAGTTTCGTTTTGAGCACTGAGTCGATGAAAAAGCATCTGAAGCTTGAACTCGCCATTATTTTAACATCTGTCTTGAGCACTTCCTGGAGGAAACAGGAAGTGTGAGAACGGTGGGAAAAAGTGAAACATTAAGTCATGTGACTCTGGAAACAGGAAGAGTGTTATTAGCGTTGTTCATAAAATGTGTCCAATCATCGAGCCTCTATCTCTCTGATGTCATCTTTCTACCAATCATATCTCTTCTGTGTTTTTGCTGACGTGCTGTACCAACCCCTCACCACCACCATCATTAAAAAAAAAATACCCAGAATGCCGTTTGATACCAGGTGCCAAAACATTTGTGTCTCTCTGCCTGTTGGCTGTTCAAGTGCTTTGTACCAATAAAGTTTCTCTTGAATCTGACGAGTTTTTCATCACTGCAGAGAAACGCCATGACACCAGCCTCATAACCGCTGTCAACAACATAAAAAGGAAGCAGTTTTATCAGATTTATGTGCTTCTTCCACTTATCCGGGGACGGGTCGCCTAAACAGAGAAGTCCAGACCTCCCTCTCCCCAGTCACCTTGTCGTTCCCAGGGTTAGAAAGATATCGTGTCTCCAGCGTGTCCTGGGTCTTCCCCGGGGACTTCTCCCAGTGGGACATGCCTGGAACACCTCACCCAGGAGGCATCCTTGTCAGATGCCCAAACCACCCCAACTGGCTCCTTTCGAGCAGGCTAAGCTCCTCACCTGATCTCTAAGGGAGGCCAGCCCCCTTTCAGAGGAAGCGCATTGTATCCGCTCACTCTACACCATGAAGGACAGGTACAGCATCCAGATCACTAATCCGTCTGCCGATCTCCCCTAAGCAAGACCCAGTGATGAAACCAAACCAGAAAAACGCCATTCTGAATACTACATCAGGCGCAATGGTTAGCACTGTTGTGAGGTTCCTAGTTTGTATCCCAGCTCGAGCATGTTCTCTGGGTTCCTCTCACAGTCCAAACACCTGCTTGTCTGTTAGACCTGTGACAGACAGGAGTACAGCTGGGATAGGCTCCACCCCCCCATGCCCTTTGTCTGGATGGACAGATGATGTAAACAGTTCATGGTAGGCCAGAGTGAGGTTTTTAGGTTGACTATTATGAGATATGCACAATCGCGGCAAAATCAGTTTAAAATTTTAGCTTGGAGCCGCAGTTAGCAGCTACATGCAGCCTTTTATTGCCTCGCCCCCTATCACAGCTGGAATAGGCTCCAGCACCCCCGCAACCCTGAAAAGGATAAGCAGAAGCGAATGGATGGATGTTATGGGATGTCTTTCAATATGAAACTGGCTGCAATTAGTCCACATCAGCTCAAAACCACAAGAATCATCACCTGTACAAACCAGTGTCACGGCAAAACATGTAATAGCCTTGCCAGTCCACTGTGTGCAGTTCACACTTTGGTTCTCCAAAACTTGAAACGGACACGCCTGCAGAAGTAGCATTACCAGATAGAAAATATAGTTAAATCCATGAAGACAGTGGCAAAACAATAACCAAAAACGCACATACCGGTAGGTCCACGGTCCTTAAATGCTGGAAACGATCTAGCTGTATTTTCATGTAAATGCGTTAATGTCTATTTAAACACACACTCGTGATTAGCTTCATTTTGGCCTGAAATTAAAATCTCCCTCTGCTGCACGCATGTCCTCAGGCAAAGCATGAAACGTGATATCATGTTCCCATCTAACACCTGTTCATGTTACCTGTGGTGACTCACCTGAGCCCTAATCCAGGAAGCAGATTCATTAAAACAGAGTTTAAAAACAAACTCTGCTGGTCTCAGTTCAGCAACCAGAGTCGTAGGTTCACCCTGAGTGACAGACCGCCATCATCAGTGGAGCTCAGATACCAGGATACTGTTGTGATCGCAGAATGAATAAGTTTGATTCAAATCCGTCTATGGTCACCTTCAAGATCAGATGAAGCTGAATCCTGACCTTTGACCTAAAATCTAACAATCTGATCAGGTCATTGATGGCAACAGACTCAACATCTGTTCAAGACAGCTGAACAGCCTCGTGGCAAATGCTACGCTAATGTTTCTACTGTCATCTAATGCCAGCTTCACTCACAGAGCAGTTAAAGGTCAGAGGTCAGCCACAGTTTCACATCGATAAACCTATAGTGTGAAGAGAAATGTTTTTGGTTACAAACGTGAAGAAGAGTTCACCGATCTGAGTCATTACCTGTTACCATGGTAATATTAGCAAACTCAGTTTTAGCTGAACTTGCTTCCTATAAAAGGACTCTGGGCTCTGGCTGGCTACAGAGGAAGCAGACAGCAGTGGGCGGGGTTTAAATGTTTATTGATTATTACCATCAGGATGGAAAACAAAACAAAAGAAAAATATTAAAAACAAAACAAAAAAAACCCAGCTGTGATGACATGACAGGAAGGAAGTGTCAGGGGGCGGGGTTTCAGGGCACCAGCAGTCCGTTTCAGCCAACAGGAGGATGGGGAGAGAGGCGGAGCTAAACTGAAGGTCTGTCATTGCCTAGGAACAGTACGCCTCTGGCCAATCAAAACAGGGGAGGGACTGGCTCAAGCCAGGGTTGGGGCGGAGCCAAAGGGCATGGTTAAAGAACGTCATCACTCTCGGCCGTGTGGAGCTGCGTGTCGTCGGCGTCCGTCATGATGCTGCTGTCCTGACTGTCGTCCACCTCGGCTGCTGGAGGGAGACAGGTTAGACCTTTTTTTTTTTTTTTTTTACAAATAAACTCGGAATAAGCTGACAACAGAATTCAATAAGTAACGTTTCCAGAAGAACGTGAAAGATCAAAATGAATCTGGATAATGTGTGTGTGCTAAAATAATGAACGGTTAGAAAGACATCAGCACATTTCAAACTAGTGACTGCAGAAGCAGAAGGCTTCCGCTCCTGCTGCTCTGCTCTCACTTGGCTGCGTTCAGCCACGGTTCCCTCGTTGCTCATCAGTTCCCGGCTCACTCACACGCTCTGCTCAACATCCCATCTTGAGCCGTGCAGTAGTTACTCATCTCTTATATTTATTTATCAATCACAGCTAGCTTGGTGTGGCTTGTGTTACAGTTCATTGTCAAATGCTTCATGTCAAAATGTGTGTAAACAATCGTGTTGCTAGGCACCCGTCGGGCCGCAGCAGCAGTTTTTCATTTCTGTGGGGTGGAAATGACGTCCTCGATGTTTTCTTTCGCGTTTGATCCACACACTCCAAAATTCAGTATTTGTCAGAAAGCCCTGAAATATTTTATTTTAACAGAGATACAGAATCTTTAACCCTTGACGGACACACCGGCGTGTCCGCGTCACATGGCAACGCAGCCTCACCAAGTCTCCGTTTCCACTTGTGTTGAAAATTCAAACTGTAAACCTGACTTGGTGTTGATTGGCCGAGTAAAACCAGAGTTACGGGGAAAAACAAGATTTTCTAATGACAATACTCAGACATGGGCCCAGGTGGACAACAGGAGGAGGGATACACCTGCAGGTGTCAGGGCTGTGACCTGCCCTGCTGCCCTGTAATGGACAGGAACGACTTTTTGGCACAAATCTGTTGTGTGGCGTCCTATTGTGACAGCTTCTGTAACGGGTTTAAATACATGCGTGGCCAAGGCCCTTGCTGCGTTTTTACATCAAGTTTATTGTTTGCAAGATTTCTACACACATTTTAAATTTACGTTTGTAATTCTGGAAATGATGTTAAACACGTTTACAGTTTTCTGCTGTGAAAACATGTTTGTTCTGTGAAGTGGTGCCGAACACAGTGATTCTACAGAAGAATCAAACCCAGGACCACAGACGGTAAAACGCCATCAACTAAACATGAGTGTGGACTACTTCCTCTCTGCATATGACATCACCAAACAGTGGCAACAGTGCGTACCTTCGTCCTCAGGCAGGTATCTCTTGTCGATGGCTTCCTTGATCTGGTTGTTGGCTCCTTTAGGGTCCAGGTCCATCGCCCAGCTGAAGTTCATCAGAGCCAGGTGAGTCTGCCCCAGCTTCTTATACACCTGAGGCACAGGTGTAACAGTCATCAGAACATTTATTCATCACTCAGGAAATTACGGGCTTACAGTTGCTCCAAGGATTGCTCTGACTAGCTGCTTAATTTCTCTGCACACCTGAACAGCTTTCAGTGATGACAGCGTTTCTGATGACAAAAAGAGGTCAAAGGTCACACTTACCTTTCCAATGAGGAAGTAAACCAGCGACTCTTTAGGAACAATCTGCTTCAGCTCCTCCAATTCCTGCAGAGCCGCCTGCACGCATGCACGCACCCACACACACACACACACACACACACACACACACAGATCAGAGAGGCAGACAGCACAACAGTACAAGCGTCTAACAGCAGGGGGCGCTGTCTAAGTGGCGTGTGGCCTCCTGCTGTTGTCTGAGGTTTTCATGCTCCTTTTTTCCCTGCTCGTTTACATTGCAGTGAATGCTGCTGTCGCTCCCTTTCTGATGCCGTCAACCAATGAGAACTCAGCGTGCAGTCCACGCATCATGCATAGAAGAAGCCACATGTGACCACGATGGAGAAACATCAAAGCTCCTTTAAAATTAATCTGAGGTCAGACGCATGCGAACGTGGATGCTGCCTGCGAACGTGGATGCTGCCTGCGAACGTGGATGCTGCCTGCGAACGTGGATGCTAAACCGCAGACTGCATCTGTCTCAGCCGCACGGTCGCTGAACCGGCCCGCCTGCAGTCCAGACCTCTGGCCAGCTGACAACATCTGGAGCATCATGTAAGCAACAACAGGACGAAGCAGAGCCAGGACTGCTGAACAGCTGGAATCCTCCATCACAGGATGGAGGATTCCTCTCCAACATCACAGACTGATGTTAGAGAGGAAACACGGAGCTGTCCTACCTGCCCAGAGCATCCTTGTCAGATGCCCGAACCACCTCAGCTGGCTCCTTTTGATGTGGAGGAGCAGCGGTTCCCTCCCGGATGGCTGAACTTCTCATCCCATCTCTAAATGAGAGTCCAGCCACCCTTCAGAGGAAGCTCATTTCCACCGCTTGTATCCACGATCTCGTTCTTTCCATCATGACCTACAGCTTGTGACCATAGGTGAGGATAAGGACGTAGATACACTCAGCTCTCTGTTCACCACGACAGACCGGTATAGCGTCCGCGTCACTGCAGTACTAATCCATCTGTGGTTCTCCCGCTCCCTTCTATCAAACCCCAAGAGCCTGAGATACTTAAACTGCCCCACCTGGAGCAGGAGCTGTCCCTGAGTGGGCGCTGCACCCTTTCCTGGCTGAGGACCGTGCTGATTCTCATTCACGAGCTCATCAATTTATTAAAAGGATTCATTTTCTCAGTTTTAAGATTTGAAATGTTTTTATGTTTCTGTATGAATAACATGACTTCACACAGACAAAGGTCAAAGGTCATGCTTTATGTAATCTGATTACAGAACAGGGTTAGAACAGAAGAGTATTGATCAGGGAGTCACTGGCTCTGGGTTTTAATCCACAGAGCACTTTATGATGTCACACAGTTTCCTTCCGGTCAGCTTTCAGACCCTCAGTGTGTTTTCACACCAGCCGATTACATTCATCACAGTCAGTTCTGACAAGTATTGATTACCTTGTACTTGTCGTTGGCGAACAGGATGGAGGCTCTGTGGAACTTGCAGAGTGGGTTTTTGGGGTCGATACCGATCGCTCGGTTCAATGTTTCTAAGGCTGCATCAGACTTCTTCAGAGCATGCTGCACCTGCGTGCGCGCACACACACACACACACACACACACACACACACACACACCAGAGGGTCAGTGCTACGAGCTAACAGCTCATCTGTTGCAGTCATTGCACTTCATTAGTCTCACTGGTCAGAAACCGGTTGATGTTTATTTGTTTGTCTCCTATGCGGAGAAGCAGCAGGTGGAAGTAAGGCTCTCACGAGATGACTGCTCGCTTCATGCCCCAAACCAAAATGGAGGATGCTGTAAAGCGGCTCATGGTGTCGTGACATCCCTTTCACACAGAAATCTTGTAAACATCTAAAAAATTGGAACTGTAACGGTTCATTCTGCACGTGCTCAGGTGCGCCTCCAGTGGGCGTGTGAAAACTTACCACTCCAATGTGGCAGAGCAGCACGGAGCTCTGAGGGTTGATGCTCAGGGCTTTCTTAAAGTGGATCTCAGCCAAGTTAAACTTCTCCTGTTTGTAGTAAATCATTCCCAGACCATACCTGCGCGCGCACACACACACACACACACACAATGAAGAAGATTAAAAACGATCATTACGGGTTAAAAAAAAAAAAAAAAAAAAAAAATTGGTGTCAGTGTCTATGAGTGTGGAGCAGGAGTGCGGCCCACAGACAGCCCACTATGGTGTTCAAGAAATATCTGCGTTTTTTTTAAATGATGAAGAAAAAGCTGCTGTGACAATAAAAACACGTTGTGTTACCTCACTGAGTAAGACTGTCGTTTAACTGTAGTCGTAAGAAAAAGAAAAATATCTGCGTGTGTTTGTGGTGAGCAGCAGGTCAAAGTTCATCATGTTCAGGCCTGTGGACCTGTGCGCACACAAAAACTTTGTATACAGTTGATTTTATGTAACAGTCAACACTGAACTGTAACTTTACTCTTTTACTCTGTGTTTTCATAACTTCTAACACGAGGTTTAAGTTTGAGACCTTTTGTGCTCCACTCTGGAAAACGACGACGGTGTAGGTTCTGCTCTCAGCAGTAAAGCTGCTCACATTCTCACTGGTTTATTCCCACATGTCTCTCTGCGTACCTTGTCTGTACCACTACACTTGCTGTCTCAGCATCTGCTTGTTTCTAAAGAGGCTACACCTATCAGGGAGAGCAGGGCCCCGTGGTGGAACCTTTATACATGTACTGTCAGTGGGCGTGGTCAATGTGGAGGCGGTATCAGTGTACCAGGCATTGTAGTGTCTGTTGTTGACTCTTATGGCGTTCCTGAAGCAGGCGAGCGCTCGGTCCAGCTCCTCTGTCAGAACGAACTCGTGACCCAGCAGAGTGTACGCATACGCGAAGCCCGGGTCCACCTGAGACGGGTACAGAGAGGGAGGGGCATCAGCTGACTCAGAACACAAAACCATTTCTGTACAGGTGAGGTGGCCCCAGCTGACCAGAGACCTTCTTCCCAGAATCAGTGCTTGTAACCGTGGCATACCTGGATGGCTCTCTGGAAGAACTTGATGGCGATGTCGTGCTCTCTCTGCAGGCTGAAACAGTTTCCTGCTACACACCAGGCCTGTAGACACACAGTACATGTGTCTCAGTGTCACACAATCAGTGGGTTTCTGACCTGGACAGGTGAGCTCCTTACCTCGGGACAGTTCTTGTCCATGTCGGTCAGGTCTTTGGACAGCGCCGACAGGGCGACGTCTTTCTGCAGGTGCCACAGCGTGGTCGAGTAAATCTCCATCCCCTCCACTCTGTACGACTCGATCCTGCGCACCTCGCTGAACATACGCTCCGCCTACAAACACACATTGTCATGACAACGGACAAGCACCAGCAGTATCCAAATGAGGCTTCACCTGGACTGGAGGCAGTCTGCAGGTGCGCCATGAGATGACCACAAAGACACCGCCCCCTTCCTTATTTTTTCCCTCCCCATGTCTGTGACACAGATACGTTTCAGATAAAACTGAGTCCAGTGCCAGCGGTGCTAGTACAACCAATCTGAACACACCTGCGCTGTGTGCAAAGGTAACCGCCCCTGCTGTTAAATCACGATGAGACCACGTCAGCACGTCACACCACCATCTAAAGACAAAGTGAGGTGGTCTGAAAAATTGACGGAGACATTTCTACAGTCAGACGTGGTGGTGTGACGGTCTGGGGCTGCTGCAGCACCTGGACCACTCTCTGCCAGAATGTCCAGCCATCAGTTCACACCCTGAAGCTCAAGAGCACTTGGGCAGCAGGATGGTGATCTGAAACACACCAGCAACTCCACCTCTGATTGGCTCTCCAAAGAATCTGAACTCAAACAATCGGTCACTGACAGTCATCAGGTCAGGGAAGTTACTTTTGCACAGCACTGTGTATAGGTGAGTCGCAACCAATGTTCCCTCTGATGTTTCATGTGTCTGAACACACAAACTCCCTGAGCGGACACTTGGACCACAGTGAGCAACAGCAGACGTGTTACATGGTTTATTAAAATAATCAAATTACAGCATTTACATTTATATTAGACTACTTTTAATTAACTGCTTTAGCCCACTTACAATGAAAATTAAAAAAAAACAAATCTTGTTCATGACCTGTAGCATGTTAACACTATTGGAAGTAAAAAATAACTCCAATTTTGAAAACACAACTTTCCTTTTCTTTTTTTTTTTTTTAATAAAGCTCTGACTTGTATTGTGAGTCTGTGGTCTGGGAGAGAGTCTGTAACTCTGTCTGCAAAATACAGTAAATAATGACCAATGTTGGGCAATTAATTATGTAGTTACTTCTTCAAAAAAGTAACTGAGTTATACAAACAACGAAGTTTTTTGCAGCTGTTTACCTGAAAATACAGCCAAGGCGTTTTTTCAACAAACATTTCAAACTATTTACAGAACAATCAGCTGTTCTGCATCAAATCTGATGCCACACAAATTATTTGTGCCGCTCCAAAAATAATTTCTGTCCACTATGAGATGAAGGAGAACAACAGCCTGATACCTGCAGGCCTGTGTGCGTTACCTGTGTGTACTCGGCCAGCTCGAAGTAGCCCTTGCCGATGTGCGTGAGGACCCAGCCGGTGTTGTAGTGCTGGGGGGGCAGCGAGGTCAGGATGTTTATGGCTTCTCTACAATTGTACGAGCACAGCGCCAGGTAGCCCCGTCCCAGTTCCCGTAGCAACGCCATTATGCTGTCTGAAAACATAACAGGTGCGTCACATAAACTGTACTTACTGCATTGATTACAGCAGCCCTGGAGGAGGCGGAGCCTGGAGGCGTACCTGCGGCGGCCCTCTGGTACTGTGGGATCTTTGTCTCAGGTAGACTCAGGCTGGGATCCAGTCTCAGGATGTCCAGGCTCTCGTTCAGGTTGGTGCTGTTGGACGTCTTCGCCGATTTACACTTCGTCTTCCTGTTCGGGATCTTTGTCGGGAACTTCATCTTCAGCTTCTTACTGTTCTCCTGCAGAGAGGAGAAGGACAGTCAGGAGGAAGGCTGGAGGCACCAAACAGGTGCTACTACAGCATGTAGTGGTTAGATTTAACTTACTACTACAGTGAGTACTACAGTGAGTACCTTGGCAGTAGAGCTGGCGCTTGTAAACAATCTGGAGCTTCTTCTGGGCTGAACATTTGGCGGCCCCGACATGCTGGGACTGAGGACCTGAGGAGAGCCACTGAGACACAGACAGGTGATCAGAGGTGGACACACTGGTACCTGCAAGTCCATCAGAGGTGGTAAAGTGAAATTACGAGTCATCATATACAATTTTCAGCTTCTCATCTTCCTCCTGAAGATCACCTAAAGAAGATCAAAGCAGCTGAAGGGCCGACACGTTTGGATCATCAGGCAGTCGGAACTGATCCCTGCTGTGCAGCAGGTCCTGTGATTGGCTGCCATAGTTACCTGCTGTGAGGTGCAGAGGTCTGCGATTGGTTGAAGGGGATGGGGAGAACGTCTCTGCTGTTACCGCTCTGACTGAAGACAGACTTGGACTGACTGATCCTGGAAACAGCCTGAGACGGAGAGACAGGTACAGGTGAGCAGAGGAAGAGGGGTGGATATCATCCTACGGCTAGGGACTGTTTGTGTTTCTCAAAGGGAATGATGTAACTTCCTGTGAGGTGAACAGGAAGTGTTTAACCTGTACTAGCCTTGTTGTGAACATTACTGGGGTCAAGAAGAAAAACTGAAACATGTCATTGTTGTCATTTATTTCAGAACCACTGAGTTAGGATTAAGGTCAAAGGTGTTGACAGGAAGTCCCTTATTTTGAAATGCAGTGTTAAGTGCGAGCCATTTGATGATGTTATGAAGGTTACGTGTGAAGTATGACAGTAATGTGCTTCTTGTTTGTCACATCTCTGTTATTATTCAAAGCTTCGACATAGCTGACTGGTGACCAGCAGGGGGCGACTCCTGTCTGTTACATGAGCAAACATCTTCCTGATTGGCTCTTTTCAGCTCCAGAACTCAAAGGTGAAATCACAGACACTCCTGTCTGTTTGTGTGTGTCTGTGCTGTTACCTTCTTGCTGGGGGCTGTAGTTTGTGTTTCCATAGTGGATGAATAGTTCTGTAGATATGTGGGGTCTCCTGGGCTGGGATCCAAGGGCAGGATGCCAAAGCTACACATACACACACACACACAGTTTGTAAACACACTTCCAGCTGCAAAGGTAAGACTCCAACTCACCTGTGCAGGTGTTGTACTCACCTTGGCGTTAGTGGGCTGAGGGCTGCAGGACCTCCAAGTAAACTCCGCCCACTCTTGGGCTTGTTCTGTTTAGCTAAAAGTGAGCCAGCTGACGCCATAGAAACCGTGTTCCCCAATAAGGAGCCGGTGTCTGGAGAGATGAGGGAGGAGTCGATGTAGGAGACGGACAAATCAGACGCCAGCTTTCCGTTTGACGATTCCAGATTCAGACGATTCAACTCCTAAAAAACAAAAACGCTGTCAGCTGCTCATGGGTCAAAGCTCAAACAGCCGCACTGCAGGTGCATTTGTGTTGCTCACCAGCGTGTCCTGTGGCGTCTCCATGAGGGCGGTGTCTAATCTATGGGAGGAGTTCTGGGCAGGGCTTACAGATGGTGGAGGTGGGGCAATGGAGCAGTTCTGTAGCGAGGACAACCTGAACACCTGATCTGGGTCTGGTTTCTCTCCTAAAACACAAAGCATCAAGTGTAATTGAAGTCACGTGGAGCCTGACAGTGCTCATGACTCCACAGGAGGATGTGTGCGTTACCTAGGTGACAGAGGTTCTGGAAAGGCGACCAGAGGAACGGGTTGAGAGTTAGACTCCTCTGAAAACACTCGGCACCTTTGGCAACACGATCTGTCTTACTGCTCACAGAGAGAGAGAGAGAGAGACAGGTGAGTCAGCAGAGCATCCTCACCTGTGGAGCGCAGGTGAGTTTGGTTCTTACCAGTAAATGTGCCCCAGTAAAGATAGCGTGAAAGAGGCGGAGTCTCCAAACTCTGTGATGATGTCATCCTGACTCTTCTGTTTGTTCAGCACACCACCAATCAGAACCTGCTCTCCTTCCGCCAGCCTGAGAGACAAAGAGGCGGGGTCAGAGAGGCGGGGTCCGAATGGACTCTATTTCCTGAAGTTTATCATTTCTGACTACTTTTACATTTACCTCTGTGTGTGTGTGTGTGTGTGTGTGTGTGTGTGTGTGTGTGTGTGTGGCCATGTGTTCTTACTTGCTGAGCTCCACGCAGCACTTTGCCAGCAGGAATCGAACCTGTGGCGTGGAGCAACTGTGAGCCTTCAGCAGCCGGTAGGCTTTGTAGGGCTTCCCCGAGCGATAATAACATGTGGCCAACAGATAAAGCGCCTCCTCTGACCTCACTGACACACACAGGTGAGACACACGGGTGAAAAACAGGTACTGACAGGAGTGTATGTGGACACACAGACAGGTGTTACCTTCAGCGTAGAGCCTCTCTGCGAGGAAAACAGCGTCCAGGTAGGCGTAGTGGTTCAGAGCCTGCCACACTGCAGCCTGACAGAGACAGATAAGTGAGGCGCAGCTGGGAGGGGCAAGTCATCTTACAACAGGTCACATGATAAACTGTCGGGGTCCACAGCAATGCGCTGGCCTCAGGTGTGCCCGACATTCATTTGACTCTTTATGAGCTCATTGGTACCAGAGGCACTGAATCGAAGAGTCACGTCATCACTGCCACGGTGGATCACGGAGCTCGCTGAAGTTAGCTTCCTGAAGTTAGCCACGTATGCTAGATGAGCATACCACATAACATTAACTTGTCGGCCACGCTGGACATGTAATAATCCTGAAACAGTGAAAAACCTGCTAAACATGTAGATGTAGCTAGGGCTGGGTGATATGGCTTAAAATCCATATCGCGGTATAATTTGAAGCATATGCGGTAACAATACATGTTGCATATATTCTTTTCTTCTGTATAACGTATTTTACACACTATAAGGCACAATTAAAATCCTTTCTCAAAAATTGACAGTGCGCCTTTTCTATGAATTCTGGCTGTGCTTACTGACCTTGAACCGAATTTATGTGGTACACGGCGCTTTAAAATCTGTCAAAAATGTTTCAGTCCAACTTTGGTAAGCTACGAAGCCGCACGGCTTGAGGGATTGTCGGAGCATTACGGCTGCCGTAGTCAGGTCCCAAAGTCACACAAATACTGCGGCATCACTGAGAGTTAAAAACTGTCTAAATTCTTCCATCTTTAATAAAATGATCAGCGTTGCTGCTTTACCAGGTGTAACAATTAAGTTCAACATCCAGGCATCCATGAAAACAGAATTTATTACATTTAACGGAGTTAGAAGTTAGCTCGCTAGTTTCCACCTAAGCATGATATAGCATGTTCTGACTGAGAGATTAATAAAAAAAAATTCAAACGTACAGCTCTGCTGTCACTTCCAACATAAAGTAAGACAGAAAATTAAACAGCAGTGATGTTTGTAGGTTTACTGAAGTTGGGCTAGCTGGTATATAATGATGTGCTACGTGATCGCTAGCAAAACAGTTAGGTTAGCATAACATAAACAGAGTGAAGCTGGAGGATGAACGCTAACTTTTTTCCATTCGATAAAATTTAGCGTGAGGGTTCCTGCTGGTCAGGAACAAATGCAATCGCATGGCAGGATGCTGTAAACGGACCAGAACAACTGAGATAATCCATCCACAATACGAGGTTAGTCATTAATATACTGCAACAACATGGGAACAGAGCAGCTGCAGAGAATTCGGCATTAATGAATCAATGGTATGGAGCAGATGATGTTGTTTGCAGACGCTGCAATGCTTTCGACCAAAACAGGCGCAGCTCGATGACACCATCAACATACGCTATCGCGTATATAGTCAAACTCTCTACCGTTGGCCAAATTTATATGGTTTCTACCGTATACGTTTATACCGCCCACGCCTAGATGTAGCTAAAGTAAATAAACAAGTGTAAATAGGCTGTCGCAACAAGCATCTTGCTCACTATGTGGAGCAAGACTTTGTTCAGTGATGCTGTGGAGTGTATCCCTGCCCGACTTCATGTCACACAATTTTCACCACGTTACCGACAAACCCTCAAATGACAGTGGACGAGATATGAATTTTCATGCTTATCAGTCTTTTGTGTCACGATAACAAACCTCAGTTACCGGGTCAAGTGTCCACGCTCATTGCTCAGGTACTTATTTACCTGATTGTATGTTTTTATTTCAAGAAGTTAACTAGGGTTGGAAAAAAAAAAAGATTTCCTGATTCAAATCGATTTTAACTTGAATAACGCACTATCGAAGAATTAAATCCTGACATCGATTTTTAAATATAAATGTGTTTGAAACTCCAGAATCAGCTTAAAGCTCACAAAAGAAAGACCAGGTCAACGATTCCACTAAAACGTGGAAACACGTTCACCTGACGGCACGGACACGGCGCTGAAAGCCGACGCCTCACAGGTTTCGTCTACGACCAAGATAGCCTCCCGTGTCCCCCAGCTCTGTGGAGTGTTTTATACAGGCCTGTATCAGGGTCAAATTCAAGCACCTTTTAAGGTTCATTTTCAAGGACATTACCAAAAAAAAAAATAGATGTTTCACGTCACATCACCTCAGTAAGACCATGTGAAATTTAAAGCAAAACACCCTCGGCTTAAACACCTTTGTTAAAAAGCAACTCAAAACACACATTTAGCTTAAAATTAAGATGTGGAAATACGAACAAATTAACTTGTTAGAGATATTCATCTCCTGTTGGAAACAACAACCCAACAAAACAAGAGACCTGTACCAAACACCACAAAATAACACACAGTCAGGCCAGATGAAAAAGTCTTCTCAACAAATACTGATGCTTCTTTACTGTGTGACACTCAACATAAAACTGTAAGATGTTTAACTACACTGCTGTGTGTATTATTGTTGAAGTCCTAAATGATCACCTTGAAAGTGTTTGTGCTAATAACATCATGTATAGTAAACAGGCAGGGAGAAAAGCTCTGACTGGGAGGGGCTGTGGACACATGACTCACTCAGTTCATTCGACATAGGAGACTTTAAGAATGCACGAGCATCGAAAACCTGTTCATTTAATCTATCATCTGTAATATTAATATGTACAGCCATCATGTATCATCTCCCTTAAATAAGCAGGCAGCCTTAAAGTATGAAACATATGTGTCTCCTGATAGTGCCCAAAGGCCTCAGTGTGAGCTTGTTTCATGTGTAGGTGCTCACAATAAACACGTTTTGAATGAAGGCCGGGGAACTTCGGGAGCACAAAAACGTGTCAACTCTGTGCACGTATGAATCGTATTACCATTGTTTCCCCCTGAGGTGTTGCCAAAGACACAGAGTTACATAAATCACCATAACTAACTGCGTAGCGCTGCTGTATTGCATCACACTCAGTGCACTTCAATCATTTGTCCAGTGAGTTTAATAGTTAGCAAAAAAATAATAATAACTTTAAAAATTAGCATGCGTAATGTAATACTCAAACACTCATTAAAACGGCAACCTGGAGTAATGTTAGTGCACCCACCCATGTTGGGGGGGGGGGGGGGGCAAACTGACATGCAGAGGTGCAAGCAGCCCCAGGCGGACAAACTTGCGACTGATTTTATGTCTCTATGTGATAAGAAAAGTATTCAGACAGTTATTTGTGCTGAATGAAAAACAGTTTGCAGCTGTTTTAAGCACCACAACCGAAATCTTTAAACCTTGAAAAGACATTAAAGTCCACGAATTTTCAAGGGTTTCAAGCACCTGCATGAACCCTGTTCGTAAACTGTTGATGAGTCTGCACATTCAGTGAGAAACTGAGATTACCCATAATGCATCACTGAACGACACAGGAAATCTTTTCTGCCTGTGGATATAACTGAACTCCCTCCACCTAACACACAGCTCACAGTGCAGCAGCAACAGCCTTTTGCAGTAAAATAACAAAGTTTCCAGGTTAGAGTAAAATCTTGATCGTGTATATTTCACCTCTGTAATATTTATAACTGAGCTATTTCTTATATTTTGTAAACTTTATAAAATATTGTCATTTGTCTGTTACTGTTATTGTCCTGAAGCGACTGTAAACTAGGGTTGGGCGATTGGAAGAATCTATCGATTATCAGCCTATTGCCCATCGTTTTGATTTATTTGCCCATGAGTAAGTTTGCCAATAATGATGGCGCTAATAGATCCTATCAACAGAAAAAACAGCCCCCTCCTCAGAGAGCGCCAAATCCTTGTTGACAGAGCTGCAGAAGCTGCTGATAGCCTAGCATTCTCAGCCGGATGGTGAACACGCACATGCTCATGCCAGTTAGTCTTTGTCTTTTATCCTGTCTTCCTTCTCTCACCCCAACCAGTCTCTGTATCTATGAAGCGCCTTGAGGCAACTTTTGTTGTGATTTGGCGCTATATAAATAAAATTGAATTGAATTGAAAGTAGAGCTGGGCGATATAAGATTTTTTCATATCACGATATGTTTTTTTCATTTCAGGCGATAACGATATCTATCACGATATATTCAAATTCAAATTCAAATTCAAATTTTATTTGTCACACACACACACAACCATACACAGTATGACATGGGGGTGAAATGCTTGTAGCTGTACAATGCCCGACCATTAAATGACAGAAGAAAAGTTCTACAATATTTACAATTTACTACAAAAATTTACAAATTAACTTAGGAATTTACAGTAAAGAATGTGCAAATAGCAGAAGACATTATAAAGATAAGGATTATAAATTATAGGAATTATAGGATTATAGGAAATGTGTGGTGGTGCGTGTGGTGACGTGTGTGAGAGTCCAGTCTTATAGTGACGTGTTTGGGAGAGTCCAGTCCTACACCTGGTTCAGGGCCCGAATAGCCTGGGGGAAGAAGCTCCTCTTCATTCTCTCTGTTTTGGCCTTAAGGGAGCGGAAGCGCTTCCCAGACCTCAACAGTGAGAAGAGTCCATTGTTGGGATGGGAGAGGTCCATCATAATCTTCCTAGCTTTGGACTTGCACCGCTTGGTGTAGATGGACAGCAGGTCAGGGAGCTCTGATTGAATGATGCGTTCTGCCGAGCGCACCACCCTTTGCAGATCTCGTCTGTCCTGCTTGGTGCTGTTCCCAAACCAGGTGCAGATGTTTGACGTCAGGACGCTCTCGATGGTGCAGGAGTAGAAGTTCTTGAGCACCTTCAGTGGCAGATGGAAGTCTCTAAGTCTTCTGAGGAAGAAGAGACGCTGACGGGCTTTCTTAACCAGGGTGTTGATGTGACAGGACCATGACAGGTCCTGAGTGATGTGGACACCCAGGTATCGGAAACTGTCCACTCTCTCCACTGGCGTGCCACTGATGATGAGGGGTTTGTAATTCCTCGCCTGCTTTGTAGTGAAGTCCACGATCAGCTCCTTAGTCTTGCTGATGTTTAGGAGGAGGTTATTCTCCTGGCACCAGGTCTCCAGGTTCCTAATCTCCTCCAGGTAGGCCGTCTCGATGTTGTCGGAGATCAGGCCCACAACAGCAGTGTCGTCAGCAAACTTGACAATGGAGGTGGTGTCGGATGTGGCTACACAGTCATAAGTGTACAGTGAGTACAGCAGGGGGCTTAAAACACAGCCCTGAGGCACTCCAGTGCTGAGTGAGATGGAGGGGGAGACTTGTTTCCCACCCTCACTGATTGGGGTCTGTCTGTGAGGAAGTTGAGGATCCACTGACACAGTGATGAGCTGAGTCCTAGATCCGTCAACTTGGTGAAAAGCTTAGAGGGAATTATTGTGTTGAATGCTGAACTGTAGTCCACGAACAGCATCCTAACATAATTCCCTCTGCCAGTGTCCAGGTGACTCAGGGATGTGTGGAGCAGGTGAGATATGGCATCGTCTGTGGAACGATTAGTCCGGTAAGCAAACTGAAGTGAGTCGATGGTGGGAGGAAGTGAAGAAGTGATGTGATCTCTCATCAGTCTTTCAAAACACTTCATCACAATTGAAGTCAGTGCTACTGGACGGTAGTCATTGTGGCAAGCGGGCTGTTGTTTCTTTGGAACAGGGACAATAATGGACCGTTTGAAGCACGTGGGAACCACAGCTTGGGCCAGGGAGAGGTTGAAGATCTCCGTGAACACCGGCGCTAGTTGATCAGCGCAGGCTCTAAGGACCCGGCCAGGGATTGCATCTGGTCCTGCTGCCTTCCTGGTGTTCACCCTCCTGAAGGTGTTCCTCACGGCATGCTCTGTGATGACGAATGCATTTTCTTCACCGGTGCACTCCGAGCGCGCGCAGCCGTTTGTTGTTTTAATTGCTGCGGCGTCGAAGCGAGCATAAAACGTGTTCAGCTCATCAGCCAGTGAAGCATCGGCATTCATCATTGAAGAAGCTGGTCGTTTATAGTCCGTTATAGTCCGCAGTCCTTTCCACAGGCTCCTAGAGTCGCACTGTCGTAGCTGTGACTCTAGTTTTTCCCCGTAGCTCCGCTTTGCCTTTCGGACCGCGCTGCGCACGTTGTAGGACGCAGCCTTGTATAGGTCCATATTACCGGAGACAAGCCCTTCATTGTAGGCAGCGGTGCGTGATCTCAGAGCGTCGCGGATGTTTTTATCCACCCACGGCTTCTGGTTGGGAAACGTTCGGATGATAGTTCTTTCTGCTGTGTCGTCCGCTAGTTTCCCGATAAATCCCACAACCGCTTCCGTAAACATGTTGATGTCATCAGAGCTGCGCCGAAACATGTCACAGTCTGCGTCATCCAGTGCGTCCTGCAGCGCGGCCACCGATTGGTCCGTCCAGCGAGCGACCTCCCTCCTGATTGGTGGTTGCTGCTTTAGCCTTTGTTTGTAAGCAGGTATGAGGAAGATGGCGGAATGGTCCGATTTTCCAAATGCCGGCAGGGGTTGAGCCTTGTAACAGTTCTTGAACGGGGTGTAGCAGTGGTCTAATGTCCTCGTGCCCCGGGTGGGGCAGTTGATGTGCTGGTGAAGGTTGTGAAATGTCCGTTTGAGATTCACTCTGTTAAAATCTCCCATAACAATGAGTGCGGCATCTCGGTGAAGTGTTTGTTGATGTGTGAGAGCCTCATGTAGCTCACATAAGGCAGTGTCCGAGTCCGCGTGAGGCGGAATGTAAACAGTTCAGGCAATGACCGCAGTGAATTCCCGAGGGAGATAGAAAGGGCGACACTTAACGATCAAAAGCTCCAGATTGGGCGAGCAAGAGCGTGTGAGTGGGGAGATGTTTGTGCTGTCGCACCATCTGTTGTTCACCATCAAACACACTCCACCACCTCTTTTCTTCCCCGACTCAATTGTCCTGTCCATGCGGTAAACCGAAAAGAACCCCGTCGGCTGCACGGCATGGTCTGGTATCGCTGGGTTCAGCCAAATAACTATATTTGTAAGATTTAAATGTGCCGTTGCTCACAAGTAATTTCCCATAATAAGTTCAACAGGGTAGATGTACTTAAGGAACATGAGACTTTTTCAGATAAATAAAGGCAAATATTGCAAACTACACAAAAGGCAGCCGCTAAAGCGTTTAAGTTTCAAAATAGAACAAATGAAACAGACTAAATTGTCAATTCCACTTAGAACCAAAATATTAATTCTAAAAATAAATCTTAGTTTGTTTTACAGAAGAACAGACAAAACTGACTAACTTTTGTCAATATCAAATAAACTGAGAACTAAAAGGAAATTCTCAATCTCTCCTTGTTGTATAGCTTAGCTTTTCAAACAGTTTTAACAGTTACTTTAGTCTGACAAAACCCGAATGACGAATTAGCGCTTCCAGTCAGAGACTGAGGCTACGTCCACACGTACACGGGTATTTTTGAAAACGGAGATTTTCTGTTTTCATTTTAAAAAAATAATCCCGTCCACACATAAAGGCAGAAATGAAGGAAAACGCTGCTATGAACATGCCAAAGCAGCAGGTGGAGCTAGATTCCTAACCGTGCAGAAATGTTGGCCAATCAGAAGTCTAGAAGCCTCGGTGGGAAAAAGTAAACAAAGCTGGGGCATAGAAGCAGAACCGAGCCGTATGTGTGGAGGGACAGTAACTGTGTGTATATGTAAGCATTTAAACACTGCAGAGAGTAGAATTAACAGTAACAGTATTGTAGAAATTCATTTCACCGAAACAATAACGTGGCGCACAGTGTGACGTCAAAAAATGCGCACACCTTTGACGTTGCGTTTTCTCCGTTTTTCTAGTCCACACGTAAATGCAAAAACGGAGTTTTAGAAAATATCCACCCTGGCCGGAGTTTTTAAAAATCTTCGTTTTCAGTGACCAAAAACGCCGTTTACGTGTGGACTAAAGGTGCAAACGCATAGAAAAATCTGCGTTTTCAAGAATGCCCGGGTACGTGTGGACGTAGCGCATGCACCAGTTTATTGTATTTCCAGACTTGCTTTCGGCACATTTACAGTGCACGCTACTCTGTTTTTTGTCAGACTTGAAATAGCCGAAATACCTTCACACTACGGAACTTCTATGGCTCTTCCGTTCGACAATCTCTCCGGCGTTGGAACCATCATCTGTTTTCTCTTCGGTAACGCTCGGTTGATTTTTCTAGTCTGCACACTCATTTCCTCCATTACCCGGGCGGTACGGTGGCTGGCTGCTTCCCAAACAAATACACATGTGGCTTGGCACTTGTGCTGTACGTAACAAGTCACGTGACATGACGCTGCGGCTGTGATTGGTTCGGCTCTGCGCTACTTAATTTGGATTGGCTGTTCTTTTTTTTTTTCTTCAAAGAGGAGAAGAGCGGCGAGGTCTATTGCGATAGTTTAATTTTTCTATCGAGAAAAAGTTATATCGCGATACATATCGTTATCGTTCTATCGCCCAGCTCTAATTGAAAGTTAGCCGCGTTTGAGAGCTTTGCTTGCACTAGGGCTGGGCCATATTATACCGTTCACGGTAATACCGGTATAATGTTAGGCAACGATAGGAAAATGAAATATCGCGATAGAATGGGAGTAAAACACGCATGCGCAGTGCCTTTCATACGCACATGGCCGATTGTTGAGTGAAACAGATGAACCAGAATTCGTTTGTAAAAATGGTGCAACTTCAGTGATGTGGAACTGGTTTGGTGTTTGTCCGTCAGATACACGACAAAGCACATTTTTTTGCAGAACATGCAAGCAGCCGTCGTTATTGTCGTATTTGTCGGACTAAGATGCTCTTAAATCTGGGAGTAATCTGGGTCCTAAACTCCGTATGCTTCAGGTCAAACAAACACTGCAGCATCACTGAGAGTTAAAAACTGTCTAAATTCTTTCATCTTTAATACGATCAGCATTGCTGCTTAACCAGGTGTAACTATGACGTTTAACTTCCAGGCATCCATGAAAACAAAATTTATTACATTTAACGGAGTTAGGAGCTAGCAGGAAGCTAGCGGAAGTTAGCTCGCTAGTTTCGCTAGTTACCTAAGCATGATATAGCATGTTCTGACTGAGAGATTTCTGAAAAAATTCAAACGTACAGCTCTGCTATCACGTCCAACATAAATGAAGACAGGAAACTAAACAGCAGTGACGTTTGTAGGGTTACTGAAGTTGGGCTAGCTGGTATATAATGATGTGCTACGTGATCGCTAGTGACACAGCTATGTTAGCATAACATAAACAGTGAATCTGGAGGACGAACACTAACACTTTTCCACTTATAAAAGTTAACGTTAAGGTTCCTGATAATTAGAGACAAATGCAATCGCATGGCAGGATACTGTAAACGGACCAAACTTCAGTCAGGAGAACTGAGATAATCCATCCACAATACAAGGTTAGTCATTAATATACTGCAACAACATGGGAATAGAGCAGCTGCCAGAGAATTCAACATTAATGAATCAATGGTACAGAAGTGGAGGAAGCAAGAAGAATGAGTTTAATAAAGTTTGATTTATCTGACTGCTTTGTTTCGCTTAATGTGCCTTATAATCCCGTGCACCTTATGGTCCGAAAAATACGTACTGCACACTGCAGTTTAATGTTGCAAAGCACCTCTTTTTAACTTCAGTGGATATTATACATGGTTATGCTCAGGATATGTCAGACCATTTCTACTGGAAATGCCTTTTGGTTAAACTTTAAGCAAGGAATTTGCATTTGCACTGTTACATTTTTATAAAGCTTCAATGTACATAAAAACCAGCTTCTTGTTTAAGTGAAAATAAATGGAAGGTTGTCTTTTTGCGCTAGTAATGTTGTGGAGTTGTATTTTGTCTCGCATCAATTATATCGTTATCGCAAATTTTCAAATATATATCGTGATAAATATTTTTGGCCATATCGCCCTGCTCTAGCTTGCACTATACGTCTGCACAAGCAGCACACCGCTTTGGTTACATCCTTAGGTTTACGTCTTTCATCCCAAATAAGCGACATTATGACAAAGACGATTAACAACTAACCTATCAGGACCGGACTGAGCTACAATCCCTGAAATGTCTCTGTCAACGTATTCCAGGCAGTTTGTCCAAAGTTTGTTCATTCTGCGCTTCAGATGGGTTGAGAGCGTTACAAATTTTAGTCGCGTCAACACCGGATTAACGTGTTAACGCTGACAGACCAAATTTTTTGGGAAATTAGTTTGTCCATGTTTGGTCTTCACATCAGTCCGTGCATGATTACGTTGCTCCGCCCATCTTAATGACTGCGCATCCAAGAAATATGATCATCATCATCATCATGACATTTGTGACTGAGTCCCAAACCGAATCTGAGTCGGGACCTTTGAATCAGTTGTCGAAATCAGTGATGATCCCAGACCTGAGTCGACGTAGCTCAGTTGTGATTGATGACAGCGACACTGAGGTGAACTGCCGAGTACAGCGCTGCTGTAAGTTTCTCTTCTCCTCACGGCCATATATGAGACTTCTTTTAAAGTGGATCTATCTCAGTGACACTTAGGAAAATAAACTCTCGTGATGTGAGAACGTAATCAAACTGTTGATCAGAGGGAAATTAGTTTAAAGACACTACAGTCTAATGTTATCTGGCATGAGCTCGAGTCTGTCTTGCTTTGTTCACAGAAATAGGTTTCTAAACCAGCGGGGCCTGCGAAGCGCAGACCCAACAGACATCATGCTGTTGTTCAGCCATGTCTCAAACGCTCGCATGTCTGATCTGCCGACCGTAACTCAATGCGACAATGTTGAGATTAAATACATTCCTGTAGGATTTCTTATGTTAGAGCCCCAACTACAGTCCAGGAGTGAGGCTTAAGGTGAGGAGGAAGATCAGAGTTCAGAATCCAGAGCTCAAGGGCTCCAATAGGCATGACCCTCCAACTGCCCACCCTACCAAAGCCAGGTCAGGATAGGCTGAGCCACAGAGCGTGGAAGGACCACACCTGTCCTAACAGTAGGAGCCTGAGTGAGAAAAAGGAAATGATGTCAGAAAACATCAATGAAAAGTCAAGACAAGCTGAGGCTCTGAAGATGAGGACGCCGCTGAAAAGGAGGTGGGAGGAGTTAGAGTGTGGAGATTTGGGCCGTTTGAAGTTGGAAAAAGAAGCAAAGCCGCTCATTTCCATAGAGACAGCAGCGTTCTCACCACTTACGACACAACGGCACGCAGTGACATCATAAATGTATTTGCCCACTTCACTGTAACAATGCAACGACAGCAAGCAGAGCAGAAAACATCCAACTTCAGTCACCGGCCCTCGTTACCAGACACACAGCTGCATAGATGTGTCTCACATCACCTCCACATGTGGAGACACGGACGAGCTTCTGTAAGCCTACTGTTTCCACACACACGTTGGTGTATCTGTGCAGCTTCTCAGATTGATTTTGCATTAAATCTGCATTATTTAGCCAGAACTCCTGGCTCAGTTTGCTGTGAGAAACAGATCTCCTCCCACACTCAGCTATAATCAGTGTATTTCAACAGTAAACACAAAGTTATTGATCAAACGCTGGTATTGTTCATTAGAAAGCTGAACGACTACCAGCAGTACAGGTTTACCTGACTGTAAACAGTTTTTGACTCCAGGTTAAAATAAAGGCTGTGTCACCTGTACCTGCTCACAGCGAGCCATACATAATCAATAGCCAATACCGTAGTTAGATCAACACTCTGTGTGCTGCCATTGGTCAGCACTCCAAACACACACCTGAGAGCATCATGTGAGACAGGACGTGTTTATGCCAGACTGTTATCGATGGGTCAAACTCAGGAAAGTTATTGATCAATACGCTGATCGATCACTGCAGCAGTTCCGTTACTGACGTCACTTCACTTTAACTCTGCAGTCACAGTTTACCCGAGTGAGATCACAAACACACCTGTGAGGAGACATTACCCATCAGTCCGCGGCTGACATGGCAGCTAACAGCTAACGGCGGTTCATGTTACCGGGCAGTTAGCTGCCATTAGCCTGTGTTAGCTGTGAGAGTCTAACGGCCGCGGGATACCTTCATCTGTTCTCTGATCTGCGATCAGACTCTGACATTAACAGACCCCGAAGGAACGGATTTGATCGTTTTATGAACTTTAAAGCAGAGTTCCTCCTCACTGAAGCTCCATTGAGTGCTAGCAACTGCGTTAGCTGCTAACCGAGTCATGCTAACACAGAACTCCATATGAAATCCAACAGTTTCTCTCGGCACTCTCACCTGCACACATCTTAAACTCCGTGATATACTTAAGAACATCGGGTCCTGTTCTATGACAAATACTGCTCACAGTCAGTGATCCACCCACAGTTGGTTCCGGTGAAATACTGACTTTAAAGAGTGTCTGTTCGCTCTCCGCGGGTCATTTCCCCTCAGCCGGACTCAGGCCTCTTCAAATGGACCTGCTCGGATTCCGGATTTATTTTAAAATTAGACAGTGTTCGTTTTTTGGATCTGAGCCCAAAAGATGTGCGGAACAAAACGAATCATGAAATATCAAATAAACTGACCAATTTCCCCTTTAATTAGATCGGAAATACCTGGAATCTTAATCTGACAAATCTTTAAAAGGTGTCTGGCATGACATATCTCAGCTGTACCGGGTGTAAATTAACAGCTCTGCGTGACCCGAACGGGCCGTGACAGAAGGTACTAACGACCACCAATAATCGCAGAAAACTCTCTCTGTGCCGTCAGCGGGCCTCTGTAGGGCCTGCGGCCGAGGAACAGCGCTCTCACCACGGATTGCACCCGCCGCTAAGGCCGGGCGCAGAGACAGGCACAAACTTCATACATGCTCCGCTCCCCACGCGTGACAACGAGCCAAAGATGTGTTTTCATACCTGGACAGGTTCCTGCAGCACCGTCATCCCGCTCTGAGACTCCTTCTGTCCGGTCCGGGGGTCTCTTTTCTCTCCGCTCTTTCTTCACTTGAGACTCAGGAGGAGCTGCAGCCGAACATTTGAACATACCGACCGTTAGCAACCGAGTACCGCCGAAGATACCCGAGGAGGGAAAATGCCGCGACGGACATGAGCGACTGTCAAACGGAGAAAGCCGATGTATCTCCTGCGCCCTCTGGTGGTAAAACGTATTACAGCGGTGTTCAGTGTTCTGTCGCTTCCTGGTGCTCAGACTTGTTAGTAGCAACAGCAGACTGGCTGACATGAAGTCGTGAGCCATTTACAATGGCGGTTTTAAATAACTGGCGGTTGTGGTCTTGGGCAGATTGACTATCTTTGGGGAAGATCCTGAACCCAGAGTTTCTCCTAATACATCCATCAATGTCTCCAAAAGTTGATTCTGTTCATCTGGACGTAGCGTTTTGTGGGAGAAACGTTTCGTCACTCATCCACGAAACTTTTTCAGTCTCAGCTGACTGCAGGTTTCAATCTTATAAACAGTACATCTGCATAATGACTGAAACCAGCACCAGTGAATGAAATTCACAGAGATTTGGGGAATGGCTGCAATCACAGCATTGTAAGATGGTGACAGATGTACCCTTAGGCCCCCTCCTCAATTCAGAGATTCTCTTTCCCTTTTTACGTAAATGGCCTCCTTGACTCCTGACTTGCAGTCAGCTGAGACTGAAGAAGTCACTTGGATAAGTGACGAAACGTTTCTCCCACAAAACGCTACGTTCAGATGAACAGAACACACACACTCTCCACCCTGCTGCCAACAAGAAAGAGGTATCGGAGCATCCAGGCCTCGCTGCAAAACTGCAGAACAGTTCCTCCCCCAAGCCGTCAGACTCCTGAACACACACACACACACACACACACACACACACACACACACACACACACACACACACACACACACACACACACACACACACACACTTTCAACTTTCAGACACCAGGTTACTATTTGCACATTTTGCACATTTCCATTGCACTGCCTTGTGTTATATGTCATGTGTAGCACCAGAGTGAGAGGAACGATGTTTCCTTTCACTCTGTGCTGTACCACTGTACATGGCTGAAATGACAATAAAAGCCACTTGATTTGACTTTGAATTAGACTCGCAGTAGAAAGGTGTTGTATTATTACTGCTCCCCTCTCATCTGATAGCAGAATACCTCACTGCCAAGGCTGAATAGATGTTCCTGCATCAGCCACAGAATGGTGAGGATGGCCCACCTGTTTCCAACTCAGATCTCCACAGAGAGGGTGAAGGGAGACATGATTTATATTGGTCACTTCGTGGGTGGGTGTTACATGTGTTTTTGGTTTGATGTCTGAAATCAGGTCTGTGTTTAACACCAGTTTAGAGTTATTATTTTAAATCCTTCCTGGCAGCTTCAGAACTTCTACTCCTGCACCATCGAGGGCGTCCTGACGGCAAACATCTGCACCTGGTTTGGGAACAGCACCAAGCAGGACAGACGAGATCTGCAAAGAGTGGTGCGCTCGGCAGAACGCATCATTCAATCAGAGCTCCCTGACCTGCTGTCCATCTACACCAAGCGGTGCAAGTCCAAAGCTAGGAAGATTATGATGGACTTCTCCCATCCCAACAATGGACTCTTCTCACTGTTGAGGTCTGGGAAGCGTTTCCGCTCCCTTAAGGCCAAAACAGAGAGAATGAAGAGGAGCTTCTTCCCCCAGGCTATTCGGGCCCTGAACCCAAACACGTCACTATAAGACTGGACTCTCCCACACGCACCACCACACATTTCCTATAATTCCTATAATTTATAATCTTTATAATCTTTATAATCTCTTCTGCTATTTGCACATTTTTTTACTGTAAATTCCTAAATTAATTTGTAAATTTTGTTGTAACCTGTAAATTGTAAATACTGTAAAACTTTTTTTCTGTCATTTAATGGTCGGGCATTGTACAGCTACAAGCATTTCACCCCCATGTCATACTGTGTATGGTTGTGTGTGTGTGACAAATAAAATTTGAATTTGAAAGAATTATGATCTGAATGCACCATGGTGCCAAACACATTTTGCTTTTCCAAGATCAGCTCTAAAAACTCTCTATAGGCTCTTCCTGTTCAGATGTTTCTTTAATCTGATTATTTCTTCATTTCTATTCTTGTTTTTACAGTTCTTCCATTATGTGTAGTATACAGTATGACAACGCCTGAGGACAACAAGGGAAGATGGAACAAAAGGATAGAGTACAAATAGAAATGCAATGTAATGTAACTGCTGCACCTGTAAGAAAAACAAACATACGACACCTGGAACACAAAAATTGACCATGTCCTGCAGGGGCCGAGGTGTCCAACATAAAACACGTCAGTAAAAAAACACTGTGAATGCCGAAGCTTCGCAACCAAAAGGCCCGGCAAGAAGGTTGTGGGCTCGAATCCAGGATGTGCCCGAGGCCTGTGTGCAGTTTGCATATTCTCCTCGTGTCTGCGTGGGTTTCTCTGGGTCCAAACACAGGCAGTTATTGTGTGAATGTGAGTACGAACCATTGTCCATCTTGTGACAGGCTGGCGACCTTTCCACAGTGTACCCCGTCTCCTGCCCTATGAAACCCCCTTGTGATCAGTAAGAGTACAGACATCACACCTAAAGCCAGATGGTGCTGAAGTCATGTGACTGTCATGTCCAAGCTGGTGCACAAGCGGTGGAGTTTATTAGAAGAACTGTTGGCATTAATTAGACCTGTTCATGTATCGGTTGGTTAAACTGTCAGCTAATGTGCTAACGTAAACATCAGAAAAATAAAAGAAAGTTTCCATCACAAATTATTTTTTGTGGATTCATATCTAATATTTTATAATCCATAAATGTATAAATGAGACAAACTGATTACAAAGTTTTGTTCATCTTTTCCTATTGATAAGACTCCCCTAAATAATTAAATGATGTTTTTTTCCACCGTCTGCCACAGCGATACCTTGTTGTGGGTGTTTGGTTTTTTACACTGATTTCACCTTAAAAATTGACATGCTGGAGAACTTTTTCTGCAATGTCACTTTTTTATCAGGTAGTTCCACTGGTCCATCTCACCTAAGCATGTTCTTTTTCTCTGTATGTATTATTGTGTGAATGTGTGTGTGAATGGGTGAATGACTGAATGTAGTGTGAAGCGCTTTAGGGTCCTTAGGGACTAGAAAAGCGCTATACAAATGCAGGCAATTTTTACCATTGTAGGGTCTACCTTACAATGTAAAGCGCCTTGAGCCGACTGTTGTTGCGATTTGGCGCTGTGTAAATAAAATTGAATTGAACTGAACTAAGACCAAAGTGAGGGTCACCCATCAGTCTGGGGTGATGGGATGAAGACAGGACAAAGAGCCAGTGATAATAATAACTAATGATTCAGTGCAGAGAGGCGTAAAAACACATAGTGAGTGAAGAAGAAACACCCAGTGCATCATGGGAATCCCCCAGCAGCCTAGGTGTGTGGCCATGAGCCTGACACAGACACTATACCTCAAGTCAATATTCAATTCAATTGTATATATGCAGCACCAAATCACAACAACAGTCGCCTCAAGGTGCTTCATATTGGAAGGCAGAGGCTAGAATAACAGAGTCTTATATGGTTACTATGTGCACAGACAACACGGCAGAAAGGTAAAATTCTGGCTTCATTTTTGTACAGTGGGATGAAGTGCAGCCAGGTCGGCCATCTTTTCTACAGTCACTGCTCTGTAGTTACTCTTGTCTGTCGTTTCTCAGTTACACTGTTTTCAAGAAACAGCAGACATAAACTGAAACAAGCTTCTTTTGCTCAGCAATGCGCACACAGAAAGCAACCTCTCTGCTGAATCTGCAAAAAATAAAACTGTTAACGTGTTAGATTAATGCCTAAAAGTAAAAATGCATGTGGCACAGTAACATAGTAACTGGGACGGCTCGTGATCTGATGGTAAATAATAATAATGGATTGCATTTATATAGCGCTTTTCGAGACCCTCAAAGCGCTTTACAATTCCACTATTCATTCACTCTCACATTCACACACTGGTGGAGGCAGCTACAGGTGTAGCCACAGCTGCCCTGGGGCAGACTGACAGAAGCGAGGCTGCCATATCACACCATCGGCCCCTCTGGCCATCACCAGTAGGCGGTAGGTGAAGTGTCTTGCCCAAGGACACAACGACTGAGACTGTCCAAGCCGGCGCTCAAACCGGAAACCTTCTGATTACAAGACGAACTGCCAGGTCTTGAGCCATGATCGCCCCAATGTTTAGTGTTCTTCTGGACATTGTACAAATCAGCTGTCCACACAGATGTTAGGTTTGTAGTTATGCAGCTTTCCTCTGGAGAAATCCTGAGCTCTAATCAGAACTCTTTGCACGGTGCTCAGTGATTTCTATCAGAAGAGTTATTTCTTAAATCAAAAGCATATTGATTCTCCATCAACCTGCTCTGATTGATCTGACTTGCCGTGCTGTTTTCAGAGATAAACGTGAAACCTGTGCTCACACTGGACTTCAGAGCTGTCAGGGTTCTGGGCCAGTGACCCAGTGTTTTGAGTTTTGCATTGATTATGAACAATGCTGGGCATCCTCTGCACACGGCCATTAACAACCAGAAGAGTCTGTTCAGTGACAGGTTGCTTCTCCCCAAGACAAGAACTAACAGACTTAAAAACTCCTTTGTCCCACACGCCATCAAACTGTTTAACTCCTCTCTGGAGGGGAGAGGGAGGGGAAACAGGAGGACAAAGAAGGGGGGAACAACTAAGCTGTAGTGCCTCTTCACCTCACTGCACAATACCTTGTGCAATACTTTCTGTAAACAGTCAATGGTGCAATAGACCTCAATACTTGAAATGTGCAATTCACTTGTATTTTTATTCCTATTTATTCTATTTATCCCCTTCGTATATTTTATTTATATTTGTCTCTGTATTTATATATGTGTGTGTGTATATATATATACAGTGGGGCAAAAAAGTATTTAGTCAGCCACCGATTGTGCAAGTTCCCCCACCTAAAATGATGACAGAGGTCAGTAATTTGCACCAGAGGTACACTTCAACTGTGAGAGACAGAATGTGAAAAAAAAAATCCATGAATCCACATGGTAGGATTTGTAAAGAATTTATTCGTAAATCAGGGTGGAAAATAAGTATTTGGTCAATAACAAAAATACAACTCAATACTGTGTAACATAACCTTTGTTGGCAATAACAGAGGTCAAACGTTTACTATAGGTCTTTACCAGGTTTGCACACACAGTAGCTGGTATTTTGGCCCATTCCTCCATGCAGATCTTCTCGAGAGCAGTGATGTTTTGGGGCTGTCGCCGAGCAACACGGACTTTCAACTCCCGCCACAGATTTTCTATGGGGTTGAGGTCTGGAGACTGGCTAGGCCACTCCAGGACTTTCAAATGCTTCTTACGGAGCCACTCCTTTGTTGCCCGGGCGGTGTGTTTTGGATCATTGTCATGTTGGAAGACCCAGCCTCGTTTCATCTTCAAAGTTCTCACTGATGGAAGGAGGTTTTGGCTCAAAATCTCACGATACATGGCCCCATTCATTCTGTCCTTAACACGGATCAGTCGTCCTGTCCCCTTGGCAGAAAAACAGCCCCATAGCATGATGTTTCCACCCCCATGCTTCACAGTAGGTATGGTGTTCTTGGGATGCAACTCAGTATTCTTCTTCCTCCAAACACAACGAGTTGAGTTTATACCAAAAAGTTCTACTTTGGTTTCATCTGACCACATGACATTCTCCCAATCCTCTGCTGTATCATCCATGTGCTCTCTGGCAAACTTCAGACGGGCCTGGACATGCACTGGCTTCAGCAGCGGAACACGTCTGGCACTGCGGGATTTGATTCCCTGCCGTTGTAGTGTGTTACTGATGGTGACCTTTGTTACTTTGGTCCCAGCTCTCTGCAGGTCATTCACCAGGTCCCCCCCGTGTGGTTCTGTAGTTTTCTCTGGTCCCCTCCCCAATCAGACCAGGAGTGACATGTTTAGCTGCATGTTCTCCTTAAATTGCTGGCTGTCTGAGTGGTGTCCCAGAAACGATGTGGGCTTCATAGATAATTGGCAAACCTTCTGGAGGAAACCTGGTCTTGTTAGGAGAGACGGCATCCATCCCACTTTGGATGGAGCAGCTCTCATTTCTAGAAATATGGACAAATTTATTAAACCCCCAAAATATGACTATCCAGAGTTGGGACCAGGAAGCAGAGTTGCAGTCTTACACGCCTCTCTGCAGCTTCTCTCCTCCTGCTACCCCCCCAGAAACCCATCTCCATAGAGACTGTGTCAGCTCCCAAACAGACAAAAAACAAACTAAAAACCAGCAACAAACAACTTAAACATAAACAATTACAAAGAAAGAACAATAAAGTATCCACATCTGAACCAAAGAGTAAAACAGTGAAATGTGGATTATTAAATATTAGGTCTCTCTCCTCCAAGTCTCTGTTAGTACATGACTTAATAATTGATCAACAAATTGATTTACTCTGCCTTACAGAAACCTGGTTGCAGCAGGATGATTATGTTAGTTTAAATGAATCAACACCCCCGAGTCATTCTAACTACCAGAAACCTCGAAGCACAGGCCGAGGGGGAGGTGTGGCAGCAATTTTTCACACCAGCCTGTTAATCAACCAAAGACCCAGACAGACTTTTAATTCATTTGAAAGCCTGATGCTTAACATTCTCCACCCCAGCTGTAAACTCAGAAACCAGTCTTACTTGTTATCATCTATCGTCCACCTGGGCCTTACACAGAGTTTCTGTCTGATTTCTCAGACTTTATATCTAATTTAGTTCTGAGCTCAGATAAAATAATTATTGTGGGTGATTTTAACATCCATGTAGATGCTAAAAATGACAGCCTCAACATGGCATTTAATCTGTTATTAGACTCAATTGGCTTCTCTCAAAATGTAAAAGAACCCACCCACCACTTTAATCACACTCTAGATCTTGTTTTAACATATGGCATAGAAACTGAACATTTAACAGTGTTTCCTGAAAACCCTCTCCTGTCTGATCATTTCCTGATAACATTTACATTTACAATAATTGATTACACAGCGGTGGAGAGTAGACTTTATCACAGTAGATGTCTTTCTGAAAGCGCTGTAACTAAGTTTAAGAATATAATCCACCCACTGTTATCATCTTCAATGCCCTGTACCAACATAGAGCAGAGCAGCTATCTGAACGCTGCTCCAACAGAGGTCGATTATCTTGTTAATAATTTCACCTCCTCACTACGTACGACTCTGGATGCTGTAGCTCCTGTGAAAACTAAGGTCTCTAATCAGAAGTACCTGACTCCGTGGTATAATTCTCAAACACGTAGCCTAAAGCAGATGACTCGTAATCTGGAGAGGAAATGGCGTGTCACAAATTTAGAGGATCATCATTTAGCCTGGAGAAATAGTTTGCTGCTTTATAAGAAAGCCCTCCGCAAAGCCAGAACATCTTACTATTCATCACTGATTGAAGAAAATAAGAACAACCCCAGGTTTCTCTTCAGCACTGTAGCCAGGCTGACAAAAAGTCAGAGCTCTTTTGAGCCAACCATCCTTTTAACGTTAACTAGTAATGACTTCATGAACTTCTTCACAAATAAAATTTTTATCATTAGAGAAAAAATTACCAGTAATCATCCCACAGATGTAATATTATCTACAGCTACTCTTAGTACCATTGATGTTAAGTTAGACTCTTTTTCTCCAATTGATCTTTCTGAGTTAACTTCAATAATTACTTCCTCCAAACCTTCAACGTGTCTTTTAGACCCCATTCCTACAAAACTGCTCAAAGAAGTCCTGCCATTAATTAATTCTTCGATCTTAAATATGATCAACCTATCTCTAATAATCGGCTATGTACCACAGGCCTTCAAGCTGGCTGTAGTTAAACCTTTACTCAAAAAGCCATCTCTAGACCCAGCAGTCTTAACTAATTATAGGCCAATCTCCAACCTTCCTTTCATATCAAAAATCCTTGAAAGAGTAGTTGTCAAACAGCTAACAGATCATCTGCAGAGGAATGGTTTATTTCAAGAGTTTCAGTCAGGTTTCAGAGCTCATCACAGCACAGAAACAGCTTTAGTGAAGGTTACAAATGATCTTCTTATGGCCTCTGACAGTGGACTCATCTCTGTGCTTGTCCTGCTAGACCTCAGTGCAGCGTTCGATACTGTTGACCATAATATCCTAATAGAGCGATTAGAACATGCTGTAGGTATTACAGGTACTGCACTGCAGTGGTTTGTATCATATCTATCTAATAGACTCCAGTTTGTGCATGTAAATGGAGAGTCCTCTTCACACACTGAGGTTAATTATGGAGTTCCACAGGGTTCAGTGCTAGGACCAATTCTGTTTACATTATACATGCTTCCCTTAGGCAGCATCATTAGAAGACATAGCATACATTTACACTGCTATGCAGATGACACCCAGCTCTATCTGTCCATGAAGCCAGATAGCGCACACCAATTAGTTAGACTGCAGGAATGTCTTAAAGACATAAAGACCTGGATGGCCGCTAACTTTCTGCTTCTTAATTCAGATCAAACTGAGGTTATTGTACTCGGCCCTGAAAATCTTAGAAATATGGTATCTAACCAGATTCTTACTCTGGATGGCATTACCTTGGCCTCCAGTAACACTGTGAGGAACCTTGGAGTCATTTTTGACCAGGACATGTCCTTCAACGCACATATTAAACAAATATGTACGACTGCTTTCTTCCATTTGTGCAACATCTCTAAAATTAGAAATATCCTGTCTCAGAGTGACGCTGAAAAACTAGTTCATGCATTTAATACTTCCAGGCTGGACTACTGTAACTCATTATTATCAGGATGTCCAAAAAACTCGCTGAAAAGCCTTCAACTAATCCAAAATGCTGCAGCAAGAGTCCTGACAGGGACTAGAAAGAGAGAGCATATTTCTCCTGTTTTGGCTTCCCTTCATTGGCTTCCTGTTAAATCCAGAATTGAATTCAAAATCCTGCTCCTCACATACAAGGTCTTAAATAATCAGGCCCCATCTTATCTTAATGACCTTGTAGTACCATATCACCCTATTAGAGCACTTCGCTCTCGCTCTGCAGGCCTACTTGTTGTTCCTAGAGTATTTAAAAGTAGAATGGGAGGGAGAGCCTTCAGTTTTCAGGCCCCTCTTCTGTGGAACCAGCTTCCAGTTTGGATTCAGGAGACAGACAATATCTCTACTTTCTTTTTTTTTTTTTTTTTTTTTTTAAGATAAGATAAGATAGAACTTTATTAATCCCTCGGGTGGGTTCCTCTGGGAAATTCGACTTCCAAAAAGCAAAGCAACGACCGAAGTTACAGTTACAGAATTGTTATATATATATATATATATATATATATATATATATATATATATATATATATATATATATATATATATATTGAGGCTGTGGACAGGTGTCTTTTATACATCATTTTATGATGAAAATGAATAAATAAATGAAAATGAATGAATGAATGAATATATACATACATATATATATATATATATATATATATATATATATACACATATATATATATATATATATATATATATATATATATATATATATACACACACATACACACACACACACACACACACATATATATATAAATACAGAGACAAATATAAATAAAATATACAAAGGGGATAAATAGAATAAATAGGAATAAAAAATAAAAATACAAGTGAATTGCACATTTCAAGTATTGAGTCTATTGCACTGTTGACTATTTACAAAAAGTATTGCATCATCCAGAAGGGCTCCCGCGCTGTCATCGCTGTGGACCGGCTGTACGTGGATGGACAGCTCCACCGCGACCCCAACATCACTCCGTGGCTGTATTAACCTCACACCAGATAAGAATCAGCTACACCATTTCCCTATCCACTCACACTAACTTGCATTAACATCTGTTTAACTTACCAGTATCAAATCGCATCTTAAAGTGTGATTTCATAGCAGAATTAACACCGTCACTCTCCGTCAGTGATTTAATTGGAATGTTTACGTTTTGTTTCTGTTTTTTTTTCTTCTCGTTTTTTTTTTATTTTTTTATTTTTTTATTTTTTCCCCTCCTCTCTTTTCCCCCTCTTGGTTTTATGCTGCTCACCCCTGTCCTTGGTTTCTTTCTTTATTCCTTTCACTGCCTCGATCACCTGCTTCGACACTCATCCACAAACATCCTTTATTTCGACACATACGCACCATGCGCTCAACGGCAGCACATTTACATCAGTCAGACAGCGCACACAGTCATATAAGATACACACACACACTTAAGCCAAGCCTACTCATATTAGTAACTATGCATACACAAAGTCAGACTCAGGGAGCATCTCGCCACACATTTTTTCTCTCTCTCCTTCTCTTTATTTATGAACAAGTGACGTATTCTCTCCACCTGTCTAAGCGACGCACACAGCATACATCCCTAGTTATACACAAACATCTATGGGTACACTGAGGTTCATTACATGGAATATAAATGGAGCTGGCTCCAGAGAAAAGAGGTTAAAAATATTTAACCAACTCAATATCTCTACTTTCAAGATTAGGCTTAAAACTTTCCTTTTTGCTAAAGTATATAGTTAGGGCTGGACCAGGTGATCCTGAATCCTCCCTTAGTTATGCTGCAATAGACTTAGGCTGCCGGGGGATTCCCATGATGCATTGAGTTTTTCCTTTCCAGTCACCTTTCTCACTCACTATGTGTTAACAGACCTCTCTGCATTGAATCATATCTGTTATTAACCTCTGTCTCTCTTCCACAGCATGTCTTTTATCCTGTCTTCTTTCTCTCACCCCAACCGGTCGCAGCAGATGGCCGCCCCTCCCTGAGCCTGGTTCTGCCGGAGGTTTCTTCCTGTTAAAAGGGAGTTTTTCCTTCCCACTGTCGCCAAAGTGCTTGCTCATAGGGGGTCATATGATTGTTGGGTTTTTCTCTGTATCTATGAAGCGCCTTGAGGCGACTTTTGTTGTGATTTGGCGCTATATAAATAAAATTGAATTGAATTGAATTGAATTCTGGGATCTTTGCTCACCGTTCTCATGATCATTTTGACCCCACGGGATGAGATCTTGCGTGGAGCCCCAGATCGAGGGAGATTATCAGTGGTCTTGTATGTCTTCCATTTTCTGATGATTGCTCCCACAGTTGATTTTTTCACACCAAGCTGCTTGCCTATTGTAGATTCACTCTTCCCAGTCTGGTGCAGGTCTACAATACTTTTCCTGGTGTCCTTCGAAAGCTCTTTGGTCTTGCCATGGCGGCGTTTGGAGTCTGACTGTTTGAGGCTGTGGACAGGTGTCTTTTATACAGATGATGAGTTCAAACAGGTGCCATTCATACAGGTAACGAGTGGGGGACAGAAAAGCTTCTTACAGAGGACGTTACAGGTCTGTGAGAGCCAGAGATTTTCCTTGTTTGAGGTGACCAAATACTTATTTTCCACCCTAATTTACGAATAAATTCTTTACAAATCCTACCATGTGAATTCATGGATTTTTTTTTCACATTCTGTCTCTCACAGTTGAAGTGTACCTCTGGTGCAAATTACTGACCTCTGTCATCATTTTAAGTGGGGGAACTTGCACAATCGGTGGCTGACTAAATACTTTTTTGCCCCACTGTATATATATATAATATTCTGTAACTGTAACTTCTGTCGGTGCTGTGCTTTTTGGAAATCGAATTTCCCAGAGGAACCCACCCGAGGGATTAATAAAGTTCTATCTTATCTTATCTTATCTATCTTATCTTATTGTGGTGGTCCCATGATCAAAAGGTCGGGGATTCGAATCCACTGAACGGCTACCCTGAGGTACCCCTCAGCAACATACCATCCCTAGACACTGCTCCCCGGGCACCCGATGGCTGCCCACTGCTTCACAGAGTGAATGGGTTAAACACAGAGAGGAATTTCCCCACGGGGATCAATAAATGATCCAAGATGGTGGCGCGTGAACAACGCGAGGCTCAGTGTCTCTCCAGAATCTGCTATTTAGCGGTTTTTTATCTACTTTTAACCGGATTATTCGTCCAGAATTGCTGTGCGTTGCTGACCTACAGCAGACAAGAGCTTCTGGACATCTGGACTCACAACTCCAACAGTTTTATCGCCGATCTCCGACTCATCCCAGAGATCTCCAGAACACCGGAGGCTGCCCACTCTCCCCGGCTGGGCGGAAGTGCACGCAGACGGCGCCGAGATCGTAAACAAAGGCGAGGTAGGCGGGGAGGGCTACGGGCTAAGCTAAAGCTAACACCACACCGGCTGCCTTTACCCAGTATTTTTCTCGCCAATGTCCATTCTCTGGCAAACAAAATGGATGAGATACGGCTCTCCATCACTAACAACAGACGGATTATGGACTCAAATGTCATGTTTTTCACCGAAACATGGCTGAACAACAGCTGCCCGGACAATGCTATCGAGTTAGCAGGACGCCACACACACCGAGCCGACAGGCTAGCAGATGACTCCGGCAAGACCAGAGGTGGAGGTTTGTGCATTTATATTAACAATGCTTGGTGCATGAACTCCACTACTACTGAGAGTCACTGCTCACCTAATGCGGAGTTTTTAATGGTCAAATGCAGACCTTATTATCTCCCCAGAGAATTCACTTCGATCATACTCACTGCCGTGTATATACCCCCCGACGCTAATGCTAGGTTGGCCATGAAAGAACTTTCTGCAGCCATTAACAAACACCAGAATAAACACCCCGAGGCTGCTTTTATTGTTGCTGGCGACTTCAACCACACCAACTTAAAGACAGTCCTCCCCAGATTCCACCAACATGTCTCCTGCCACACCAGAGGAGACAAGACTTTAGACCATGTGTATTCCAACCTGGCTGGAGCCTACAAAGCCACACCCCTCCCCCACATTGGACAATCGGACCATCTCTCCCTGTTCCTCACACCTCGGTATTCACCACTCATCCAACGTGTGAAACCTGCTGTGAGGACAATTAAAGTGTGGCCAGAGGGGACAGACGCAGTGCTCCAGGACAGATTTAAAAACACAGACTGGAATATGTTCACCCACACAGACCTGGACCAGTACGCCTCATCTGTACTGGATTACATCTCCAAAACCACAGACAGTGTCACCACCCAGAAACGGATCACCATGTACCCCAACCAGAAGCCTTGGATGAACCGGGATGTTCGTCTCCTCCTGAAGGCCCGCAACACTGCCTTTAGGTCAGGAGATGCACACGCCTACAGTACAGCCAGGGCTAATCTAAAGAAGGGCATCAAAAAAGCCAAACACCATTACAAAAAGAAGGTAGAAGAACACTTCTCCAACTCCAACCCCCGACGCATGTGGCAAGGACTCCAGACCATCACAGACTACAGGACCACCAAACCCTCCCCCGCATCCTCTGATGTCTCCTTCCTCAACGAGCTCAACAACTTTTATGCTCGTTTTGAGCGAGGGAACCCCACAACCACAACCAAAGCAGACATGACGCCAGACCACCAACCTATGACTCTCTCCCCCACCGATGTAGGAGCGGTGCTGAGCAGGATCAATGTCCACAAGGCTGCAGGCCCTGATGGCATCCCCGGGCGTGTTCTCAGAGCGTGTTCTGGGGAGCTTGCAGGAGTGCTCACAGACATATTCAATCTGTCCTTGGCCCACGCTGTGGTACCGGCCTGCTTCAAATCCACCTCCATCGTCCCGATACCCAAAAACTCCAACCCATCTTGCCTCAATGATTACCGCCCAGTAGCACTCACCCCCATCATCACTAAGTGCTTAGAGCGACTGGTCCTAGCACACTTCAAATCCTGTCTCCCCCCCACCCTGGACCCCCACCAATTCGCATACCGCCGGAACAGGAGCACAGAGGATGCAGTCTCCATCGCACTGCACTCTGTCCTCTCACACCTGGACAACAACAACACCTACGCCAGAATGCTGTTTATAGACTTCAGTTCAGCATTCAATACAATCCACCCCTCACAACTCATCAGGAAACTGACAGACCTGGGTATCAGTTCCCTCATCTGCAAATGGTTACTGGACTTCCTGACCAACCGCCCCCAACATGTCCGGCTGGATAACCGCTGCTCATCTAACATCACAATGAACACCACAAGGCTGTGTGATGAGCCCTTTCCTCTACTCCCTCTTCACCCACGACTGCAGACCTGCTGATGGTTCCAACACCATCATTAAGTTTGCAGATGACACCACGGTGATTGGCCTCATCAGTGACAACGATGAGGCCGCCTACAGGGAGGAGGTGGATCGTCTGGCTGAGTGGTGCGACAGAAACAACCTGCTGCTTAATATCCACCCATCCACATTAAGGGGACGGCTGTGGAGCGTGTGAGCAGCTTCAAGTTCCTGGGAGTCCACATCTCCGAGGATCTCACCTGGACGACCAACTGCTCCAAGCTGGTCAAGAAGGCTCACCAGCGCCTCTTCTTCTTGAGGACTCTGAGGAAGAACCACCTGTCCTCAGACATCCTGGTGAACTTCTATCGCTGCACCATCGAGAGCATCCTGACCAACTGTATAACAGTCTGGTACGGGAACTGCTCTGCCTCGGACCGGAAGGCGTTGCAGAGGGTCGTGAAAACTGCCCAGCGCATCGCCGGAGCACCACTTCCTGCCATAAAAGACATCTACAGGAAGCGGTGTCTGAAAAGGGCTGGGAAAATCATCAAAGACCCCAGTCACCCATCACATGGACTCTTCACCCTCCTGCCCTCTGGGAGGCGCCACAGGAGCCTCCGGACTAAGACCACCAGGTACCGGAACAGCTTCTTCTCCACAGCTGTCAGACTCCTGAACTCTGCCTCCTGACATCTGACCCACGTTAAACTCATGGACTGAACATACACACACCCACAATGGACAACTGTACCCTCAAACACACAATAATAACATGGACTGAACCACCACTCACAACCACTAGCACTTTATATAGCCTCTGTAGAAACTATCTACACCCTCACTTATCTTAACTGCACTACTGTATAGCTCTGTGTAAATAATCATTCTGTACATTCGATAATCTTTAATCCTACAACTGTTTACAACTTGCATAGTTCCCATTTCTGTATAGCTGTATATCCCAGATTCTGTAAAGTTATTTATTTCATATTCTGTATAGTTTTTCATATTTATATCCTGTTCATATCCTGTACATAGCTTGTACTCACTACAGCCTGTACATACTTATAGTTATAGAATATTCACAACATACTTCATACCGTGTACATTATAACATACCATAATAGACCCATTTCTGTAATATACTCACATATCTATATTATTGCTAATATATATTGTAATATATCTATATCACTAAAGCACTTCTGGATGGATGCAAACTGCATTTCGTTGCCCTGTACCTGTGCATGTGCAATGACAATAAAGTTGAATTCTATTCTATTCTATTCTAAAGTATACATTATTATTATTACTATATAACTTTGATTTTGTCAGTATTTATCATTTCTAGTCTTTTGGTTTTATTGCTGGTGTTCTTAATATTCTGGTTTTTGTCTGTTCCATGGTTGCTTGGTCTCCCCTGTCAGTTGTGTAAATGTATGCTATGTCTTCTAATGATGCTGCCTAAGGGAAGCATGTATAATGTAAACAGAATTGGTCCTAGCACTGAACCCTGTGGAACTCCATAATTAGCCTCAGGGTGTGAAGAGGACTCTCCATTTACATGCACAAACTGGAGTCTATTAGATAGATATGATACAAACCACTGCAGCACAGTACCTGTAATACCTACAGCATGTTCTAATCGCTCTAATAGGATATTATGGAGTATCGAACGCTGCACTGAGGTCTAGCAGGACAAGCACAGAGATGAGTCCACTGTCAGAGGCCACGAGAAGATAATTTCTAAGCTGAAGTGTTCGAGTCAGTTTTTCTGCCATCGATATGGACCTCAGCTTACGTCAGCGTGTGTTTCTGTGTAAGAAGTCACAGCATAAAGAATAAATCCCCCAAATAAACCAGAAAGAACAGACTACATATAAATGCAACACATTTATTTCACAGAATGACATCATTTCCTGTTCACACCTTGCATCACAGTTATGTCAGAAAAACTTACGATGTCATGATTACCACTGCTATTATTATGCTATTGCTAATGCTAACACATGTAAGCAGAGTTTGCTAACATGAGGGCGGGGCTACAGAGCAAGTATCAGTATCAATATCAGGTGGAGTTACAGAGTGCAGTTTGCTTCCGGAGAGAGTCGACATTTAGCCACCGTCAGGTAGGTCTCCACCTGTAACACAAATGTCATCTTCACCATCATTACATCATTGTCATCATCACAGTGACATCACCATTATCCACTGCCTCACCTTGTGCATGTCCTTCTTGAAGCAAGCTAGCAATTCATAAGTTTGTCTCAGTGATTCGTTGCCTCCCAGACTTTGATAATAGTTTCCGTAAGGAGCGTGCTGGAGGGCGTCGCTGTCAGGATAATTCTCTGCTTCATCCTGATTGGCCTGTAGGGTCAGGTGGTTAGTTGCATTGGTACCATACATGGAGCAATATGTTTGTGGAATTTATCTTCTCACCCTGATCAGCAGCAAGATTCCCGTTTTAAGCTCAGACAGCCTTGGTGAAATCTGGTTCCTCAGAGAGGAACCTCCAGAGAGAGAGCGACTGGGAAACTCCCAGGACTCGACCAGTCGATAGGAGATCGACAGCAGCTTCAGGACCTGTGACCCATCAATAAGCAGACAACAGCTTCAGAAGATTTGCGCATGTGTAGTACTGTGTACTGCTGTGCAGTGTTGCGTAGTACTGTGTAGTTTAATGACCGAGCTGCGCTGCGTCTCGTGTTTGTCAATCGGGCTGATGATGTAATCAGAGTTGCAGAAATCCTGCAGGAAGATCTTGTTGAGCTGACGCTGCTCCTCTGTCTGCAGAGAGCTCTCCTATGACACACAAAAATACACAGGTACATACAAAAATACAAAAAATACACAGGAATACCCGTGTTTTAATCCAATGTTAGTTCTGACAGCAAATTTTAATATCGTTTCATAATTCTTAACTGAATATCCTGAGATTATAGCTGACTGTGACTAAAATGTAAAGTGTAAACGTCTGCTGTGTTTTTACCAGTGACAGTTCACAAAGTGTCTCAGTTCCCTTGACATCAAATCTGAAGTGTGTCCATATGTCTGTGTGCATCTAAACTCACTGCACACGTTGAATATGCAGAACATTTTGTTGAACACATTTTGAACATAGTTTCTGTCCTGTGCATTACATTTAGTCTTTTTCAGAAAGAAGAAAGATTGTTGATGAAGGTATTGGTGAACTCTTGTCTGTCTGAGCTACTGCAGGCTTACAAAGTCCGAGAAGAGTCTCTGGGCGAGCAGGTGCAGGTGCGTGACTCTGTTGACTGCAATGGAGAACAAACGCTGGCTGTCTGTGATCTGCTGAGAGGAGACGCCCAAACACACGACCGACAGCAGGAGGACGACTGACAGACAGACAGTTTCAGACTTTGTTAAACATCGGTTTACTTTGCATAAAGCAGCGGCCCCTTCTCGTGGTGGAAGCCCAGATGTCTTACCCGAGTCCATGGCTGGCATCAGTTCAGGCTCTGTTTGCGGCTCAGACGATTATGATGTGAGTCGGTGGTTCTGATGTTTTCAGCTCAGAGTTTTTGCTTTTATAGTTGAAAACTAGATGTTTAAATTCATCAGGAGAAATGTGATGCAAGCAAACATGTGTGCCTAAGTCTAATTAACATTAACACCTCAATCATCATATTGATGCTACATGAAAAACACACCGCTGGTGACTAAAGTGCTTTGACATCCAACATGTTTGTTCAGAATCAGAATACTTTATTGATCCCTGGGGGAAATTATTTTTTGTTACAGTGCTCCATTATAAACCAACATTAAGACAAGACAGACAATACACTAAGAATAGTACAATATATACATATATATACATACATACATAAGTCACTCATAAATAAATAGCTGAAAAAGAAAGAAAAAGAAATTAATTAATTAATTAAGTTAATACTTAAAAGGAGATATAATGTAAAGTTTTTTAAGAACTCCAAAATATTTATATCAAATCAAATTTTTCAGGTGAAAAGATTTTATTCGAGCTTTAATCCACACAGAAGTCACTTCGAACTCCACGTGTTGAGTCTGGCCAGAAATGTTCACACCGACAGTTTGACATTTGTTCAGGTTTTCATGATGACAGACAGTAGTGCTCGCTTTGATGACTCACAATCACCTGTTGTTGACTGAACATTCAGTCATTAAACTAAATTCTGAAATAAAGGTTGACACAATTTAACATTCATGCTTTATCAGTTGGACCTGCAAACACTTTAATGAAACTTACATTAAAGTGTAGCTATTTCATAATTCAAGGTTCCTTCTCCCCATTCTGTTCCTCAGGTGTCATATCACACTGGGCCGAGCCATGGACACATTTACAGGTGAAATCAGTCACATGATGGAGAATCAAGTACACTAGATATAATTAAAACCACAAAGTAAAACTTATGTGTGCTACGTTCAATCCATAGTTCCTGCTGATGCTGATAAGCTTTTGATGTGTACTGGACTAAAGTCTAAAGTCAGCAGTGTTACCATTACAGCAACATGATTGTGTTTAATAATGAGGATAATTCATTGGGAGACCCCCCTCAGATGCCATTGTGATCATGAACGACTCTGTGATGAAGAATTGATCAAATCTGAAAGTTCGAAAGATGTATTTGTCACGGCTGCCGATGGCGAGCCGTGTGGAGTTGGAAGAAGGACCCAAGATGCAGGCAGTGGATGAGATACCGGTGGTTTTATTTACAGAGGTGTAGTGGCAAACAAACAGTGGGGCATAACAAATAACTAAAGACACCTAAACTGGGAGGACTAAAAATAACAGACCTGGGAGCATACGACAACGGGATGAGAAGCAGAGAAGCAGAGAGACGCAGACCAGGACCAGGTGGAACACAGGGTAACAGACTGACACGGAGTTACACAGACGAACCGGCAACAGGCAGGAGAACACACAGGGCTTAAATACACACACCAGTAATCAGGGGATGAGAGACAGGAGGGCAACACAGCTGGGAGGAATCTGGGCTGACGGGACAGGGGAAACGTAAACTGATCACACTCACATACGACACGGACCTTCACAATAAAACAGGAAACTCAGACACATGGAACCAGACAAGACATTGAACTAAACAGACAGATTCACAAACAGATGGGGTAACACCATAGACAGACAGATACAGACGCAGACTCAGAGGCAGACCGAATATAACACAGAACTTAAACAATCATCATCTAGAAAATGATAACAAACTAAAAGCGCTGGGTCACCGACCCAGGACCATGACAGTATTTAAAACTTGCACAGCGACATCAGCAAACATCAGCCTGCATCGAGGGTGAAGCACTGAAAACTTTCTATAGCACGATTCTGTCTCCATACGGCCTGTGCCTGCTCCCATCATCTCAAAAAAAGAGTAAAGAATAAAAAATCTGCACCAGATAGTAAAACAGTTAAATGTAGACGAGCAATTCGCTCTCTCAGGTGTGGGTTTCTGTCTTACCTGTGGCTTTCCTGCTCTCGTTTTCTCCTCACTTGGCATGCCATCTATAGTCCGGTTTGAGACCCTTCCTAGACGCCTTAACGCCCACTCACATTCTGTGCTATTTGACCTCAGTAAGTCACATAACAGGGTGGGTCTAGGTCTCACAAACTTGGCTGATAGTGACCCACTCCTGTTTTCAAACCTTGGCTCATGTGATTAGATAGGTGATCAATAGTGGGTCAGCGACCCCTTAAGGATTCTCCCAATGGGACTAAAAATTTTGTGAGTCTACACCAGTTGGTCTTTGAACTGAAGAAGCTTCTCGGATGAAACATATTCAAGAACCTTAAAGAAGTCCAGATGCTTTTCTTTCCAAACTCCTTTGATAACCATGACCTGGATGACTGAGAACCTTCACAGAAAGCTTCCTAGGATATTTAAAAGTAGATTCGGAGCCAGATATGCTGCAATAGGTTTAGTTGTCTGTAGGTTTCCCATGCACTGGGTGCATCTTCTGCACCCAGCTTTTTCACTCCTGATGTGTTTAATCATGAGTTATTAATACTCTGGCTCTCTTCCACAGCGTATCTTTGTTCTTTCTTCCTCCTGTGCTTTTGTTCAGCAGCTGCATTGATGGTGGAAGATGATTTGGATCCCAGTGAATGGATATAAAAAGACGTAGAAAGGAGAAAATCTTGTGCAGTCTCCATATGAAATGTGCTTGAAGTTGTAGAAAGTCTTTCTTTAAACTAAGAACCATGTGTGTATTGTAAATGTTTCCTCTAAGCTGCGCACGTGCGCAATTGCGCACTGCTGTCACGGTCTCTGCACACAGAAAATCTGCGATGCCACCTTATCCCATAGTCCAGCCAATGATGGGATTCACATTCGTATATACGCAGCTAATCAACGTGGTTGACAGGCTATGACAGCGTCCTTATGTGCCGACACCGGTGTTTTAGCGAGCAAAGCGGCTGATGTGGAGTGAAGCCACGTTAATGACAACGTGTACAACCATTGGAGATGTGAGCAGGACAGACGGATCAACTGACGGACAAAGTGTGGACTTTATACCAGTTTTTAAATTGTGTTGATCGGCCACGTAAAACCAGAGTTATGATAAAATATCTGCAATGTTTGTTTTTCTTCCTGAATACTGTCGTTGTTTATATTTACTGCGGGAAGAAACGGTAAAAACGGCGTTTTATAAGGAAAACGCTCGAAAGCCTGTGAGCAAAAACAAAACCAAAAAACCCCGCCCTTTCCTATTGGTGGAAAAATGTACCATGTGGACCAATCAAAAAATGATATGGCAACATGACATTTAGTTGTTTAGGAAGGGGGAAGTTTTAGGAGTGACGGCGGTGTTTTGAGATGTGAGAGATTTGCGACGTTTAACGCAAATCTTGCATCAGCAACTCAGCATCAGTCTGAGACAGGATGTTTCTAACTTTAGAGATATTATGCAAATTGTCATGGTCCTGGGCCGGGTTGGCCCAGTATTCTAAGTTCTCTTGTATTTTTGTATTCAGTTCCCTGTTTAGGTTCTGTTTCCGGAGTTGCCCTGTTATGTTGTTCCCTGTGTGCTTTCCCTTTGTGACTCTCACCCCCTGTGTGCCCCTCTATGTATTCATGAGCCCTTGTCCCCTTTCGTGTTTTATTCCATGTTTTCCCCAGCCTGTTATGTCTATGTTCTCCCCGTGCTCTCTCCTCCTGTCTGAACCTCTGTGTACTTCCTGTTTGACTCTGCCCGTCTCCCGTCAGTGTTATGTTCACCCCGCCCTGTCTCGTTATGGTTATCTGTGTCAGCTGTGTTCCCCGTGTGTTCCCACTTTCCTCGTTAACCCTCTGTGTATTTCTGTCTGCGTCTCCCTCTGTTCGGCGTCGCGTTCTCCCTCATTGCTGTGTGGATTCCCTGTGTCTCCCTACGAGTGTTAGTTTATTGATTCCCAGTTTAGTTGAGTTCTGTATTTCCTATGTTCTGCCTGTCAGCAATAAAGCTGCTTTTGAGTTCATCCCCGTGTTTGTGAATCTTGCGATTGGGTCCTCCTCCCGCCTGCCACACAGCCGATCCATGACAGAAGAACGCGACCATGACATGGACCCAGCGATTCACAACCCCTCCGCTGACCTCCGGGAGGATCTGATTTATACAGTGGAGCATCACTGTCAGGAGTGGGTGGCGCTGCCCGAGGGTGAGTACCGGGAGACCGTAGCCGTCCGTCTACAGCGGATGGTGTCCGGACTCCCGTGGCTATTCGGCGCGCTCCGCCCCCACATCCAGGACTTCCTCGTCTCCACTGTAGGCGTCCTCCCGGAGCAGTCGCTCCTGTACGAAGAGCCAGAGGATGTTCAGCCCGGCCTGCTGACGGATTCGCGGCCCGGCTCGTCTCCTCCCCCTTCCCGGAGAAAACGGCATCCCCGTCGTCGCCGTTCCCGAGCAGCGGAGCAGTTTTCACCCCTGGGAGAGAGTGACCGTGTGTCACACTCTCAGCCCGAGCCTTCGGATCCCGGACTCCATAACTCATGCACAATCGTGAGTGGCGCTGTTTTTTTGACACCGGACTTGGATAATTCTGTTCCCTTTTTTTTGGACTCCAGGGACACTATACAGCGAGGCACCTCCGTGCCCGATCATTCACCTGGTGCTCTCGCTGGTAACCCCTGTGTTTTTGAGCCCTCTGATTCAGGAAACGCTCGCAGCGTTTCCTTTGGTTTAGCAGATATGACGGTGTCACCCGTGGAGGTAACTGAACCTAAGACTGTTATTTCTCACCAGACTCATCTACACACTGCTACTAGCATTGTAGCCCCGCAGAACTGTGTTACTCCGCCCTTGGACTCTAGGGTTTCCCGGTCAGAGTTCAGCCATACACCGGTAGCATCATTAGCTCTAGATATAACGGTACATGCTGAGGAGCACAAACCATCAGAGACTATGTGTTCTATAGCTAATGCTCCTCCTAGTGACTGTTTCATGTTCCAGCCTATTTTGTCTTTAGACATTCCTGATATTTCTCAGCCTACTCCTCAACCAGCCACTGCCTTCGCGGCTCCTCAGAGAGTTACTAAGAACAAGACCTGTGTTGCTGAGCCAGCCAACTTAACATCTACGCTTAGCGTTCTGCCTGAGCCAGGTGACACAGAGACTAGTAGCCATTCCTCTGCCATGAACAGTGTAATCTTTAAACCAGCTCTTGTATCTGTGACTCCCAGTGTTGCTCCTTCAGTTTCTCAGGCTGTGGTTTTTTCTGTGCCACAACTTGAAAGTGCTAACTCGGACGCTACCTGTGTAAACCCACCTCCTCTCGTGCCTGCTAGGCAGGAAACTGCTTCTGTTTTTCCTTGTGGACTCCTTGAGACTGTGTATTCAATGCCTGCTAAGGTTAAGAGCCGCAAGGTTTCATCTGCCATACAGAGACTGGCAAAAGATCTTAGTTTGAGCACTGCAGAGCTGTTTGCACAGGTTAACTTTTCTGTTCCCCGGTCATGTCAGTCTAACTCTGTGCGCCGTGCTTTTCAGCCAGGTTTTATGGACTCTATGTGCACTTCGTCTCGGGCTACATCCTGTACGACTGTGTGTAGTGTTGTCTCACATTCAGGTTGTCCAGACGCTGCTTGTGTGAGGTCTCCAGTACCTGTGGCTGCTCCTAGACTCACTCCTTCTAAAACTGCTAATTATGACATGGACAACTTAAGTACAGCAGAGATACTAGAACCAGCCCACCATGAGTCTCTGTTTACTGACACTGTATTTGACTCCAACAACTTAGTTCACCCAGTCACTGTTTCTGTTCCTATGTGTCGCTCTCCACCTCCAGTTCCTACAACCAGGGCAGCGCGGGCCCAGCTTTCCCTTGCACCCGTATCAGCTCCTCGGGTGAGGGTGGCTGAGGTCCAGCTGGTCCCTGCTCCTATCCCCAGCCTGGCAGAGGCTCCGTTCGTCCCGGCACCCGTACCTACCCCTCGGGTGGGGTTGATGGACATTCAGCCGTCACCTCAACCACAAGCGCACCTACCACTACACCTGGCATCCCTGTCCACAACGCAGTCTGTAGCTCAGTCATTAGCACAGTTTCTTGTTTTGTCACCAGTCCAGACTTTGGCACAGTTAGCAGCTCATTTACCCGCTCAGTCATCCGCTCCGTTGTCACCTCAGTTTCTTCCATTGCTTGTTCAGTTCTTAGCTCAGTTAGTAACTTTGTTTCCTGATCAGTCAGTAGTTCAGCAACTCGTCCAGTCACCGCCATCCTCTGCTAGAAGCTCTTGTGAGCTCACTCAGCCAGTTGAGGACAGCGTCGTGCTGACAAAGCTTGGACAGACTGTTAGCCCTGCACAGCCCCAGCCGTTGCCTTCTAAGCCGACTGCGCGCCCTGTGCAGCCACAGTTAGCGTCCCCTCAGCCAGAAGTCTCTGCACCAGCTGGCTCTGCACCTGTCTCCGCTGGGGGTTCAGGAGGACCCCTCCAGCCGCTCCTCGTCTCCGCTGGGGGTTCAAGAGAACCTCTCCCGCACCTCGTCTCCGCTGGTGGCTCTGCTCAGCCCGGCCAGCACCTCCTCGTCTCCGCTGGAGGGTCCGAGGGGCCCGTTCAGCCTCCTGTCTCCGCTGGAGGGTCCGAGGGGCCCGTTCAGCCTCCTGTCTCCGCTGGAGGGTCCGAGGGGCCTGTTCAGCCTCCATCAGCCTCTGCAGCATCGCCTGGCCCAGCCTCAGCCTCTGCAGCATCGCCTGGCCCAGCCCCAGAGTCTTCGTCCTCGCCTGGCCCAGCCTCAGAGTCTTCGGCTTCTGCTCCTCCTGGTCCAGCTTCAGCCTATGCTTCGTCTGGTCCTGCCTCGTCTGGTCCTGTGCCCACCGGGCCTCGGCCAGTACGCCTGACACTGGAGAGCCGCCGCTGCCTTCCGCGCGGCCGGCCCCCTGAACTGCTCAGTCTCCTTCGCCGCCGCCGCTGCCTTCCGCGCGGTCGGCCCCCTGAACTGCTCAGTCTCCTTCGCCGCCGCTGCTGCCTTCCGCGCGGTCGGCCCCCTGAACTGCTCAGTCTGCTCCTTCGTCGCCGCCGTTGCCTTGCGCACGGCCGGCCTCCGGACCAGCTCTGTTACCTGTGCCACCCGCCTGGTCGGCCCCCCGACCGTGTGACCCATGAACTTTTGTGCCGGTGGGCTCTGGGTCGGCCCCCTGAACTTTATTTGGACTGTGGTCTTGTGCTCCTGTGTTTTCTGTTGTTCGTTTTTGTTTCCTGTTTTGGGCTGTCTGGGGCCAGCCCTTGTGGGGGCGGTGATGTCATGGTCCTGGGCCGGGTTGGCCCAGTATTCTAAGTTCTCTTGTATTTTTGTATTCAGTTCCCTGTTTAGGTTCTGTTTCCGAAGTGCCCTGTTATGTTGTTCCCTGTGTGCTTTCCCTTTGTGACTCTCACCCCCTGTGTGCCCCTCTATGTATTCATGAGCCCTTGTCCCCTTTCGTGTTTTATTCCATGTTTTCCCCAGCCTGTTATGTCTATGTTCTCCCCGTGCTCTCTCCTCCTGTCTGAACCTCTGTGTACTTCCTGTTTGACTCTGCCCGTCTCCCGTCAGTATTATGTTCACCCCGCCCTGTCTCGTTATGGTTATCTGTGTCAGCTGTGTTCCCCGTGTGTTCCCACTTTCCTCGTTAACCCTCTGTGTATTTCTGTCTGCGTCTCCCTCTGTTCGGCGTCGCGTTCTCCCTCATTGCTGTGTGGATTCCCTGTGTCTCCCTACGAGTGTTAGTTTATTGATTCCCAGTTTAGTTGAGTTCTGTATTTCCTATGTTCTGCCTGTCAGCAATAAAGCTGCTTTTGAGTTCATCCCCGTGTTTGTGAATATTGCGATTGGGTCCTCCTCCCGCCTGCCACACAGCCGATCCATGACACAAATGCAAACAGCAGCCCTACATATTTGATATTCACATTGGAGGATATCCTGTTAAAAACGACTGTGGGATTCATTTGGAAAAATAAGGCAGGCTTTATTTATCTGTTGGACTTTTGGTGCCAGGGGATACAAAATGTCCAAACTTCTTGTTTTAATGTTGAGCTGGTCCTTTTTGTTTGATTATCTAACAGACGATTTTCCTGGACACACAGAGAGTCTGATGGTCCAAAACAGAAAAATTATCAGAGAAAATAGTTAAAGATCCCAGCCCTCTGTCTCTATGAGGAAGCTAGTGTTTCAGATCTCCTTCTTCCGTTGGTGTAGTCTTTAGGTTTCAGCGCAGGGATAGGTTTTTTAGCTTGTCAAATGCTGCATGTAAACTTCCTCTAAAGAAAAAAAACTGAAGATCTTTATTTTCCCTGAAGAACTGAGGCAGAACTTTAACCTGAACAGAAAACACTTTTAAAGTTTCTCAGGTCAGCCATTTATCAAATTAAAATTTTTCTGATGATGATTTTTTTTTGTAATTAAAGGTTTTTTTTATTATTTTGGACATTTAAAAAAACATAACAACCCAAAAACAACAAAAAACACATTCAGTGAAGAAATAAAAAATAACAATAAATAAATAAGAAGATAAGATAAAACTTTATTAATCCCTCGGGTGGGTTCCTCTGGGAAATTCGGTTTCCAAAAGCACAGCACCGACAGAAGTTACAGAGCGTGAGCAGAATATTATATATATATACACACATATATAAATATAGAGACATATATAAATAAAATATACGAAGGGGATAAATAGAATAAATAGGAATGAAAATAAATATACAAGTGAATTGCACATTTCAAGTATTGAGGTCTATTGCACCTGTGACGGCCAGTGGGCTGGCCTTGTGTTTTGCTTTTTCTTTTACCTGTTTCTTGCAGGTAGGTGGAGCTGACCCAATTAGTGATGCAGCACACCTGAGAGGCCAGTCCCAGTGTTTAAAGACACCTTGACTGAACCAGTGGTGGCTGGCTTTGACGCTCTCTCTGGCACTTGTCATGCTCATTTGGAAGTTTCAGTTATGGCTGTTATGTCCTTTAAATTGTGTTTAAGTTGCTTTACCTTATTTTCATTAAATATGTCTTACAGCCTTTAAAAGCCTGTGTGTGGTCTCCCATTTGTTTGTCACTTCCTATGAGCCGGGTTGTGACAAATGGGGGCTCGTTTGGGATCGTCTGTCTGTCTTGGCTAGGACTTGCCTGGTAGGCAATTATTGAGTTGATTGCTGATCAGTTTGGTTATTTGTGGTGCTTTGATAATCTGGGTCTGCTGTGTATTGTGTTTGGGAGGCCATTTGGTTAGGCAGATTGAGTGGAGGCAGTCATGTTAATACTGTTGTTTGCTGTAGACTTAAGTTTACTGGAGCTAGTGTTGATGTGCTGTCTTGTGTCAACTTTGGAGCGTATGAGCTGTGTTGATTATTGAATATGCAAAGTTGAAATCAGTGCTTTCCCTGTTAGGTTGAAGGAGTGTTTCTCTCGAGAATCATTCACTGAAATTTCTGTTGCGGTGAACACGGTTAGAGCCGTTGTCTCGGGAGCACGTCCCCAGGATTGAGGGGGTCGCTGTTTCTGCAGTTGCCTTTCTCTTTCTGGCAGTTTTTAGTGCATAAGTACCCACCGTAAGTAACTGCATGAAGACTAGGCTTTAGTTAAGTAGATTTGGTTAGGCAGTTAGTGGGAAAGTGCTGTTTTAAATTGCATGTCGAGAATCAATACTTTGCTGTTATGGCTACTGTTGATGCTTTTGTTCAGTCTCCATCGGAGGAACTTTTGAATAGTTGTACTAAAGAACAACTCTTGAAGCTTGCTGAACATTACGATGTCGACGTTGGAGATAAACAGTTGAAAGATGCGATTAAAGGAGTGTTAAAGGCTGCATTAGTAAAGAAAGTCGTGTTGCCAGGTAAAATGAAAACTTTAGTGGCTGAGGTTGATCAGTCTGTGGTCTCAACTGCCGTTGCTTTGACTTTTGAGCAGCAAAAGGAGTTGTTACTCTTACAAATGGAAAGAGACAAGCTGAGCATTGAGAAAGAACGTGTAAGGCATTCTTTAGAAAAGGAAAAGTTGGAGTTAGAGCAGTATCGGTTAGACCTAATCAAAGTGGGCAAGTTATCAGGTGGTGTTGAGGCTAAAGAGTCTTCTCCACAAGGAGTTGAAACTTTTGATGTTGTGCATAATTTGCGCTTGGTGCCGAAATTTGATGAAAGAGAGCCAGATGCTTTTTTTCCCTTTTTGAACGCATTGCCGAATTGAGGGGATGGCCAGAAGCTGACTGTGTGATTATGTTACAGTCTGTTTTGACTGGAAAGGCTCAGGAAGCTTATTCTGTCATGGTCCTGGGCCATGTTGGCCCAGTGTTCTTAGTTTCCTTGTATGTTTGTATTTTGTTCCTTGCTTAGGCCATGTTTTCTGAGTTGCCCTGTTGTGTTGTTCCCTAAGTGTTTTCCCTTCATGGCTTTTACCCCCTGTGTGCCCCTCTGTGTATCTGTGAGCCCTCGTCTCTCCTTATGTTTTATTCCATGCTTCCCCTGCCCATTATGTCTAAGTTCTCCCCGTGCTCTCTCTTCCCCCTGTGTGCCCTCTATGTATTTATGAGCCCTCGTCTCCCTTTGTGGTTGTTTCATGTTTCCCCAGCCCGTTATGTCTGTGTTTTCCCCGTGCTCTCTCTCCTCCTGTCTGAACCTCTGTGCACTTCCTGTTTACTTTGTGACTCTCACGCCCGTACATGTCATGTTCAGTTCACCCCGCCCTGTCTCGTTATGATTATCAGTGTCACCTGTGTTCCCCGTGTGTTCCCACCTTCCTCGTTAACCCTCTGTGTATTTCTGTCTGCGTCTCCCTCTGTTCAGCGTGACGTCGTCCCTCATGCTGTGTGGATCTCCCTGTGTCTCTCTGTGAGTTCTTAGTTTGTGGTTTCCCAGTTTAGTTTAGTTTGTATGTTTGTTCTGCCAGCAAATAAAGCTGAGTTTTGAGTTCATTCCCTCGTGCCTGTGAGTCCTGCATTTTGGGTCCTACTCCTGCCTGCCGCACAGCGATTCCTGACATATTCAGCACTCAGTGCAGTTGATTGTCGGAGTTTTGCTACTGTGAAAGATGCAGTTCTGAGGGCGTATGAGTTGGTACCAGAAGCTTACCGCCAACGTTTCAGATCATGGAGGAAGTCTGATACGCAATCGCATATAGAATTTGCGAGGGATTTAACTAAACACTTCAACAGATGGTGTTTGGCACTGGGAGTGACAACTTTTCAGGATTTATGTGAGTTGATGGTATTGGAGCAGTTTAAAGAGTGTGTTCCTCCTGTGGTTGCCACTTATATTGCCGAACGGGAAGTGACAACAGTTTCTGACGCTGCTAAATTGGCTGATGAATATATCTTGGCACATAAGGGGCAGGTTGGTAGAAACTGTTTTTCAGTTGGTGCTCCCGCTAGAGCTTTTGGTCAAACTAAGTTTATGTCATCGGACCCTGCGAAGGCCATTGGTGGTGTGAAGCCCAGTAAGTTTGGTCAAGCATGCAACTACTGCCATGGTGATGGACACTGGAAAGCAGAATGTCCCTTGTTGAAAAGCAAGTTGGCGCGTACAGGCAAACAGGTTAAGCCTGCGGCTCTTACAATTCCTGCATGGGAAAATTCAGTAGTCTCTCGGGAGACGCCAGTTTCGACTAAGTCTGACTCAGAGAGCTATTCGGGGTTTGAGGATTTTGTGTCAGATGGGGTTTGTATCACTCCCGGGTGATGTTCATAAAGTTCCTGTAAAGATTTTGCGTGACACAGGCGCGAAGGATTCTTTTATCTTAGCCTCCGTGTTGCCATTTTCACAGGTTACTAATACTGGTGAGTGCGTGCTTGTTCAAGGCATGGGTTTAACCACTATCTGTGCTCCATTGCATAAAGTCAGGCTGTCATGCAGTTTTGTGGATGATATCATCTGCCTTGGTGTTCGTCCTGCTTTGCCACTTGAGGGCGTACATGTGATTTTGGGGAATGATTTGGCTGGAAATCGAGTCTGGGCTGACAGTTCTTTACCTGTTAAATCTAGAGTTCTGAATGAGTCCCATGAGTGTGAACAGGGTTTTTCTGACTTTGCAGCTTGTGCTGTTACGAGGGCTGCAGCTAAAAGGGATGCAGAGCCTGTAACTCAAGCAGAAGAGTGTCAGGTTGAACCAGATTTGATTGTTCCTGAACATTTGTCAGTTTCCCAGCAAGAGTTAATTCAGGCACAGCGTGCTGATGCTTCACTGACTGAGCTGTTTCACAAAGTGCAACCTAGTGATGACGCTAGAAGTGCGGCCTCTGGTTATTTTCTGCAGAAGGAGGTGCTAGTCCGTAGGTGGATTCCGCAAGGGTTGGACTGTGTTGGAAGTCCAGTTGTCCAGATTGTGGTTCCAACTAAATACCGTGACGAGGTGTTGAAGTGTTCTCATGACAAATCTGGGCATTTGGGTGTGACGAAGACTTATAATTACATCTTGCGCTACTTCTTTTGGCCACGTCTTAAGCGTGATGTTTCAGCTTACATTAAGACCTGTCATACTTGCCAAATTGTAGGTAAGCCAAATCAGTCTATTAAACCTGCTCCACTTTGTCCCATCCCTGCTGTGAGTAACCCATTTGAACATTTGATCATTGACTGTGTGGGCCCTCTTCCTAGATCAAAATCTGGTTCGGAGTGTCTGTTAACTGTAATGTGCCAGGTTACGCTTTATCCTGCTGCATATCCGTTGCGTACCATCACAGCTAAGTCTGTGGTGAAGGCTTTGACACAGTTTATTTCTATATTTGGCATACCGCAGATTATTCAGAGTGACCAGGGATCAAACTTTTCGTCACATCTATTTGCACAAGTTCTTAAGCTGTTGAATATTGTACATAATAAAGCCTCTCCTTATCATCCACAGAGCCAAGGTGCTTTAGAGCGCTTCCATCAAACACTGAAGTCCTTGTTACGTGCCTATTGCACCGAAATGAGGAGTGACTGGGAGGAAGGTTTACCGTGGCTTCTGTTGGCAGCGCGTGAAGTGTGCCAGGAGAGTACTGGGTTTAGCCCAAATGACTTGGTCTTTGGCCACAAAGTTCGGGGACCGTTGACAGTGCTGTGCGATAAGTGGTTGTCAGGTGAACCACCAGTGAACTTGATAGATTATGTTAATGGTTTTCGGCACAGACTGTATGTGGCAGGTCAGTTGGCCAATCAGAACCTTGAAAAGGCTCAGGTCAAGATGAAATATTTTTATGACCGGCGTTCTGATGAGCAGCAGTTTAGTACAGGTGACCAGGTTTTGGCTTTACTGCCGATTGCAGGGTCACCGTTCCAGGCACGGTTTGCTGGGCCTTACACCGTGGTACAGAAACTGTCTGAACAGAATTATTTGATTGCTACTCCGGATCGCCGGAAAAGAAATCAACTTTGCCATATTAATTTGTTGAAACCCTATCATGTTCGTCCCTTATCCGTCGGTCTGTCGGGCTCTTTCGTTTCTCCTTCCACATCGAGTCCAGGGTTGTCGGCTTGTACAGTGGCGAAGTCAGTTTGTGGGGGGGAGGATGTGGCAGCACCTGATGATCCTTTATTGCTGGGTCGTCTGAAGAATTCAGAGACTCTTCGGAACTTAGAGCTGCTGTTGGGCCATTTGCCTGCTGACAAATGTGCGGAACTGTCTACATTAATTAAAAGGTATCCAACATTGTTTAGAGACACACCTTCTAAAACAACTTTGATAGAGCATGATATTGATGTGGGTGATGCAGAACCAATCCGGCAGAGGTTCTACAGGGTCTCTGAGGACAAGAGGAAAATAATCGATAAGGAAGTTCATTACATGTTGGAAAACAACATTGCAGTGCCGTCGTCATCAAGCTGGGCTTCCCCATGCTTGTTGGTTGAAAAAGCTGATAAATCACCACGTTGTTGCACAGACTTTCGTAAAGTAAATGCAGTGACCAAACCCGATTCCTACCCCTTGCCTCATATTGATGACTGTATTGACCAAGTTGGTGCAGCGCAATATGTGAGCAAGTTTGATCTGTTGAAGGGATATTGGCAGGTGCCGCTGACTCCCAGAGCTCAGGAAATATCTGCTTTCATCATGCCATCTGGTTTTTATTCATATACAGTCATGGGTTTTGGTTTACGCAATGCTCCAGCTACATTTCAGCGACTCATAAATATGGTTGTTAATGGGCTGAAAGGCAGTGCTGTTTACCTAGATGACGTGGTGGTATATAGTAACACCGGGGAGGATCATCTGGATCGCATTCGCACTCTGTTTGAACGATTAGTTTGGGGAAATCTGACTATCAACCTGGCAAAATGTGAATTTGCAAAAGCAACTGTGACCTATCTTGGTAAGGTTGTGGGCCAAGGTTATGTGAGGCCAGTTGATGCAAAGGTGTTGGCCATCAAAGAGTTCCCTGTTCCAGTAACCAAAAAAGAACTCATGAGATTTTTGGGTCTGGTCGGTTATTATCGCTGTTTTTGTCGAAACTTCTCAACAGTGGTTGCTCCTCTGACTGATTTGTTGAAGGCCAAAATGAAGTTTATTTGGTCTGCAGCATGCCAGCAAGCTTTTTGGGATGTAAAAGCTTTACTGTGCTCTGAACCTGTGCTTTTAGCCCCTTGTCTGGATCAGCCCTTCAAGCTGTATGTGGACGCAAGCCACATTGGTGCAGGTGCTGTTCTAGTCCAAGCTGACAAGCAAGGTACTAAACATCCAGTTAGTTTCTATTCCAAGAAGTTCCACTCTTATCAGCTGAATTATTCGGTCATTGAGAAGGAAGCTTTGGCATTAGTCTTGGCCTTGCAGCATTTTAGGGTATATTTAGATTCTGCTCGGCCAATTGAGGTATTTTCTGACGATAACCGTCTCACTTTCTTGAACACATTGCAGAACCCAAATCAGAGGCTCATGCGGTGGGCTCTCTTTTTGCATCCTTACAATTTGGATATCCAGCACATTAAGGGCAAAGATAATGTCTTGGCAGATGCTTTGTCCCGTGCCCCTTTGTAACCAGCAGCTTCACTCCTCATATGCTTGAAGTATGTCCTCTCCAGTATCGTTTTCCTTCCTCTTAAATTGCTCCTAGGTACCAAGGTTGCTGAGGTTGGAGTTGAGCTGAAGATGATTTTTGAGCATACAAAAGGTGTTGAAAGTGAGGGTGCTTATGTGTGTATATATGTTATGTATTTAATATATGTTAGTTCTTCTAGTTGCAAATTCATAATGTAAATGTGTTTGCCAATTCAGGGTGACACCCTGTTCTATGGGGGGAAGTGTGACAGCCAGTGGGCTGGCCTTGTGTTTTGCTTTTTCTTTTACCTGTTTCTTGCAGGTAGGTGGAGCTGACCCAATTAGTGATGCAGCACACCTGAGAGGCCAGTCCCAGTGTTTAAAGACACCTTGACTGAACCAGTGGTGGCTGGCTTTGACGCTCTCTCTGGCACTTGTCATGCTCATTTGGAAGTTTCAGTTATGGCTGTTATGTCCTTTAAATTGTGTTTAAGTTGCTTTACCTTATTTTCATTAAATATGTCTTACAGCCTTTAAAAGCCTGTGTGTGGTCTCCCATTTGTTTGTCACTTCCTATGAGCTGGGTTGTGACACACCGTTGACTATTAACAAAAGTATTGCACTAAAGGTATTGCACAGTGAAGTGAAGAGGCACTACAGCTTAGTTGTTCCCCCCTCCTTTGTCCTCCTGTTTCCCCTCCCTCTCCCCTCCAGAGAGGAGTTAAACAGTCTGATTGCGTGTGGGACAAAGGAGTTTTTAAGTCTGTTGGTTCTTGTCTTTGGGAGAAGCAACCTGTCACTGAACAAATTCCTCTGGTTGTTAATGGCCGTGTACAGAGGATGCCCAGCATTGTTCATAATGTCCAGTAGTTTTTTAGTGTCCTTTTCTCTGCCACTGTCACCAGAGTGTCCAGCTTCATGCCGACCACAGAGCCAGCCTTCCTGATCAGTTTCTCCAGCCTGGATGAGTCCTTCTTTGCTGTGCTGCTCCCCCAGCACACCACAGCATAGAAAAGTACTCCAGCAACCACTGTCACTACCCGATCCGTACCGGAAACCCGATCGGTACCCCGCATGCGCAAATCTTACGTCACTTCCTCTCTTTGCCAACATTGCGACATTCAATATATTTGAATGATACGGTTAGCGCCCAGTTAGCTCCTAGCATTTCTCAACAGCTCTGCCTCCTTTTCGACTGCCCGGGACATTTAAACAATGGATAATCCGTATACAAAGAAATTCATGCTTTTTCTCCTCAACAGAGAGCGTCCCCCGATTGAGCAACAGCGCCGTAAAATAAGAAGAATGGCGCCTAATTACAGAGTTAATAATGCAGACTTTGTAATATCTCACGTGTAGATTCATCAGCCAGATTAAGTGTTTACTGACAATTGACAGTGATAGCGCACATCATCATCACTATTCCAACAATCCTCTCCTCACAGACAAGCATAAACACACTCGACTATCACTAAATCAGATTTAACACACGTTTGTAATGACGATAATTCAGTTTATAATAGGGTTTATTCGCTCGGTCAGCAGGTGGCGGTATCCTCGTACACTGGGGAGTAAACTGCCATTAAACGAACAGAAGAAGAAGAAAGCATCTGCACATGCGCGGTACGGATCGGGTAGACCCGATTTGTACGGTCAGACTTTACACATGCGCAGTAAGGATCGGAGAGTCCTGATCCGTAACTTTCTTTTTATTTTTCGTTTTTGTCTACATTGTACTGAAATGCTTCATTATTGCAAACATTTTAAGATATACTTGTTATTCTTAACATCTTAACAGATACTCTGACCCATAACTATCGTAAAACGCTACGACCGGAAGTAGAAACCTTTCGCGCATGCGGGGTACCGATCGGGTTTCCGGTACGGATCGGGTAGTGACAACCACCGACTGGCAAAACATCCTCCGGAGCTTCCTGCAGATGTTAAAAGACCTCAGCCTCCTGAGGAAGTACAGTCAGCTTTGGGCTTTTTTTAAACAGGTGCTCTGTGTTGCATGATCAGTCCAGTTTGTTGTCCACCCACAGCCCGAGGTACTTGTACTTGTGTGTGCAACAATAAATAAATTGTTGCACACACAAGACCCTTAATTGATGGGCGATCGTGGCTCAAGAGTTGGGAGTTCGCCTTGTAATCGTAAGGTTGCTGGTTTGAGCCCCGGCTCGGACAGTCTCTGTCGTTGTGTCCTTGGGCAAGACACTTCACCTACCGCCTGCTGGTGTTGGCCAGAAGGGCCGATGGCGCGCTATGGCAGCCTTGCCTCTGTCAGTTCTATTAGAGTCTTCCCAGCATTTTCTCGCATGCGGCATTTTCAGTCATTTTCCCTTCCTTTTAGGGTTGGAGTCCGAGGGTCTCCATTTTTGAAAACTTTAAAATAGGGTTATCTACTCTATTCCCTTTATTGTCTGGTTTTTGAGCCAACACCTCAATGGGAGTGAATGGAAAGACCAGTTCACGTTCCATTAGAACCCAGTCTAGGTCTGAATTTATTGCTGCCCAGTGTTTACACAGCTTGCACATTTCAAATGAGATGCTGTTGTCACGGTCCTGGGTCTCCTGACCCAGCGTTTTTAGTTCTTTGTGATTTTTGTATTATTGTACTTGTGTGTGATTTATTCTATGGCTTCTAGTTTTGATCCCTTGCCCTTCATGTCTCTCTGTGTCCCCTCTGTTCTGTGTAATTGTGTGTCTTTGCATGTTTGAGTTTCTTGTTTTCTGTCACTCTGCATTGTGCATTATGTTCTCATGGTTGGTTTTTTGTTACTCTCTCTAGTAAGATAAGATAAGATAAGATAAGATAAGATAACTCTTTATTGTCATTGCACAGTCATACATAGTACAGTAGTACAATGAAATTGGAAAAACTGTCCTACGTCGGCACTACATATAACACAACACGACACGATATGACACATCACAACGTAACAAACAACACAACACAGTATATTAACTTAGTATAAAAAAGAAGAATAAGTGTATGTGTATTGCACACTGTTATTATTGCACATTAATTATTATTGCACCTTGTTATAAATATAAATATTATTGTTATCGTTTTAAACATTGTTACCTCCCCCTAAAAAGTCCAGGGAGGTATCCAGTCAGGTCAGCTATTTACATTGATCAGGGCTATTGCCCTGTTGTAAAAGCTGTCCTTGAGTCTATTTGTTCGGGACCTCAGCAGCCTGAACCTCCTGCCAGACGGCAGCAGCTTAAACACCCGGTGTCCTGGGTGTGTGCAGTCCCGTAGGATGCTGCGTGCCCTCTTGAGACAGCGAGTGCTGTACAGGTCCTTCAGGGAGGGAAGAGGATGTCCAATGATTTTTTGGGCCATGTTGATGACCCTCTGGAGTGCCTTTCTGTGTGCTGTGGTGCAGCTGGAGAACCACACACCGATGCAATATGTCAGCACACTTTCAATGGAGCAGCGGTAGAAGACGGTCAGCAGCTCCTTCTTCAGGTCCATTTTTCTGAGGATTCTCAGAAAGTGGAGACGCTGTTGGGCCTTCTTTAAGACCGCAGAGGTGTTAGAGCTCCATTGGAGGTCTGTGTCTATGTGCACACCCAGAAACTTGAAACTGGAGACCCTTTCCACGCACTCCCCGTTGATGCTGACAGGCTGCAGCTCGGACTTCCTCCTTCTGAAGTCAACTACCAGTTCTTTTGTTTTGGTGGTATTGAGGTCCAGGTTGTTGTCTGCACACCAATCTGACAGCCTCTGAACTTCAGCTCTGTATGCAGTCTCATCTCCCCCTGAGATGAGCCCCACCACAGTGGTATCATCTGCAAACTTGATGACTGTGTTGTCTGGGTGGGAACTAACACAGTCATGTGTGTACAGAGTGTACAGTAGGGGACTCAGTACACAGCCTTGTGGAGAGCCGGTGTTGAGGCTGAGGGCTGAGGAAAGATGAGGCCCCACTCTAACTCTCTGTACACGGTCTGAGAGGAAGTCTCTGATCCAGCGGCAGGTGGTGGAAGGAAGTCCAATTTCCAGCAGTTTATCTATTATCTATCCTGGAGAAGAGAGACACGTATGTGAGGATGCTGTTTGTAGATTACAGCTCAGCATTCAATACCATCGTTCCCTCGAAGCTGGACAGGAAACTGCAGGATCTAGGACTGAGCAGCTCCCTCTGCAGCTGGATCCTTAGCTTCCTGTCTGACAGACGCCAGGTGGTCAGACTGGGCAGCATCACCTCATCCCCCATCACACTGAACACTGGTGCTCCACAGGGGTGTGTACTGAGCCCTCTCCTGTACTCACTCTACACCTACGACTGCACAGCCACTAACAGCTCCAACATCATTGTGAAGTTTGCGGACGACACTACAGTGGTGGGTCTTATCACCAACGGTGATGAGACGGCTTACAGGGAGGAGGTCAGCGCCCTGACCCACTGGTGTCAAGACAACCATCTCACCCTCAACGTTGCAAAGACAAAGGAGTTGATAGTGGACTTCCGGAGGTGCAGAGAAGTACACACCCCCATCACCATCAGCGGCGCTGCTGTGGAGAGAGTGAGCAGCTTCCGCTTCCTTGGTGTACATCTGGCTGAGGATCTTACGTGGTCAGTACACACAAACAAAACAGTGAAGAAGGCGCAGCAGCGCCTCTTCTTTCTCAGGAGACTGAAAAGATTCGGCATGAGCCCCCGCATCCTCAGGACCTTCTATCGCTGTGCCATTGAGAGCATCCTCACTGGATGCATCACCACCTGGTATGGCAACAGCACCGCCTACAACTGCAAAGCTCTCCAGCGAGTAGTGCGGTGCTCTGAACGGATAATTGGAGGTGAGCTTCCCTCCCTCCAAGACATCTACAGGAAGCGGTGCCTGAGGAAAGCGGGGAGGATCATCAAGGACTCCAGTCACCCCAGCCATAAACTGTTCAGACTGCTTCCATCAGGAAGGAGGTTCTGCAGCATCCGGTCCCGTACCAGCAGACTGAGAGACAGCTTTTTCCATCAGGCCATCAGACTGCTGAACACGTCATAGACACCTCAGCTTCACTACTGGAACTTCAACATTATGCACTCCACACTGTATATAAATGCCACTTGTTTTGCACATATTCAACTCTGTATATTTTATATATTTTATTATTATTATTATTATTATTATTTTATTTTTTTACTATTTAATTTGTAAAAATGTGTATACACACACACACACACACACACACACACACACACACACACACACACACGTAGGAAAATATTTAGTATACACATCCAGAAATGCATATACTATTATATATTGTACATATATTTATTAGTTTCAGGTTGGCCATTCTTGTATTTTGCTCGTTTGTGTTGTTGTATTTGCACATCTCTGTTGCTTGTGGGGCTCGCACACAAGAATTTCACTCGCATGTGCTGTGCCAATGTACCTGCACATGTGATGTGACAATAAAAAGTGATTTGATTTGATTTGATTTGATTTGATTATTAGTCTGTCCGGGAGTATCGTATTGAAAGCAGAGCTAAAGTCAACAAAGAGCAGCCTGGCGTAACGGCCCTGCACTTCCAGGTGAGAGATGGTGGTGTGGAGCGTTGTAGCAATGGCATCTTCAGTTGATCTGTTAGCTCTGTATGCAAACTGGAGCGGGTCGAGTGTGGGTGGCAGGCAGGACATGATGTGACGTCGGACCAGTTTCTCGAAGCACTTCATTATAACAGGTGTTAGAGCAACTGGTCGGTAGTCGTTGAGGCTGCTAATGTTGGTACGCTTTGGCAGTGGGACAATTGTGGCTGACTTTAGGCACGGCGGGATGCAGGACTGGGACAGTGAAGTGTTGAAGATCTTAGTGAAGACCCCAGCCAGCTGGTCTGCACACTCTTTTAGGACCTTTGCGGTTACCCCATCTGGTCCGGTGGCCTTCCTGGGGTTCACTGCCCTCAGTGTGCGCCTCACCTCATATTCCTGCACTATGAGGCTTGGGCTGCTGCTGTCCGATGTTTTTGCTGCTGCTGCCTCTGGTCCCTTCACCTCAAAGCGTGCGAAGAAGTGGTTCAGCTCCTCTGCAAGCTCCGCGTTACCCTCAGTCAATGTGGTATTGCCAGGTTTGTAGTTGGTTAAGTGCTGAACTCCCTGCCATACCTGTCGTGAGTTGTTGGTGGTGAAGTGGTCTTCGATCCTTCTCTTGTACGCTGCCTTGGCCTCTCTGATGCCTCTTTTCAACTGAGATCTGGCTGCACTGTACTGCACTGTAGTCTAGTCTCTTGTGTTCCCAGCTGAGTATTTCCCTGTGTATTTTGGTTCTTAGACCTCTGCCTTATGGTTTATGTCTCTGTATTTCTTAGTTGCTGTCTCCACTGTGTCAAGTTCGCGTCTCTGTGTGATACTTCCTGTTTTACTTTGATGGTCCGTGTCTCATGTGAATGCGTCCTGCTTTGCTTGTCTCGTCAGTCCTGATTTCTCCCAGCTGTGCCCTCCTTCTGTGTCTCATTCCCCTCGTTACTTCCCAGTGTATTTAAACCCTGTGTTTCTCTGAGTCAGTGTCGCGTCGTCCCTCTTGCTGTGTGGATCTCCCTGTGTGTCTCTCTGTGAGTTTTCCAAGTTCCCAGTTTAGATTAGTTTGTATGTTTTTTCCCTGCCAGCAAATAAAGCTGAGTTTTGAGTTCACCTCCCTGAGTCTGTGAGTCCTGCACTTTGGGTCCAACTCCTGCCTGCCGCACAGCGATTCATGGCAGAACGACGCGACCACAAAAAGGATCCAGCGGACTCAATGAGGAGGCGCCGCTTGGCTTTTGATGGGACCCGGTTGGTTCTTGGGGGTCCTCCGTGTAGCCGGTCGTCTTCGTTTGCCACTAACCCGTCTACTCACTTTTCTGTTTCCTCTCTACTGTTGACGCCTGCGACCCGGACCCGAGGAAAGCACCCGAGGCGGCACCGCGAGGAATACTATGAGCCTGCGAGCAACCAGCTCACGCCAGCACAGGCATTTTATAAAATGCTGGGGATTATCATTGTTCCCCCCAGTGCACCCAACATTTCCACACCGCAGCAGGAGCAACTGCAGCCGAGTTTTCCCACATCACCTTCAGCCAGCCCTTCTCCCTCTTCAACAGGGAAGCGGCAGACACCCCGCCAGCATTCACAGCCCCAGTGAGGGCCTGGATTTCTTCCTGTACAGTCGGCTAGGGTGAGTGGTGGAGCTACTCTTTTGGCTCCTGCAGAAATAAAAACTGTTAATTCCGGGCCGGCTTGTTGTGTAAGCGGCACCGGAAATGAAAGAACTGCTTATTTTAAGGACAATTATTCTGGCCCATTGAGCCATTCAAACTGTGTCACTCCTGTTCCTTTCGAGCCTATCCATGAAACTAGGAAGATTGGTGTCTCTGTGCTCAATAACTCCAAGGATCCAAAGACTGTTTTAGACTCAGATGGTTGTGAGCTACAAACTGAAATGAAGGGTCCTGAGGGTTCGGTTCAAATCAAATCAAATCAAAATTTATTTATATAGCACATTTTTAAGACCGAAGTACACCAAAGTGCTTTCCATTAAAATCGCAGTACAAATAAAATCACAATAAAATATAAATTACAAATATATAAAATATAAGATAATTACATAATCTAAATACAGAGCCAGATGTAAATTACCCTAATTTGCCTTAAATGCTAGATCAAACAAATACGTTTTTAAACGTGATTTAAAAGACTGAATGGAATCTGACGCGCGAATATGAAGAGGGAGAGTATTCCATAGCCTGGGTGCAGCAACGGCAAAGGCACGGTCTCCTCTAGTCTTCAGCCGAGACCTAGGTTGCACCAAGAGCAGTTGGCCCGATGATCTTAGTGCTCTCTGAGGGCTGTACAGACAGAGGAGATCAGCTAAGTAGTCAGGTGCCATATTGTTCAAAATTTTATAAGTAAACAATAAAATTTTAAAATCAATTCGATATCTGATAGGAAGCCAGTGTAAATTTTTCAAAACAGGGGTGATAGAGTCAAACTTTCTAGTGCCGGTCAAGAGACGTGCTGCGGCATTCTGGACCAGCTGCAGACGCTGCAGAAGGGAAGATTGTAGACCCAAGTAGAGAGAATTACAATAGTCCAGTCTTGACATAATGAAAGCATGAATGAGTTTCTCCATATCTTTGTGTGGTATGTAGGGTTTAGCCTTAGAGATTAGGCGTAGTTGATGGAAGCTAGTTTTTACCACAGTAGAGACCTGTTTGTCAAGTTTGAAGGAACTATCCATGAAAACTCCAAGATTCCTGGCAGTATCAGTAAGGTGGTTAGCAACAGGCCCAAATGTGTCAGTCAATTGTCCCAGAGGCATATTTTGGTCAAAAACAATAATTTCTGTCTTCTTTCCATTTAAAGTAAGAAAGTTACGTGATAACCAGTCCTTGACATCACTCAGACAATCAAACAGAGGATGTGGTGAGGATAAAGCATCCCCAGTCAGGTGAAGGTAGATTTGAATATCATCAGCGTAACAGTGAAAAGAGACATTGTGTTTTTCAAAAATGGAGCTCAAGGGCAACATATACAGAGAAAACAACACAGGACCCAGTACCGAGCCCTGGGGCACACCACAGCGGAAACGGGCAGAAGAAGAGGAATATTTTCCCATCGAGACGGAGAACGACCTCTCAGAAAAATATGATTTAAACCAAGATAAAACATTTCCTTTGAGGCCTACTACATGTTCCAGTCTTGCCAAGAGGATATCATGATCAACCGTATCAAAGGCTGAGGTCAAATCCAATAGTACTAAGACCGCAGAGCGCCCAGAGTCAGCAATTAAGAGAAGGTCATTAAAGACTCTTAGTAGGGCAGTTTCGGTGCTGTGACGCGGTCTAAATCCAGACTGAAATTTATCACTTATACCGTTGCTCTCTAAATAGGTCTGTAGTTGCCGAAGCACTATTTTCTCTAAGACTTTTGACATAAAAGGAAGTTTAGAAATCGGCCTGTAATTAGCTAGAATGTTACGATCAAGGGAACTTTTCTTGATGACAGGTTGCACAACTGCATGTTTAAAGACAGTCGGAACATAGCCAGATGACAGTGAGAAGTTCATTAGAAATAAAATACAAGACCCGATTGTATTCAATACATCCTTAATGATACGAGAGGGAATAATGTCGTGCAAAGAATTTGAGCTTCTCAGATTATTAATTATTTCCTTTAAAGTCAAAAATGACACAGGTTCGAACTGTTGGAAAACCGTTGAACATTCAGAAGCTGGGGCTTGATTTACTACCAAAGAATGTGTGGCCCTTAACAATGAGATTTTATCTATAAAATAATTTAGAAATTTTTCGCAGAGGGCCGGGGAGGCACCCATTGAAACATCCGAACAGGGGTTAACCACTGAATTAAAAATTTTAAACAGGACTCGAGGATTATGGCTGTTACTCGCAATAATGTTAGATAAAAAAGAAGTTTTTGCCATTTTGGCAGCCTTCTGGAATTTAGACCGGCTCATATGTAGGATGTCAAGGGACACCTGAAGTTGATCTTTTTTCCATCTTCTCTCAGCTCGACGACATTCACGTCTAAGAGCGAGGATGGATTCATTTAGCCAAGGTTGGCGTGAGGTTTTACGGCGTCGAATCTTTACTGGAGCCACAGTATCCAAAATAGAAGTACATATAGAGATGAAAGAGTTAACTATGCCATCAACTGGGAGAGGTGCATTACTGATATCTTCATAACAAAAAGAATTGGCAAAGGCCGCAGAAAAAAGAGCAACAGCCTCAGAATTAATCGGACGTGATAGGCTCGGTGGACCCTCAGAGTTCAGTTCCATATTGCATGACTGAACATCAAACATAACTGGGAAATGATCCGAAATCCCAGCATCATTGATGTCTGTGATGCAAATGTCCAGTCCATACGACAATACCAAGTCCAGCATATGCCCTTTAATGTGGGTTGATTTCCTCACCCACTGAGTAATATTAAAAGAGTCAATAAGGGCAAGAAAGTCCTTAGCCAATAGGTCCTCCTCGCAGCATATATGAATATTAAAATCACCACAAATAAGTACACGATCATAACTTAAGAAAATAATTCCTAGAAGATCAGCAAATTCACGGATAAAATCCTTGTTGCGCTTCGGAGGTCGATACACCACCGCACAGAGGGTCCGGGGGGAACCGGACAACTCCAGTAGTTGTACTTCAAAGCTGGAGTGCAAGGCGGGAGGCAGTTGCCGCACTCGGAATTTACTTCTAAAAACCGAGGCTAGCCCTCCACCCCTGCCCATGGTCCTAGGAGAATTAAGAAAGCACAGTCCAGTGGAAGAAGTTCCGAAAAGGAAGAGGACTCACCAGGGCGAATCCAGGTCTCTGTTAGAAACAGGACATCCAGCCTTGATGCAAGAAAAAAGTCATTTACAACGAAGGACTTGTTCACCAGTGACCTAGTGTTTAGCAGTGCCATACGGAGCGTAGCCTCGTTGACACTACTGGGAGCACGTCCCAGCCGGCGAAGATTACTGTAATCCACACCTCCTCCAGAGGCCCGCTTCCAGCTCCATACAGGTGGACACTCAGCTGGTAGAACCGAATGGGCTTGCTGGCCAGCATAGCGAATCCATCGATGACGACACAGTCTGAAGGTATGCTGGGAGGGCCGCAGGTTGTCAATAATGGAGCGGTAGCCAATCACTCCATGTGCTTTTAGGTAAGCTTTAATACGAACGCGAAAACCACTCCGCTTACCCCGTTTCCTATATCGTTTCTTGTGCGGTGTAAAAAGAGGCAGGTAATCCGTGCAGGCGGAAGTATGTGGTCGAGGCTGGGAAAAATTCCCTAAGTTCCAATATAGCTCCGGCTTTTGGTGATTCAAGGGTCGAAGATTTAAAAGAGTTTGTCGATCATAGGCAATCAGGGCAGTAACATCCGGAAAGCATATAGAAAGTAATAAAACAAAGAGAAAACAACACTCAGGAAGACCGACCCAAAGACGGCTTGCCGTGCACACTGGCGCCATCTTGGAAAGTCTATGTTAAAAATGAACTGTGTGTTCCCCAGCCCTCAGCTCAGTTAGCCGCCCGGCCTAAAGCCCAGTCGCCGCCTCCACCACCACCATCACTACACCCAGCCATTCAGGCTGCTACTCAGTCAGACATTCAACCCATAGCCCTGCCGTTAATACACTCTGTAGCTGAGCCACTAGCTGCCCGACCCGCAGCCACTTCAGCCACTCCTCCACCCGTTACACCTCCACTACAACCGTCACTGCAGTCTCTAGTGCAGTCTCCAGTGTCCCCAGCGCAGTCTCCAGTGTCCCCAGTGCAGCATCCCTTAGCACAGTCATCCACTCAATCACCAGCTCCACTTTCCCCTCAACTATCACTACCACCTCTAGCTCAGTCTCCTGTGCACTCACCTCTGGTTCATTCTCCTGTGAAGTCATCAACTCCACTGCCTACTCCACTCTCACCACCTCCGTTACAACAGACATCAGTTCAGTCCCCTGTGCCAGTGCAGACGCCCTCAGTTCAGTCTCCCGTGCAGTTATCTACTTCACCACCATCAGTAGCTCAGCTCCCACTCTCATCCGCATCTCCAGTAGCTCAGCTCGCACCTGAACCATTGGCCCAGTCCCCGATAGCAATACGGTCTTCTGTTCGGCTTAACATTCAGCCAGGGGTCCCAAACCTCTCTGGCTCTACATCAGCTCCTGCTGGAAGCTCGGATGAGCTCATCCAGGACTCCGCGGCTCCCACGCCGCCATCTACCTCGTCCGCTGGGGGTTCCAGTGAGCCCGGCCAGCACCTCCTCGTCTCCGCTGAAGGGCCCGAGGGGCCCGTTCAGCCTCCCGTCTCCGCTGGAGGGTCCGAGGGGCCCGTTCAGCCTCCCGTCTCCGCTGGAGGGTCCGAGGGGCCCGTTCAGCCTCCTGTCTCCGCTGGAGGGCCCGAGGAGCCCGTTCAGCCACCTGTCTCCGCTGGAGGGCCCGAGGAGCCCGTTCAGCCACCTGTCTCCGCTGGAGGGCCCGAGGAGCCCGTTCAGCCACCTGTCTCCGCTGGAGGGCCCGAGGAGCCCGTTCAGCCACCTGCCACGTCAGCTGGAGGGCCCGAGGAGCCCGTTCAGCCTCCTGCCATGTCAGCTGGAGGGCCCGAGGAGCCCGTTCAGCCTTCTGCCACGTCAGCTGGAGGGCCCGAGGAGCCTGTTCAGCCTTCAGCCTCTGCAACCTCGTCTGGTCCAGCCTCCGAGTCTTCGTCCTCGTCTGGTCCAGCCTCAGCCTGTGCTTCGCCTGGTCCGGCCCCCGCATCGCCACCGTCTGGTCCTGCCTCGTCTGGTCCTGCCTCGTCTGGTCCTGTGCCCACCAGGCCATGGCCTGCACGCCTGAGACTGGAGGGCCGCCGCTGCCTTCCGCGCGGTCGGCCCTCTGAACTGCTCCGTTGTCTCCTTCGCCGCCGCCGCTGCCTTCCGCGCGGTCGGCCTCCTGAACTGCTCCGTTGTCTCCTTCGCCGCCGCCGTTGCCTTGCGCACGGCCGGCCTCCTGAACTGTTTCCACGTCGCCGCCGTTGCCTTGCGCACGGCCGGCCTCCTGAACTGTTTCCACGTCGCCGCCGTTGCCTTGCGCACGGCCGGCCTCCTGCACTGTTTCCGCATCGCCGCCGTTGCCTTGCGCACGGTCGGCCCCCTGAACTGGTTCCACGTCTCCGCCGTTGCCTTCCGCATGGTCGGCCCCCTGAACTGCTCTGTGTTTGGGTTGTTTTCTTGGGCTCCGGTGTTTGCTGTGCTCTTCTTTTGTTTTCTGTTCCGAGCCCTCCGTCCTGGGCCCCCGCTGCCCGCCCTGGGTTGTTTTCTGTTTGGTTTTGTTTTTCTGTGTTTGGGCTGTCTGGAGCCAGCCCTTGAGGGGGGGGGGTACTGTCACGGTCCTGGGTCTCCTGACCCAGCGTTTTTAGTTCTTTGTGATTTTTGTATTATTGTACTTGTGTGTGATTTATTCTATGGCTTCTAGTTTTGATCCCTTGCCCTTCATGTCTCTCTGTGTCCCCTCTGTTCTGTGTAATTGTGTGTCTTTGCATGTTTGAGTTTCTTGTTTTCTGTCACTCTGCATTGTGCATTATGTTCTCATGGTTGGTTTTTTGTTACTCTCTCTAGTCTAGTCTCTTGTGTTCCCAGCTGAGTATTTCCCTGTGTATTTTGGTTCTTAGACCTCTGCCTTATGGTTTATGTCTCTGTATTTCTTAGTTGCTGTCTCCACTGTGTCAAGTTCGCGTCTCTGTGTGATACTTCCTGTTTTACTTTGATGGTCCGTGTCTCATGTGAATGTGTCCTGCTTTGCTTGTCTCGTCAGTCCTGATTTCTCCCAGCTGTGCCCTCCTTCTGTGTCTCATCATCTGTGACATCTTCCGGCGCCCCCCGTGTGCGGCAGCCTGTTACAGCAGCTCTGCTCAATCTGAGTTTCTTTCTTTCTTATCTTTTCTTCTCGTAATTTTTTATAACTAACGTATCAGTAATTAGACTCTGCAACCATGTTCTACCGTTTTGTGCTAGTTCTGGTCGTTTTTCTTAGTTTATTTCTACTTTTTTCACGCGTGTCTGGGGACACAGAGCAGGGATCCTTTGTTTACAGTAAGGATCAGCTGTTAGCGCTGCGTCCCGCAGCGGTACTGCCGGCGGACAGACCCGACATTCCCAGCGAGCTGAGGAGGAAAAGACGGGGGTGTCGTGCTGGGAAGGAGCGCCGTCGCCCGAGAAGGAGACGTTATCGACCATCTCTTCCTTCTGTAATCATTGGAAACGTAAGATCTTTGCCCAATAAGATGGATGAGCTCACGTCGCTAACCTGGTCACAGAGGGAGTACCGGCAATGTAGCATCATGATGCTAACGGAGTCGTGGCTAACACCGCTAACTCCGGACACAAGCGTGACACTACCGGGATTTCAGATGCTGCGAGCGGACAGGACGAGAGACAGCGGTAAGAGGAAAGGAGGGGGACTGGCAGTTTTTGTGAACGACAGATGGTGTAACCCTGGGCACATCACTGTGAAAGAACAACTCTGCAGCAGAGACATTGAGCTGTTAGCCGTTAGCATGCGTCCGTACTATCTGCCCCGGGAATTCTCGCATGTTATCGCAATAACAGCGTATGTCCCCCCCTCGGCCAACGCGGATGCAGCCTGTGACACTCTCCACTCAGTGGTCAGCAGACTGCAAACACAATCTCCGAGAGCCCTTCTCATAATATCAGGGGACTTCAATCATGCCTCTTTGGACTCCACACTGCCCACCTTCACCCAGTATGTGACCTGCTCAACCAGAGACAATAAAACACTGGACTTACTGTATGCCAATGCTGAAGAGGCATACAGTTCATCACCTCTCCCTCCACTGGGCAAATCTGACCACAACCTGGTGCACCTTGTCCCTGTGTATGAGCCCTTAGTGCGCAGGGAGCCACCAGCCACCCGCACAGTGCAGAGATGGTCAGAGGAGAGCGAGGAGGCTCTTAAGGATTGTTTTGAGTCGACTGTGTGGGAGGTGATCTGTGACGACCATGGAGAGGACATCGACAGCCTTACTACATGCATTACTGACTATATTAATTTCTGTGTGGATAACACCGTACCTACCAGGACTGTACGGTGTTTCTCCAACAACAAACCTTGGATTACCCCAGAAATTAAAGCTGTCCTCAAGCAGAAGAGGAGGGCCTTCAAATCCAAAGACAAAGAGGAGTTGAAAAGGGTGCAGAGAGAGTTGAGGGGACTGATAAGGAATGGGAAGGACAGCTACAGGCAGAAGATGGAGAACCAGCTTCAGCAAAACAACGTTGGTGAAGTCTGGAGAGGCCTCAGAACCATCTCAGGCCACAAACAGCAGAACTCTCTGCCTGGGAGGGATGTGAGGTGGGCAAATGAACTGAATCATTTCTTCAACAGATTTGATTCAACCATGAGACAGTCTACAACATCGGCTGCAGACTCACCCACCCCCACTGCTGCTGTTCCACCTCTGACACCTCAGACACTTCACACCTCCTCTATTCACCCTGCTCACTCCTCCCCACCCCCAACAACAGCATCCAATACACACTCAACACAAGGCTCCAGCCTGTCTCTCTCAACCACCCAGGTTAGGAGGGAACTGAGGAGGATTAATGGCAAGAAGGCAGCGGGTCCAGATGGCATCAGCTCGAGGGTCGTCAGGTCCTGCGCGGACCAACTGTGTGGGGTGATGGAGCACCTCTTCAACCTGAGCCTGAGGTTGGGAAGAGTCCCACAGCTCTGGAAAACCTCCTGTGTTGTACCAGTGCCAAAGACTTCACGCCCCAAGGACCTCAACAGCTACAGGCTGGTGGCTCTGACATCCCACCTGATGAAGACCCTGGAGCGGTTGGTCCTGGCTCAGCTTCGGCGCCTAACAAGCTCATCACTGGACCCACTTCAGTTTGCCTACCAGCCTGGCATTGGAGCGGATGATGCCGTCATTCACCTCCTACATCGTTCCCTCGCTCACCTGGAGACCGCTGGAAGCACTGTGAGAATCATGTTCTTTGATTTCTCCAGTGCCTTCAACACTATTCTTCCCTCGGTTCTGAAGGACAAGCTGGAGAACTCTGGAGTGGACCATCACCTCACTACCTGGATTTTGGACTACCTCACCGACCGACCACAGTATGTGAGGACTCAGGGCTGTGTGTCGGACAGGGTCGTCTGCAGTACGGGGGCCCCACAGGGAACGGTTCTGGCTCCGTTCCTCTTCACCATCTACACTGCAGACTTCTCCCACAATTCCACCCAGTGCTTCCTGCAGAAGTTCTCTGATGACTCTGCAATAGTCGGCCTCATCACTGATGGGGACGACAAGGAGTACAGAGGTCTGACCCAAGACTTTGTGGACTGGTGCCAGCTGAACTACCTCCAGATCAACGCCAGTAAAACCAAGGAACTGGTGGTAGACTTCCGCAGGCACAAGCATTCTCCACTGCAACCTCTGAACATCCAGGGTATGGACATTGAGGCTGTGGACAGCTACAGGTACCTTGGTGTTCATCTGAACAACAGACTGGACTGGACTCATAACTCAGACGCCCTCTACAGGAAAGGGCAGAGCAGGTTGTACCTGCTGCGGAGACTCAGGTCGTTTGGGGTGGAGGGCCCACTCCTGAAGACCTTCTATGACTCTGTGGTGGCTTCTGCTATCTTTTATGGTGTGGTCTGCTGGGGCGGCAGCATCTCTGCTGGGGACAGGAAGAGACTGAACAGGGTGATCCGAAGGGCCAGCTCTGTTCTAGGATGCCCTCTGGACCCAGTGGAGGTGGTGAGTGACAGGAGAATGGCGGCTAAGCTGTCATCCCTGTTGGACAACATCTCCCACCCCATGCAGCAGACTGTGACAGCACTGAGCAGCTCCTTCAGTGGGAGACTGCGGCACCCACGGTGTGGGATGGAGAGATTTCGCAGGTCTTTCCTCCCCACTGCTGTCAGACTCCACAACAAAGACTTTAACTGAACAAACACACACATCCACACATGTGCAATAACACTAAGTGCAATAATCTTTTCTGGCATCGTTGTATTTTTACTCAGTTGTATATAGCATTCGTATTCTATTTTTATCTTATTGTATATTTTTATTCTATTTTATTCTACTGTATATAGTATATTATTTTATTCTATTCTGTACAGCTGTGTACTGTATTTATTCTTATTGTATTCTAATTTTTGCGTCATAACTTTTGCACTGTCCACTTCCTGCTGTGACAAAACAAATTTCCCACGTGTGGGACTAATAAAGGTTATCTTATCTTATCTTATCTTATCTTATCATTCCCCTCGTTACTTCCCAGTGTATTTAAACCCTGTGTTTCTCTGAGTCAGTGTCGCGTCGTCCCTCTTGCTGTGTGGATCTCCCTGTGTGTCTCTCTGTGAGTTTTCCAAGTTCCCAGTTTAGATTAGTTTGTATGTTTTTTCCCTGCCAGCAAATAAAGCTGAGTTTTGAGTTCACCTCCCTGAGTCTGTGAGTCCTGCACTTTGGGTCCAACTCCTGCCTGCCGCACAGCGATTCATGACAGCTGTACTGTTTTGTGTTGGGTAGGGATAAACCCCCTTCTTTTCTCGGTTGGTACAGTCAACCAGGATTGTTCTGCGGTCTACCACCATCCCAAAGAAAGGGTTTTATCATATTATTACATCTTACGAAAATTTGATTGATTGATTGATTGATTGATTGATATACCTTTATTAGTCCCACAAGGTGAAATTTCATAAGGCTGCCGACCAATTGCACGCAATTGCGGCGCCATCTTAACCTCCGACCATACATACATTACACAAAACATCACATGGGGAAGACAGGTCAGAGAGGTATAACAATGGAAAATGCACCACATGAGGAAAGATAAGGAGAAATTGAGGTGAAATACAAACTGGTATCATTCCAATGAAATAATTGATCAGAGGAGCTGCTGCCATCTTTAGCGTATTTACTTTGCCCCATAGTGTCAAGTGCAGCTTACCCCATTTCTCCAAATTAGTTTTAATCCTAGTAAGTAGTTTTCCTACATTATCATTCAGATTAAGTATTATTCCTAAGTATTTCATCCCTTTTTGTAACACATTGAAATTGAAAGCTGATAATGAATTAGCAATACATGTTTGATATATTGGCATTGCCTCCGACTTATGCCAGTTAATTTTGTAGCCTGATAACTTAGAGAATTCACCAATAACATTTAGCAATTTTGTTATAGAATTGGTAGGGTCCTGAAACACCACCAAACTATTGTCTGCATATAGAAATAATTTATGTTCTCTCCCCCCTCCATTCACACCCACAATACTTGAATCTTCCCTAATTTTAATAGCCAGGGGTTCCAAAAAGATAGTGAACAGGGCTAAGACTACAACCCTGACGGGTAGACCTGGAGATATTAAAAAATGGGGGAAATCAGCCCATTGGTGAGAACAGAGGCTTTCAGCCCTGTGTCTTAACTCATCTACAAAAATGATCACCAATTCCAAATCTTGACAATGCGGTGAATAAAAAACTCCATTCAACCCTGTCAAAAGGGTTTTTCTATTAAAAAAATAATGAATGAAAATGCAACCCCCGTTTTGACTTTAAGATTTTCAATATCTTTTTCAATATGTTTATTTTCAATAAACTGACATTTGTTCAGCTGCTGAAAAGAGTAAAACATCACAGAAACTAATAAATAGCTGACCTGAATATTTATGTTATTACATGTACTGAAAACAAGATGTAACCGAGTGAAAAACACGGTCAGATGTTTGTAAATGTATTCACAGTGGTCAGCAATCACACAGGAAACTGAATTTATTCAACACTGCATGAAAGTGAGAAATCATAGAGAGACTGGTCTGAGGCTGTGCAGGGACGTGTTTTCTCATTAATGACGTTTTTTTTAATCATCTTTTATTTAAAAAAACCCATAAAGTTTCAATAACGTTTCTTCAAAAAACACCAAACTCTTTGATGTAAGTCTCTGTCTGAAGAGGAAGAGTTCATCCGAAGAGTGGACAGCAGCTCAGATTAGAGCTAACAACAGCAAAACCAGCCGAACATCAGCTGCAGGAGGAGACCAAGGAGAAAGACTTGCGCCTCTGTCTTCGATCGCCTTTCCCGCTTGTCAAATGTGACAAAGGAAAGAGAAGTTTGGTGATCCCAATCTAGCTGCTTCTTACTGTGATGTTGACGTAGCTGCCAAATGTCTGAAAGATGGACTACAAACAGATTATCTTACATACTTTACCCAATCTGTTGTCTGCTAGATAAATAAAACCTGTCAGTTCATTAGATAATAACTGCAAATAAACGGGAGAAAACAGCTTGTAAAGGAAATCCTTTTCAAATGAGATTCTCTCCCTGTTGCAGAGATGATCCAGAGTAACTCCTCATTCATTTGGGATTTCTGTGACTGCCATCAGATTCATCCATGATCGTCCTAAAGGCTGAAACACACCTGACAAAGCTCCTGCAAACCGAGCTGAGAGCAACACTTTATTAAAACTCTTCCTTTTTATTTCTTTTACAGGCCCGTCTTCAGATTTCAGTCAGTAGTTTATTAATGAACATTAACACGACCCAAGTGGAATGGTGTTGGTTTATCGGGCTGGGACAGAAAGCTGTTCATGATTATTAACGATTTGTGTGTGTGTTATAAAACTGTCACTGTGTGACCTTCCTGCAGCTTCAATATTTAAACTGTCAGGAAATAAACTCATTCATCTTAATTAGCATCTTGTCTCCATGGAGATAGAGACGCAGTGAATATGTGAGTGGCCTTGAGCAGAGACCAGGTGTGCACTGGATTCATTCTGTAATCAGTCAGAAGATTATAAATAAATGATGGTAAATGGCCTGTATTTATATAGCGCTTTACTAGTCCCTAAGGACCCCAAAGCGCTTTACATATCCAGTCATCCACCCATTCACGCACACATTCACACATTATAATGTCACCCGATGCATTTTATTAACCACTGAACTGGTTGCTTGTGCCTCGTGCTTTTATTTAGAAGGGGCTATAGCATAGTAAGTCCAGCAGGGGGCGACAGAGTAGAAACTTATTCTGTCAACAGTTTACTGCTCACATGATTAAAATAGATTTGAAGTCATTATCGGTAAGTGCAAACAGACTAACCTTAAATTAGTTTAATTAACAGTAAGTTGAAGACCCCGCCCCCAGGCAATGCTTTAAAGGTTCAGACTGGGTTCAAGTTCAGGGTCAAGGTCCTGGGAAGTCCTCACAAACACCAGAACACGTGTGTGTGTGTGTGTGTGTGTGTGTGTGTGTGTGTGATCCTTGGTCAGCTGTTGCTCTTCTTGTCTTTCTCTTTGAACTTTGGCCATTTAGACTCGACAGCAGCTGTCGCCTCTGAGCCAGACAGGAAGAGAAATCTGAAGGTGTGAATACTTAGCGTCCAGGTGGAAGTGCAGTTGCGAATCGGAAAACTTTATTGATATGTACAGACATAAACGTCATGACAACACTTACAGAAGCTTTGTTTTACTGCAGGTCACAACTATCCTCCATCCAACTGACCACTCAGATGGCTGAGACTCATCCACCACATGAAGCAAAAGTTTCTTAACAACAAGAAGACAGTTTGACAAAGTTCACCTGCAAGTGAAGTCTGTAAAAAAACAACATAAATGTATTTTGAGAAGAGACAAAGGTTTTAGGATCACTGAAACTCAGCAGAGTCCATAAAAAGAGAAAAAAGAAATTACTTCTCTTCTTCTTCAGTGAATAAACACTGTTTACATCACAAAAACAGCCTGTTCCTATTGGCTGTCCATTTTCAGTGTAACAGTTTTATTTCTTTTCATTTCCAGGTACATGGACATGTTTTATTAAAAAGGTGTGCAGCAGTCTTTGAGGGGTGTTTGCTTTTATGTCATTAGTGTGTCAGAAATGTTCACCAATCAGGAACAGTGTCAGCATACAGCAAACAAGCTGCCTCAGCCAGTAAAACAACACTTCCCGTTTTATCAACTCTGCAGAAGCTTTGATTTTGCGTAAAGAAAGCACCTGCAGCTGCATTCAACAAACTGGAAGTATTAAGAACTGGGAATACAAACAACTTGTAGGTTGAGTCTTTTGTTGATGAAATGTTAATTAAATAGGTAAACATGTGGTTATATTTGAACTACTTTAACCAGAACTTCTTCACCTGCTAACATGCTGTACTCTCATTGACTGTCAGCTCTTAGGTTCAGGTTAGTAGCACATGCCTGTTATGAATTAATGAGTACTGTCTCAGGCAGTTTCAGATACAATATCAAACACATCCATCATAACATTTGAGTCGATCGAGGTGACTCAGAAACAATCAATAATCAGGGTCACCTGCAAAGTTTGACGTCACACAGGGCATTAACAAAGGTGTTAACCTCTGAACACACCGGAAAAACAGAGTCTCTGCTGAGTTTGTAGAAAGAACGCCAGCTGCAGCTTCCACAGGTGAGAGGAGAAACTGGAGGAACAGGTGTGCTGTCACACGACAGATTCCCTCAGGTTCTCATCTTGAACAAACTCATGAGTGCTGCACGGCGGGGCGGCGCGGAGAACAAACTCGCTCTGAAGCTCTACCCGGGTGGGATGCACCTGACCTGAAGCCGTCTGCTCGTGGCTGCCGCTGTACGGCTGACTCAGTCCTTTAGAAAGAGTTGCTTCTGTCTCTGGTGGCTTGTCCTGTCGTCCGTCCAGCTTCTCTCCGTATTTGTAGGATACCCGTTTGACCTTGCCCCGCTGAAGGAGGTGCTTCCTGTACGCTCTCTGGATCACTGTCGCTGCTACCTCTTCCTGTTTCCTCCGCAGAGTACTGCTGATTGGTTCATATGACTCCTGTATGTCATAATGATCACAGCATCAGAGACAAATAATATTTCTGACAAGCTGTCAAAAATGTTTTTGACAGCTTGTCAGAAACTGAATATGAACAGATAAAAATGCTGCTCTGTTACAAAAACACTGAGCTTGATCTGCTGCATGTTCACCGACACATGAAGAGCCCACGAATCGCCTTCTAAAAATGTCTCTTCATTTCCCATCAGGACAGAAATGTGTTGTGGCCATTTTTGTTGAATTCTTGTGAATCATAATTTTTATCCATTATAACATACTTAAGCTATTTCGCTATTAAAGTCTGTAATTAAAAGTTTAATTTTGGAAAAGTTGTTTGGACCCTCGCATTAACTCAGAGCATGCTTGGTGGAAATGTTTTCCTTGTTGTCAGCTGGTAAGACGGGAGCGTTTTTAAAATGATTTTTTGACCACTCTGTGAACTTGTGGAATTAGATTAACTTTTGTTTATAAGATAACCTTTATTAGTCCCACACTTGGGAAATTTGTTTTGTTTTATAAGTTGTAAGAAATGATTTGGTTCATAATTTTGCAAGAAATAAACAGCATATATTTTTCAAAGAGTCACGTTGGAAGTGCGTTCTGAAACAAACCACCTGCTGCCACCTCAGGCCTTTTCTTGGATTATTCTGTTTGGAAGCTTAAAGGCCGTGACACAGAGGTTAACCATCTTAACCTCATTAGACACCAATCCTAACTCTAACTCTGGTTGCCAGAACATGTAAGTTTTGATTTTATGAGATTGTTTATCTGGGTCTTTGGTCTGACCAAAGAACATACTCATTCTGACTGACACATCAAACATACTTACGTTTTTTGCATTTTTTTTCTTTTCTCCAAAGATTTCTCCACAGATTCATTTGTCACTTGTCATTTACATATATATGAGAGCTTTGTGTGACCGTTAGACATCTCAACATGAAATAAAAATTTAGACAAGCTAAGCATGAAGCTAAGCTATAAACAGGTCTCAGATGTAATAACAGCTTCTACACAAATTCAAAGCAGTACTGAAAGGAAACCAATTACTGGTACTTAAATATGCCCATGTGCAAACTCTCCCAAGAACTGTACATGACACTGGTAAAGACTTTATGATAGAATAAAATAGAACCTTGGATGGGTTGTTGGCTGTGAACTTGTCTTCCATGTTGCCTTTTAGAGCATCCATGGCCCCGGAATCACCTAAAACCTATAAATGTAATATAATATAGTATAATATAATAAAGATCCAATAGAATAAGCTGTAAATGTGAGCAGGTGAGGTTACCTGTGCAGTGAGAGCAAGCAGTATGTCCAGACAGTGCAGCTTTTCTCCGGGTACCAAAGGCAGGTCCATTTGGATCAGGGTGGCAGCGTTGGGTTTGGGAATCCTCAGAGGATCCTGCAGAGCATCGCAGAAGTCTGACAGCTCACTGAGGAACACATTAGAATCCACAGAACTTAACTCTTACAGGTCTTTAGAGAACACCACATCTCAGATTAGAGCCAGACTAAAACACAGGTGGACTCACCTGTAATGTATGAACTGTGAGGCATCGGGGTCAAACTTTTCCCAGGTTTCATAAAACATCTCAAAGTCATCTTCACACAGTGGGTCGCTGCTCTCCTCTGTAGCTACATTGAAGTTCTCCAGGATGATGGCAATGTACATGTTAACCACCACCAAAAAGGACATGATGATGTACGTGGTGAAGAAAACGATGCCTAATGCTGGGCTGCCGCAGTTCCCTCTGACAGTCGTTCCTGGGTTTTCAAAGTCTGGGTTGCAGTCTGGGGGCGTGTTCATGATGGGATTTAGCAGTCCATCCCATCCTGCTGATGTGGTGATCATGAAGAGGCAGATCATGCTGTTTCCAAAGTTCTCAAAGTTAAATATGTCGTCAATCATCGCTTCCTTCTTCACGTAGGCAAAGTTAGACATACCAAAGATGGAGAAAATAAACATGATGAGGAAGAGAAGGAGACCAATGTTGAAGAGAGCAGGAAGGGACATCATCAAGGCAAAGAGCAGCGTCCGGATCCCTTTGGCTCCACGAATAAGACGAAGGATTCGGCCAATACGAGCCAATCGGATCACACGAAAGAGCGTAGGTGATACAAAGTACTTTTCTATGATGTCAGCAAGGAGAAGGCCTAAAGGAAGGAAGGAAGGAAAAAAGAAAGAAGGTGGAAAGGGAAAAGAAAGTATGAGATTCTTCTATTAACGTGTGAATTAAAAAACAAAAATATTAAATATTGTCAGTTTCCTCAAACATGGATTCACCTGCAATGGAAAGTATAACCACCACAAAATCAAAGATATTCCAGCCGACGGCAAAGTAGTGCTGCCGCAGAGCGATGATCTTTAGACCGCACTCTGTGGAGAAGATGATGATGAAAACAAGGTTGACCCAGTAAAGGATGATTTCTTTGTCCTTGCTCTGCTCATCTGTTTCCACCATCATAGTCACCATGTTGAGACAGATCAACACCATGATGAGAACGTCAAAAAAACGTTGGGTCACCAAGTCAAAGACCAGACCCTGAAACTTATTCTGGACACAAAAAATAAAGGAACCATTTAAATCTTGCTCCATCCCAAATGTTTAAATCCTGTTTTCTGCTCACAGGGAGTAATCAAACGGACCTCAGGCCGTGGGATAGGTTTCTGAGGTGTCTTAGAGCCCAGTTTCTTCATGGCGTTGTAATACTTCTTCTGCTCCTCTGTCATGAAAATATCACCTCCTCCCATGTAAAGAAAAAACAACACACAGTCAGCTGGCAAATAGAAATCCAGTAATAAATGATTGATGTCAGTGAGTAAAAACCTATCTTAGCTTTCTGCTGGTTGAAGTTGTCTATAATGACTCCGATGAAAAGGTTGAGGGTGAAGAATGAGCCAAAGATGATAAAGCAGACGAAGTACAGGTACATGTACAGGTTGTCCTCATACATTGGCTGGGATTCCACCTACACTCCCAAGAATGTAACCATGGTAACCAAGATAAAGGTTAGGGTGAGAATGAAAACTGTTGAGTGATGTCATTCTCTGGGGACACTATTTCAGGGGTTAGGGTGTTGCCATCAGTGTTGGGAAGGTTACTTTTTAAATGTATTCCACTATAGAATACATGCCCCAAGATGTATTTTGTAACGTATTCTGCTACTTTACTCAATGAGAGTAACGTATTCTGAATACTTTGGATTACTTAATATATTATCATGCTTTTTACAACTACATGAATGTCCTATTGCTGTGTGATTTATTACTATTACTGAAGGTTACTCGTCACACCAACTAGATGTTTAAATCTTAATATAAATGAGTAACAGTAGGTGGACATTAGGTAAGGCTGCACTTTTTGCAGCGATCTCGTATAGAAAACTATTCCACGCGTATATAAAACAGGTCCGCGGCTCCGAACCGTAGTAAAGGGACCTCTGGCTAATACGTCGGGTTCGTGTCGGGCTCGTAGCTGAAAACTAGCTTTACTTTGTTGTCTAGGTCGACTTTGCTAGCGAGAGACAGAGAGAGGCGTTGAAAGGCTGCTCCAACAGAGCTTATTGTTTCAGAGGAAAACACGAACACGGTGTACAGTCGAGTCTTAATAGCTTACTTACAGCTGGGCTCGTCAGGCTCTCTGTTTGGCTGCAGTGGTTATTATTATATTTACATGCTTCCAGCTCCCGTTTCTGCTCGATGACAGCTCGTACCTTTCCTTTTTCTCCCTCCTCGCGCTCACAGACACATAACGGGTATGGCAGTCCATTCTCCCTGCAGCACAGACTACACTGCCCATCAAGCTACATTCTTTAGGGCTATGACTGTAACACTCTGCTATTGCATTCATATTAAATCATTTTTTGAATAAAACATTTTAAAATAATATTTCTTCACGTTATTATGCGGACCACAAGTAGAGGTGACATGGGCCGCGAGATAGAGACATAGACATTTGAGCCTCATAATGCGTGTTTTGTTTGGGTTTCCACCGGCGTGGAATTACCAAAAATAGAGAGAGCATAGCCAAACATATGAAACAGGAAAAGACCGCCATGTAATCCATTTATTTCAACAAAGTAACTGTATTCTGAATATCATCTTTTAAATGGTAACTGTAACAGAATACAGTTACTCATATTTTGTATTTTAAATACGTAACACCAGTACATGTAGTATTCCATTACTCCCCAACACTGGTTGCCATTAGATATCTGATTTCCTTTCCCGCCTAAAGGGCATTGTTTAGGAATCCAACAAAATGAAATAAGCTAAATTGTTGTGATGGCTTAAATGTTTTTCTTAGGTTTACCCGACTAACCACAATAACTCAGAAGCAACGAAACGTTCTGACATGAAAAATTCTCGTCCCTTTCCGTCAGACTTCATTTTTAAATACACAAATCTGCTCACAAGTAGGAGATCTGTGCATCGGTATCAGCACAGTCTCAGTAACCGTTTCAGTACAACTGACCTCTCTTGAGTCTACTGCTGCATACATGATATCCATCCAGCCTTTAAATGTGGCCTGAAAGACAAAAGTCCTGAACATCAGTTTCAGCTGTTCATCTACTGCAAGAATCAGCAGGTAAAGACCCACAAAACATCATGACAGCAATATCTGATCAGTGAGGTCAGTAGAATTATTCTGTATTGATCTATTGGGTTATTTCTCTGTGAAGTCACAGGTGTTCAGACTAACCACTTGCAGCAGAGACAGGTAGCCCATTCCAACATTGTCGTAGTTGATCTTCAGGTTCTTCCAGTGGACCTCAGTGAAGTTTTCCTGAATCAGAGCCAAACACTGGGTCTTGTTGTCAACCCTCTCAGGGAGAAACAACTCCTCCGATGTCTCATTGAAGCAGTAATAAAACTTTCCTGCAAACAGGTTCACGCCCATGATGCCGAAAATCAGCCAGAAGATCAGACACACAAGGAGGACGTTGAAGATTGATGGGACTGCTCCAACCAGAGCATTAACCACCACCTGCAGTGAGAAAGCAACCAGTCAAACACAAATTTACTAGCACCCTGAGACCCTCTTGACAGGGTTGTAGACATGTGCTAGCCCCACCTTCATCCCCTCAAAGCGGGAGAGGGCTCTCAGGGGCCTCAGAGCTCTTAGGGTCCGCAAGGACTTGATGGCTCCCAGCTCAGAGTATCCTAGGATATTTGCTGTTAGCGACACCAGAGACACCTGAAAGACAAATGACACTGGTGGTGAAGTCAGAGTACTAATGTCCTCCTAAAGTAGACTGTTACGCCACAGGGTGTGAGGACCCCAGAATAAACACTTTGTTCTGATTTAAAACAAGCTGTGCATGAACAGAAGTCTATATGAAATATTCAGATTTATTAGCAGTTTAGACATGAACCTGGAGGAATGGAAACCTGTCCTTATTACTGTGGTGGAGTCTCCCTAATGAAGCTTATGCACAAGTTCAATAAGGAATATCTGTAGTCACATATCTGTCTGTTTTCCCGGCATTGCGGCTAATCTAGGCTTTCATTTACTCTCCCACACTGTGCAGCTGATTTTGACATCACTGCTCTAGTCCAGTCATCTTTTGTCCAACCTTCTTCAGGCCAATCAGCCTTTGCTGTGGGTACTATAAATCTCACTGTGTACCCACTCCATTGCAGACCCCTTGGTACAACCCTCCTCCTCCCCATCGACACCTCTCATGACTCAGCCTCCATTCAAGTCTCCATCTTCATTTCCACCACCAGCGTCAAGATTCCTAGGGGTCCAGCCCTAATCCCTATCACCAGTGGGATTCCGTTCTGCTGTGATGGGCCATTGTAGTCGAACCACCAAATACCTCAAACTGAATTCTGAACATCAATAAATTATGTTCAAATCCTTCTAATGATCTCTCCTTATTAAACTATATGCAAGTGTCTGGGGAGACACCAGGGAGCCATGGACATCCATGTTTGTGTCTGTAGAAACCCTCGTTTTGTTTAAAATATGTGGAGGTAAGGCAGAGGTCTTTAGCTCCACTCCAGTGGAGGGGTGGTGCTGCGGGCTCAAGGGGCAGTGCCAGGAAAGTTCCAGGTGGCGGAAATGAGCTTGATGAACTCTTTTCCTTTTTTTAGAGACATCGGGGACTGGCAGACAAGTGTGAAGTACATGAAGCATTGTGTGTTTAACTTAAGCTGCAAAAACACTAGGAACAGTGACTGAATGCTGTGTGGGTCAAACAGGCAGACTGTTGTTGATTCAGTGAAATTGAAGTAGAATTTTTAACCTCCCGTGTTCACATTCCTGTTTATAGAAATCTGGGATGTTTCATAATGTCTGTCAGTTGTATCATAGAAAAACAAAAGATAAACATCAACAGCATCTTTGGTAATCATCCATTCTGTTCTTACATCTACAATGAGGAAGTCAAGCCAGCACCAGGCGTTGGTGAAGTAGGTCTTGAATCCATAGGCGACCCACTTGAGAACCATCTCCACCACGAACACGTAGGTGAACACCTGATCCGCATACTCCAGGATCGTCTTTATGACCCGACGCTGCTCCATGTAGATATCTTCAAAAGCCTGTTTTCAAATCAGCTTTAGTCACCACATGGAAAGGAGTTCACTGTGTAGTGCATCTGCTTGTAGAGTGATATTTATTAAAATAAACCAACACAGACATTTTCAACAAGATTAAAGTGCTTTCTACTAGAGATGGACCGATCCGATATTACGTATCGGTATCGGTCCGATACGGACCTAAATTACTGGATCGGATATCGGAGAAAAATAAAAAATGTAATCCGATCCATTAAATATCACGGAAGCACCTCACAAAACTTGCAACACGCCGTAACTCACCTCAGAAGGTTAGCACGTCGGAGCAGTATGCATCACGTGATAGAGCGGCTGTGGCATGCGGGACCTGTCGGTGGTCTGGATAGCATTTGGAGCTTCGCTAGCAACTCGGCATTTCATCTCCAACAAAGTTATCCCCGAGAGAAGTAAAGCAAGTGTGTAAGTCCATCTCTGAATGTTTGTAAAGCATTCCCACGTTAAGCTTAACAAGCGACTGCCTCTCGCTCTCCGGCTGCTACTTCAATCATGAAACTGCTTAATGATCAGCTGATCGGCTTTTCTGTCGCGAGTCCGTGTCTCTTGTTTGCTTTTGGCCCACTTTGCACCAGAAAGAGGAAACCAGCGGCTGAACAACAGCAGCACGTTTAAGCTTGATCAGCTGTTGTTAGAATTTATTTATTATTACTTTCTACACCAGGATCTTTTTCTACAGCTGACGGCTGTAACTGTGCAGGGGCGGATCTAGCAAAGTTTAGCCAGGGGGGCCGATAGGGCATGAACAGGGAAAAGGGGGCACAAAGACATACTTTTCTTTCTTATTCTCATTTAAAATGTCTAGCTTTTAATAAATAATTATCTGACACCCAAAGTTTTAATCTGATGTAAAATGTATAGAAGTCCATTATTGTATATAGTAACTATTAAGTCTAATATATATACCCTAGTAAGCTATAGTACTTTTTCCTTTGGGAAGGTACCATCTGTGCAGTCTGCAATTTTGTTGAAGAAAGATGTTGAATCTATTTAATATTTCTTGAAAAATAATTGATTTCTGTGCATTTTTTTTCACACTGCATCAAATTAAGGTTGATTACGTCGATTAAGCATCATGAGGTGGAGCGTGAGGGGTGGTTCCCTATTTTTTATTTATTTATTTTTGTTGTTGCTGGGAGTTGGAACCCTATTAGTTAGGTTGCTTAATATTTATGCTAAGTACTCTTTAAAATACCAGAATAGGGAGGATGGTGTAGGTTTAAGTTTATTAGATTGATCAGTATTGCTGAACTATGAAATTTTTTTTTTTGCATACAGGTATAACAGAATAGCTTTAGTGTAGTTGTTGTTTTAAACTTGAGTATGAACTTATACAAAATGCAGCAAGATATTTAAAAAACAGTTTTGTTGATTAAAAAACACTATATCGGATTCATATCGGTATCGGCAGATATCCAAATTTATGATATCGATATCGGTATCGGACATAAAAAAGTGGTATCGTGCCATCTCTACTTTCTACACTTGATAGACACAAACAGTTTTATACTGCTTTAGTTTATTCCTCTGATAATTTTACCAAACTCATTTGCTAAAATACAAAAAAATGGCTCAACAGTAAAGGACTTGGTTCTTTTTGTCTTAAACGGCGAGTTATTTTTAAAAAAAGGCCTCCATTCTGATCACACCAAAGAGCTCACAGGTCACTTTGGATTGTATCTTGCAGGTATTTTAAGGTAGTTCCAGGTATTCCAGGCAAAGGTATTTTCAAGATTAAGATGGTATTTCTCTTCAGTTTCAGACATCAGCAAACTGATGGTGATGGCACCATCAGAACACTTGTTACAAACACTAAGAGTTTATCATGTCACTCACTCAGGCATTCAAACCTGACCTCTCGGTTAACCTGTCATTTAAATTCTGAGTTTATTTAAAGCCTAATCATCTCAAATGAAAAGGAGAATGGAAGTGCAGAATAATCCGTTTCTGAACAAGAAGTTCCAGTTGCACATTTTACATAGTGAAAAAGTAAAGTTTGAACCTTACCCATTTTTGTACACTGCTCATAAAAGTTAGAGGACCACTGTGAAAACACATTAGTCCTCAGTTGGAAAAAAACCACACTGGATATCTGTACCGATAAGAGCTGGGTAATGTGTTAGAAGTGAAAGGATGCCACAATGTTTGATAGAAATTAAAATTATCAACCTACATCAAGCGTGTCGAACTCCAGGCCTCGAGGGCCGGTGTCCTGCAGGTTTTAGATCTCACCTTGGGTCAACACACCTGAATCACATGATTAGTTCATTACCAGGCCTCTGGAGAACTTCACGACATGCTGAGGAGGTCATTTAGCCATTTAAATCAGCAGTGTTCGATCAAGGACGCATCTACAACCTGCCATCCCAGACCTACCTACAGACAACATCCTGAAAATCTAACTAAAAAAAAGGATGCAGCAGGCTGGTCTATTTTGCTGAAATTTTATTGCAGCAACCAACAAATGGCACTCTGTAGTTTGTGTTGTATGCATGGGTGACAATGTCAGAGCCTCTTTCTGATAAGATGATGCTAATGGACAGTCTGAGGTGCCACCTGGTGGCGTTGGATGGATTGAAACATAACGTCCCGGTTGTGTTCTATCACATTTGGGTTAGGCAAGCGTGTGGGCCAGTCAATTGTTGATCCTCTAGTGTTCCAGGAACAGTAATTTCAATAATACGAAAGCAGCTTGAAACTGAGCTTCATAAAAGTTTAATTGACTTGATGCTGAATGCTGATTAAAAGGTGTTTCTTTGAGTTGCCGTGTGTTCATGTAGGGGTATTTGTTATATCTCACCTGTAAAACCTGAAGCAGACATATTAGTAGCCAACATGTGCTTGCCCACACTGTCTCCACAGGTTAGTAATCACTGTACAAATACGAACCAGTCATTTCTGACCTGCTCAGTCACATGATCAAAACAAACCAATCAGCACTGAGAAAACTGAGCAGCAATCAGAATTATGAGGATTAAAAAAACAAAAATATTACAAGCAGAACAAAACATAAAAAACTCAGAAGAAGAAATGAAGGTTTTACCAGAGCACCGCTGCTCAGCAGGATCATGAATATGATGAATGTCTCAAAGTAGTTGTTCTCTACAATAGTGAAACAAGTTCTCCTGAAATTAAACCAGACTTTCCCACGGCCCTGGGAAGTGTCTATGTCCAGGAGTGGACAGCCACTGTAAAACTCTGAAATATCAATTAACAAACAAATGCAGTGTTTGAATTGGCCAATGAAATCACAGCACACATTTAACTTTGCAGTCGGTCCACAAGGAACGCTTCACCTTATAATCACAAACGCTAATGTGTGTCTATGAACGCATGCATGTGCCTACTGTCGCTGCAGCAGTCCACAGGCGTGTTTGTTTCTTCATCTTCCTCCTTTGGGACTTCAGGACGAAAATCTGCAGTACTGCAGACTGATGACATATTGCCCTGAACAAAAAGAGAGCAGTTAAACTTTGATAAAGACAACACTAATACATAATTACTAAAACTAATCCAACACTAATGACATTAATACAGGAGCAGAGCCTAAATTACCTGTGTTTACCTATACTAGCTACTGCATCATGCTGCTGTGAAAAAAGGTCCATAGAATAGAAAGGAACAATAACAGGGATTACTTGTGAGTACTTCTCTTCTCCATCCAGGTCATCTTCCTCTTCCTCTTCATTTTCACGTATGTCAAAGTAGGACTCAGCCTCGGCTATTGGGACCCGCAGGGATGCAATGGTATGGTAGTTACTGGTCAGGATGCCATGGTTAAAGCTAGAGGCTTTGTCATGGGGCTCTGGTTCATCTGAGGTCACAAAGGTCAAAGGTAATACCTCCTTCATCATTGTGTCGTCTTCCTCACAACTGACTGCTAAAGTAAATGGACATTAAATCCAATTTAAAGCTTTTTTTCTTTACACATAACACTAATAAACAATAAACATCTGAAACATGGCTTGTACCACTGGACTGGTCTTGGTTGACTTGTTTCTTATTTCTCACTAAAGCCCAGATGTGTTCCAGGATCCAGAACTTGGTCCAGGCCACAGCCTGGTTAATCCGGTTTATGGCGATTTGTAAATTGTTTTCTCCTTCATCTTCTGGAGCTGCTAGATTATCACCACTGAAAGAACTCAGCAACAAGGCCAGGAACAGATTCAGGACCTGCAACAAAAGGGAAAAGCTTTAGAAACAGATTCATGGCCTAAAATAAGAAGAAACTAATTTAGGAACACATTCAGAATGAAAAAATAACAGTTTTATCAGTGAATGCAAGACAGGCACTGCTTGCTCAGTAAAACCTATAAATCAATATCAATTAAACCAAAACATGAAAGCTGTCTCTCGCCTCACATCTCAGTGTTCTGTCACAAAGCTTCTCTCATTGCCTGTTTACGTCATCCTTTGATTTACTGGCATCTTGTGGGTGCATTTAGCTATCATCTCTGGAAGCAGATTTAAATCTACTTGGCCTGGGCTTGGCAAGCCTGTGGAGCTCCAAAGTCAGCTCAAATGAAGTTGGACTCTGGCAGTGTCTGATGCAAAAAACTTGAGTGTGGTGAGAGCATGGAACAGCACTTTTGGACAGCCTCAAAGCAATTGTGGCAAGCTAATGTACAACTCATAATTCCTATTTATGTGTTTTTGTGGATTTGGAGAAGGCATTTGACCACATCCCTTGAGTATCCTGTGATGGTGACCAGGAGAAAAATGGCATTGTTCCTCCTGAACCCAAAATTCAACAAATGAACAGACTCACTCTCCAGTATCCCGACATAGATACTGGAGAGTGAGTCCCAGGGGGTTGAGGAGTGTGATCCCCCTGTAGTTGGAGCACACCCTCTTTTTCCCCCTTTTCACAAAGGGAAATGAGAGGCACTGTCCCAGGACTCTACTCAACATTGCAAAGGCGTGTCAACCAAGAGAGCCTCACAACATCCAGAGTCTTAAGGAACTTAGGGCAAATCTTGTCCACCCCAGGGGCATAGCCACGGACCAGTTGTGTGAGTCATCAGACGGTTTATCAGAGTCGCCATGAGGCCGTCAAAAAGTGCTGTTCCATGGTCTCACCAAACTCGTCCCACGCCCAAGTTTTTGCATCAGCCACTGTCAGAGCCCAATTCGTTTAGCCTGCCAGCACTTGTCAGCTGCCTCTGGAGTCCCACAGGCTAACCAAGCCCAATAAGACACCTCCTTTAGCCTGACAGCTCCCTTGATCTTCCGTGTTTCCCTTGCAGCCGTAGCCCCTTGCAGTAACCACAGCAATGGTGTGGAGGTGTGGAACATGATCTAATGGAACTCAATGTCACCAACCTCCATTAGAATGCCTTAAAAACTCCGCCAGAGGTGGGAGTTGAAGAGCTTTTGGATTTGGGCCTCTGTCAGACGTTCCTAGTGCACCCTCATGTTTGGGTACACCAGGTTTGTTTAGCATCTCACCACCAGTGCACCAATGTGCACCAATGTGCATGACAAATTTCCTTGGGCAAGATACTAACCTCAGGTTAATTTCTGATGCATCAATGCATGTGAATGTTAGATAGAAAGAGCATGGAAAAAAAATCTGCTGTGAATGGTTGATGAGGCTTGTGTTAAAACAAAAACGCTGGGTTTATCGTCTTTGCTTGCCTTTCTGTAAATGTCACCATATACCTTTGACTTTCAAAACCTGAAACAATAAGAAACTGATTTGGGAAAAAGCACTTTCTAGTCAGATACTCACCACCAGGTTTCCAATAACCAGGACCATCATGAAGACAATCAGACACATGGTCTGATCCGACACCTCCATACAGTCCCACATGGTCTCGATCCACTCACCGCACAGCACCCTGAAGATGATGAGGAAGGAGTGGAAGAAGTCATGCATATGCCAGCGAGGAAGCTCACAGTCCTCTGCAATGCGACAGACGCAGTCTTTATAGTTCTTCCCAAACAGCTGCATGCCGACGACAGCAAAGATGAAGACAATGATGGCAAGAACCAGAGTCAGGTTCCCAAGAGCCCCCACCGAGTTCCCGATGATCTTTATCAGCATGTTCAGGGTTGGCCAGGACTTGGCCAGCTTAAATACTCGCATCTGTAAAGGTGAAGAGGCATGTGAGATAAGGGTGAGAAGACTAGCACTAATATCTGGTCCATTAGTGCTCCGGTCCATTCGCACCAGAACCTCTCGCCATAAGAACAGTTTCTTCCCCTCTGCTGTTGGACACATGAACAATAACCATATGACTGTTCCCACCACTAACACATGACCCTACGCTGTGTTCACTGCATCATTCCATGTTTGGCACTGATCACCACCTGCACTCATGTATATATCTTTCAACGTAGCACTCTTAATTCTTATTCTCATGTATATATCTCATGCACATATCTTTCCACGTAGCACTTTTAATTCTTATCCCTACTTTTATTTTTTTCCATGTCTATTTAAGTGCTATTTATGACACTATGTTTGCACTGAAGCACCGCAGCAATTTCCTAATGTTGTAAACCTGCTCAACATTTGGCAATAAACCCCATTCTGATTCTGATTCTGATTCTGATTCTAATATCATTTTTCATTCACTTTCTGAGTAAGTGATGATGGTAATGACAATGATGATGATGCACTGACCAGTCGGAATGAGCGTAACACTGATAGGCCCTGAACGTTAGCTAATCCCAGTTCAACCAGACTCATGGTGACAATGATGCTGTCAAAGATGTTCCAGCCCACCTACAGCCATGACAAAAAGTACAAAAATGTTACTATAGGAACAGTTGTGAATCATCAGTAAACAAACGCAAAGTCTGACCTGGAAGTAGTAATACGGGTCCATGGCCAGAAGCTTAAGGACCATTTCAGCTGTAAAGATACCTGTGAAGACCTGGGGGTTTAGAGGTGAGGGGTCAGACATCCAAATATGTTAAGATCTTTACTGTGTTTAACAGAGTGTAACATTCATGTGAGCTGAATGCATCTAATCAGGATCACATTGTATGACTCTATCACTGACCAGATTCCCAACACTCAGCAGCTCCTCAAACTCCTCTGTCATTGGATAATGCTCCATAGCCATGAAGACAGTGTTGAGGACGATGCAGATGGTGATGGTGAGGTCCACAAATGGATCCATAACAATGATGAAGAGCCACTGCTTGAGCCATCGCCAACAGCCACAACAGTTCCATTTCAGGAAGATGTCAGCGAACACATACCAACATGGAGGACACGGCCTCTGGTCATCCTCAAATTCTGAAAGTCACAGCTGATTGGTGAAGCATGAGCTTTATTGAGATTTTCTCTAAAGGTCCAGATGTGCACATATCACATACAAATGTCACAGACCAATTAAATGGGATTTATGCAGTGTTCATTGTAAGACAAAGAGCTTCACAGAGGTTATAAGTACAGTGAAGGCTTTCTGTTTGTGTTATGCTTTTTCCCTGCATACTGTCACAAGCCAGAGATCAGAAGTCAAGTGAGATTGTTTAAAAATTTAGACTGAATTTCTATCTCCAGGTGAAGAAGGTTAATTTTCATCTCCCTTGTTCTTGCTGTAGCTATTACTCATTACCACTGTGGTTTAAATCTCTCCTCTGGAGTCTTTGTTTATTTCACCTTCTGCTGCATAGCAGTAGCTCAAAGTTAAATTCAACCTTTGGTTTAACATGTTTCTGCTGTTTGTGGGAAATACATGAAAGCTGTAATTGATTTGAGCTCATTAATGTGCCTATAAACATTTTAGACCAAATGTATTTGAAAGCAGCTGAACAATTACTATAGACATTTATGAACATTGGAGATGATGCTATTTGGACACTGTAGGTTGGTATTTTCAGCTGCAGCAGCTGTGATTTAAGACAGATGGATGATTGAACCCTCATGTTTATCTGGGTTTATGCTAACTTGGGACTCACTGAGGATGAATTTCGTGCCTCCTTTCACTTTCAAGCCAAAGATCTTTCTTTTTTTTTTTTTTTTTTTTTTTTTTAAATAAATAGGACAGGGGGAATGAATGAGAGAAAGAGGGGGAGAGAAAGAAAGAAAACCAAAGGGGAGAAGAGACGGTGAGAAGGGGGGGGGAAGAGAGAGAAAAAAAAAAAAAAAAAAAGAACTCCTGGGTCACCTGTATGGAGAAAAAAAAAAAACAAACAAAAAAAACAAACAGAGGAGACAGCAAACAACAAAGAGCAACATAATAATAGAGAAAACAAAGCACCATCACAATAAACTAGCTAGCCATAGATATCAATATTTACTAAATAATAAACGATATTGTGCAGCACGCAAGATAGACAGCGCACAGTGTGCTTTGAGGTAGCAGCCAAGAAAGCTTTAGTCCGCGTCTGTGAATACCCATGTGTGCATACCTGTGTGGATCAGCATGCTTGCATTCCAAAGGTTTCTCCATGTAATGATCTGCTAGGGAGTGTGGGGGGGCCACAGCCCCGTCCTCCAGGGTGTGAAGCGGGTATGGAGGAGATCAAAACTCCAGACATCCAGAGGCCCCCAGAACACAAGAGACCATGGAAGACCAACAGAGGGGCAGCCGCGCCACTGTTCCAGTAAGAGCTGAGGAGAGTCCCAGATGAGGGCTCGCCCAGCAGCCGCGGAGCAGAAGTCAGGGGGAGTTGCAGTGACGCGCCCGTGAGCTCCGCCGGCCCCCAGCTGCGCCTGAGTGACCGAGCCCCAGGCCGAGAGGCCGGGGGCACCCCACCTCCAAAGGGGCCCGAGCGAGCCCCAGGCCCCAGGCCCCGACAAGCGGCCGCCAAGGAGTGAGCCGGTGTGTACCCGGACGCCCACCCCCAGACACAAAGAACCACCAACACACCGACACCTGAGGGAGTCCGCCACCGGCAGGGGAAGTGGTGGTGGGTGGAGATAGGCCTCCAAACCTTGGAGGGCCTGAGGTGTCCCCAGAGAGGTGGCGTCTGATACCCAACCTGACATATAGACACAGACATACAGGCACACACAGACACAAACATCCATTCCCACCCTCATGCTCTCATATGCACTCACTCCACACTCAACCAACGTGGAGACAGACATAAAGAGACGCTGTACACACAATCACACTCCCCAAGCGTACTCTACAAACCGGGTCTAGGTACCCTTGTCCCTGGAGGGGGGAATTGCACCCAGACCCAGGTGGTGTTACCCTTTTCCCTGCGGTGGGGAGAGGCAGCCAAAGATCTTTCACGTATAAGGCCAGGTGTTAACCACTACACCACAGAGCCACTGAACACTGTTAGTATAGCACAGAGATTTTACCAGAGACTTCAAAATGCTTTTAAAGAGACTTTACATAGGGACCATTCAAATGAAAACGACCAGCTTCGTTTTTCCCGCAAGGTGCTCAACGTCTACCTCTGAACAGTTTGGCCTGGTTGGTCATAATGACAGGACATCCCACAGGCTCTGTGTTAGAGGTAACATGACACAGGTGTATGTACCTTCCATTGCATTGTGCTCTAGCTTGTGGCTGTTTAAATCTGTAGATGAATTTTTCTTCTGCAGTGTTGGGTCTGCATCCTCTAACAGCTCTGCCGTCCTGGTTGCCTGCTGTAATGAAACAAAGATTCAGCTGTGTTTAAATGATCCTGTGCAAGTTTTCATGCCAGTGATCAGACCTCCTCTTCTCTCCTCTTCAGCGCCTCCAGGATCTGAGCGTACTCCTCCTCCTTCTGTTTGGCTTCAGCGATGGTGGCTTGATTCTGCTCGGCGTACGCCATGGCGACCACAGCCAGGATGAGGTTAATGAGGTAAAATGACCCGAGGAAGATGACGACCACAAAGAAGATCATGTAGGTTTTACCGGCGGCTCGCAAAGTCTGCATAGAAACAAAAGAAGGACAGGTGGGCGGAACTGCTGTATGTGCTTTGGCTCTTGGTTTGTCTCATAATATATAAGATGTATGACTAGGGCTGCTCAATTAATCGAATTTTAATCACGATTACGATCTGGGCTTTCAACGATCATTAAAAATGACTGAGCCGATTATTAGCCCCTCCCTAATTTATCCACGACACCTTAAAGGCCGGTCCGTGAAAATATTGTCGGGCATAAACCGGTCCGTGGCGCAAAAAAGGTTGGAGACCGCTGATTAAGAGGACCCGAGGGAAGCTCGGAAAGCTAAGCAGAAGTTATTTGGAGAGTGACTGCCGTTGGTTGAAAAGAGAGTTTAAAAAAAAAAACTTCAGTGGTGTTGCACACTATTTTATATTATTTTTTTAAAGTCATTGTTAACCCTTTAAAGCCGGTCAGAGCAGCACGCTCCGTTTTGCGTAACTATTTTTAAATCCCTGTAGAACCTGAACCGTGTAAGCTAGCGCAATAATTTGTTTTGCATATGAAACCGGAGGAGTTGTACTTACATCTGATGCCATCAGCTTGTCCTCGGTCACGGTTTCGTTCCACATATAGCTTTGCAAAAATTGCATAAAAAGCGCTTGCAGGAACAAAAACATAATATTCCAGAAACACGCTTTGCCGTTCCTATCAGCTGTTCGTAACACTTCCCACAGTGAAATGATGCACATGCTGTTTTCTTTGCAAATTTGCATCATAGGATTGTTTTTTGTTTTTCCTGCAATATATAAAAATTGCTGTATCTCCAAAATAAAACTATGAAGACACTCAAAATAAATTTCCTGTGGTGGGAAACTATTTTTTGCAACTTTATTGTATTTAAAGTTTTGAGGGATAAACCTCTTAAATTTCTCCAAGTAGAAATATATGTAAACAAAACAAAAGCGATTTTCAATTTTTTTTGTAGTTTATTGCACTTTTTTGCAATTTATGTAATTACTATGGACTTAATGCATACATATTATTAAAATATGGACTATAACAGTTGTATTGATGTATAGCAACTTGAAATGCTCCCACAAATGGCACTACAGCATGTAAAAAAAATAATATAAGCTCTGGTGGACTTGGTTCTATAGTAGGTCTTAAAGGGTTAAATAAATATCGTCAAATAATCGTGATCTCAATTTCAGTGAAAATAATCGTGATTATCATTTTTGCCATAATCGAGCAGCCCTATGTATGACACTGTTGCCCTGTTTATGTTCTCATTTAATTCTGCACTCATTTATTTTGTGTTTATTTGGTAAAATGGTAAATGGCCCTTCTCTGTGCTGACGTCACACAGGTGTATTTGTTCTCTTTATGATGTTTATATCTACAGTTATGCTGTTTCAAGCTGTCAAATATTTCAAACGTCACACAAATATTTTTCATCCTAAATTCTGAGAAAGTTAGAAACCGAATGAAACGTAACATGGCAGTGCATCATGGGAAGTCAGGAAACAGACTGTATCTCAAAAATGGATGTAATGTCCAAATGCCATCCCTCAGTTCTCCATATGTTTCTTCCAAGGAGCCAGATTGTCTTGTAATTTAAAAAATTCTCTTGACCAATAGTTTTTCACGTTTTTTCAAGCTTTTTCAAAGTTCTTCTTTTTACATTGGATGTTTTTTCATCCATTTTCAATCCAGTCCTTGTCCCTGACCATTTTCAAATGAAATTTTTTTCTTGTGTGTATTGAGCCTCTGAACTCTGACCTATAAATCATTAACTCATACAAAGCTCTTTACTCAAGGGACAAACCAATGTTGTGGGAAACAGAGTGAAAAGCCTGAAGTATGCCAAATTACACAAGAACTGAAGTGAAAATCAGTCACGACAGGTCTGATGGAGCTACGTAATATTTTAAATCATCATCAGTAGAGTAGTCATCGGCCAGAAGTTTCCATCCACTCATCATGAGCATGAATCTCATAGTATTTTAGGGCTTTTGATGGTATCGGTGAACTGCAGTGAAGGATTGTATGTCACACATCATGAATCACTTTAAAAAACAAGAATTGGATGCAGAGGTTTGTGTACATACAGGCTGACACACACACACACACACACACACACACACACACACACACAGACATTTAAATTTGATTGTATTCGATGGTTTGGGCCCCAGGAAGACATGAAACCACTGTTGTGGAGGCTAATGGGGTTCCTTACAAATGAATAAACCTACAATAAACACACACACACACACAGACACATTATATTGATAAAGAGAGCTGATTTCCCCCATACTGGCTTCTCTTCATTAGCTCCCTGTTTACCCTCTCAAGGCAGGCGTTGCCGATTTGCAACAGTTAAAAACTAACAACCTGATTACCCCACATACATATTTTATGAGTTTGTTTTACTCAGAAGTACCACTGCAGGACTTGGTTGTGCATTAGCAACAAAAAGTTTAATTTGAGCCTGAGAGGGTTACATTTATTATGAATTTAAAATCATGCTCCTCACATACAAGGTCTTAAACAATCAGGTCCCATCTTATCTTAAATGCCATAACAGCATCCTAATAGAGCATTTTGCTGCAGAGTGCTCTCTAATATTGTAGGGTGTCGATTTTCAAGTGACTTGAGATAATTGGTGTGAACTGCTTCTATCCAAACATCAGTTTTCATTAGGAAAGAGTTTAGTGAACTCAAAAGCCAGTTAAGTAGTCGGTTTACTTTCTCGCAGAGACCAAATGGCTCCTGATTGATTGGAAAGTATGCAGCTTTTTCTACATGGAGGATGTGTCCATTTTTACAGTTTGTGGAAACAGCCTATAGTGGACCAGCGAGTTACTGACCAGCTGGAACAGATTTTCCCAGAAGTCCTGAGTCATGAGTCTGAAAAGAGCCAGGAACGCCCAACCGAAAGTGTCGTAGCTGGTGTAGCCGTAGTTTGGGTTTCTCCCTGCCTTCATACAGACGTAACCATCCGGACAGACCCTGGACACATTGTTGTCATCATCTGTGCTCATGTTAACATTACTATTATTGCCATTTACTATTATTTGTATCATTATGTTGACATACCCAGCATCAGAGCTGTTTCCACACAGCAGAGCATCAGCATGACCAGGATAGTAGTAATGGTTCTCTGTGACAGACAGACTGGGGTTACAGCTATGTTCTTCAGAGAAGCTTAATCCTAACCCTTAAAGTATTCCTACCTGGGTTGTTGATGTACTCGTAGAAGTCAAAGTTACTGCTTCCCGTGTTGTTGCTGTAAGTGTCATTGCCATAGAAACTGGTGTTAAGATTACTGTCTGACGTGTGGTTGCTAAGAAATGGTGGTGGCATCAGGACACATTTTTGCCTCAGGTTTCCCATGAAGAGCTGAAGACCAATCAGAGCGAAGACACTGAGGCAGAAAACTGTCAGAATCATGACATCAGCAAGCTTCTTCACTGATTGGATGAGAGCTCCAACAATTGTTTTCAGACCTGCGGATTGGATGGGTGTTAAAGTCTAATCACAAACATCAAAGTCATCACTACAGGGAGACGAAAATCGCTGGTTTTTTGGTGGTTAAACACGTTTTTTGTTTTTTAGGTGCACTTAACATCCAAAATCCAGTCATGTACACACACACTGACCAGGGATGACGGTAATCGTTTTAAGAGCTCGAAGAACTCGGAATGTCCTCAATGCCGACACATTTCCCAAATCCACAAATTCCGTCAAATATCTGGAATAGACACATCATCAACACCTTCATCTCTTATCATTGTCACTATTTTCATAATTTTTTTCACCTTTGTAATCATTCTAATCATCGTCACTTGCATCATCTTCCTTTAATTACTAAATGTTGTTTGAAATTTAACTATGAAGATGGAATATAAATAGCTTCCATCTAAAATAAAATATTTTGCTTTTACAGTTAAAGCTGCTTCTGAGGCTTCTTTTTTTCATTTTGCCAAATAAAATGAAATAAAATTACATCTGAACCGTATGCTGTCTGATTAATACATCAAATGTATGATTGATTATTACGCCATGCTGATGACCATGAAGTCCAGCCAATTCCACGGGTCTCTGAGGAAGGTGAAGTCTCCGATGCAGAATCCTCGAGACAAAACTTTGATAGATGCTTCAAATGTGTAGATGCCTGTGAACACATATCTGTTCAACAAGGAAACAGAGAAAATAAAAAACATAAAACTCATATCAGCAGGGTATTATAGCAGCACAGCAAAATCCCCAACTGGACTTAACACTGGATTTCTGACCATTACATATGTCTGTGTAGGTATCGGTCATCCAGGTCATGGTGGAGTTTGGAAAGAAAGTGACAGTTTTGTGAGGACATTTCACCTCTCATCACCTGACCATCTCACTCAGCTGATCAGGTTGGCTTGTATAGCAGGTACTAGTGATATTGTGTACATGATGGATGCATCACGTCACCCACTTGTTTTCTTACTCTCATGTCTCCATCACTCTGGAACAAGGTAAACCTGTACTCATCAGACCAAGTGACCTTCAGCACCCAGTCCTTGTGCTTTGTAGCAAACTAAGAGTTGCCTTCACATATACGCATGCTCTTACTTTCACGATTAAACAGGATTTCCTCTGCTGAAGTTTTACAATATGATCAGGATTTTTTTCTTATCACATTTCATGGAGGGAAATGAGAGTTTACATATATTCTTCCAGCAGAAATCAGGTTGCAGAGTGAAACGAGGAAAGTAAAGGAGAGCTGTAACACTTAATTATGATTTAAATCAAAGAAACTTTGATTCAGTTAGTTTAATGTTTGATTATTGTTTTTATGTGTCATGTGACTTCAACATGGTACTGTAACCACGTGCCTGGGGCGAACTAAACAACCAAATGACCAAAGCTGCTGAGACTAAGAATCGCTGCTGGAATACAAGAAGTCAAAAGAGGGAACGTGGGTAGTCCAAGGGTTTTTTCCAAAACCCTAACCCAGAGGTTCAGACAGGAGGAGAGAGAGCACGGGGAAAACACAGACATAACGGGCTGGGGAAACATGGAACAACCACAAAGGGAGACGAGGGCTCATAAATACACAGAGGGCACACAGGGGGAAGAGAGAGCACGGGGAGAACTTAGACATAACGGGCAGGGGAAACATGGAATAAAACATAAGGAGAGGCGAGGGCTCACAGATACACAGAGGGGCACACAGGGGGTAAAAGCCACGAAGGGAAAACACTTAGGGAACAACACAACAGGGCAACTCAGGAAACATGGCCTAAATAGGGAACAAAATACAAACATACAAGAAAACTAAGAATACTGGGCCAACATGGCCCAGGACCATGACACAGAGCACGTTTTCCAGCTGTTGCAGGATCTTTCTCTCAGCTTTCTGAGAATCTCTGTGCTCACTGATAAACATGTCACGTGGTGTCATAGAGACATCTGCAGAGACCCACCCACGATTATACTCCAGGGTCTCAGACAGCCACAAAACATGAAAAAACCCCCACACAATAACCTGAAACGTGATGTCACTTTAGAGAGAGAGAGAGAGAGAGAGAGAGAGAGAGAGAGAGAGAGTGAGAGAGAGAGAGAGTGAGTGTGTGTGCGCGCGTGCATGAACTCACTCGACTGTCTTGCTCCATGCTGGTGGGTCACTCATCGTCATAAACGCACAGTTGGTCAGAATCGTTACCATAATGAACAGACTGAATAAAGTTTTATTTGTAAGAAAAAAAATGTCATCCTGTTGTCATAAAGGCATACTGTGACATTATGCAGGTAGGGTGCAAACTATCGTAAAGGATATGAATGAATGAGGACCTTGATGGCTAAGATCCTGAGTGGGTTGAATGGACTCAGCAGGTGACAGGCGGGTTCAGCATTAAACCTGTAGATCACGTTTCCTTTACTGAGCACAATGAAGGTCTGCAGAGAGACAGACAGGTGAGACACAGGTGACAGGCAGACAGGTGGTATGGTGTTTCTCACCATCAGTATCAAATGATAACATGTAGACTGGTTGGGTAAAGTCCCACACAACCTCAAATATCCTCGAGAGGATAAAGAACTGGTCCATTGTTTCAACCATGACAAAAACTGCTCCTCCTGAATCCAGTGTTCTAGTAGCAAATGAACTCTTGTCTCTGGTACCCTGACATAAACAATTCCAGGAAAACTCAAGACGCTGTATAGGTGGAGCATCCACCCTCCAGTTCTCTTTCATAATGATGGGGACCACCTTCCCAGTCTGCCAATCCAGAGGAACCATCCCAGAGCTCCACATTGTGCTGCAGGTGTGTCAACTAGGAATGCCTTACTACTCAAGCTTTTCACAATGAGTACCACCTCATAAAATATATGGCTCTTGGAGTACTATCCTTATCAATTACATTAAAGTACAGTAGTATTGGCCTAATAAACACCAGATACAGTTTACACAGACAATTTTCTTATGAATGTTATTTTAACTGTCATAAACAGGATGTGACGAGTGATAATAATAACAACTGTACTGCATTAAACCATTCACAGAGGGTGGAATATCCGATCATTAAGTGATGACCTGATGAATCCTGCTTCTGGGTCCAAACCACTCTGCATTTATTAAGGCTGTTGTGTTTTTAGCGTGTTCTCTTTGTATCTTGTTTTATTTAATCTAAAACAGTCAGTGATCACTGTCGGCCTCTCTCGGATTTTACCATTACTATTCATTTTTTAAGCTCAGTTTTTAAAACCTTACAATGTAACTACAGCCCAGCCCATGCAGCAGTATGTTAATGACTAACCTTCTATTGCAGTTGTTCTCCTGACTGAAAATTGGTCCATTAACAGCATCCTGCCATGTGATTACATTTGTTCCTAACCATCGGGAACCCTCTTTGTGTGGAAAAAAAATTGCATTCGTCCTCCAACTTCAGTCACTGCTGTTTGGTTTTCTGTCTTCATTTACGTTGACAGTGAGAGCACTGCTGGCTGCGAAGGTTTACCACTCACTTGCAGAAGAAGCAGATCACATTCTCCTGGCTACCAGGAGCTTCAGCATCCAGGCGATAGTTCCCGACTTACTGACGACATCTCCCGCGCCCCCACCAATTCTCCCGGGGGCCTCTGACTCATCGATGGTGGCTGGGAACGTGGCACCTTGGCACCGCAGAAAAGGGCTGTGTTTTTACCATTAGCGTGACTGCCCTACAACATCCAGGGCTTTTAGAAACTCATGGTGAACCTAATCCACCCTAGGAGCCAGGCCTCCAAGAAACTGCTTAACTGTGTCAGTGACTCACCTCTAGTAATAGGCTAACTAAGCCCAATTCCTTCCCTTGTTCTCAGACTCTGCTAGCTCTACAGAAGCTATGCCAATAGGATTCAGGATGCCCTCAAAGTATTCCTTTCTATGACCAAGTCAGCTGAAGTAAGCAACAACCCACCCTGCTATAAACAGTTTAATTCGAGCACCTCTTTCCCCTTGTGATATTTTGCTTCATCTATAGCCTGAGTTCCCCTTCGCCTGTCGGTACCTGTCAGCTGCCTGTGGAGTCCCACAGGCTAACCAAGCCCAATGGCCCAGTGGCTCTATTCCCCTCTGGTGTCCACAATGTTGATTAGGGATCACGAGAGGTATCAACTGCTTTGCAGCTGCATCTCCTTGCAGCAGCCTAATCAATGAAGGTGTAGAACATTTCCAGCACACCCCCATGATATATTTGGGTGTGCCAGGTGTGTCTGGCATCTGCCCCTGCTACCTGATCCAACTCACCACCAATTGGTGATCAGTTGGCAGTTCAGCTCCTCTCTTCACCTGAGGGCTCAGAACATATGGCCGTAGATATGATAATACAATTACAGAAATGTGTTGTACACTTATGGACATCCTTATGTTCAAACATATATTTCTTTAAACAAAAGCACCTTCTTCGACTGGTAGAAAGGATCCAACTCTTCCAGTGGGGTGTTGAGAAACTCAGGAGGTGGGTCTCCATATATAAGGGGAAGAGGTTTTCCGGCCTCCAGGTCACTGGCTGGTTTAGGAAGATCTTCCTCTGCAATCTGTGGCACAGCCAGAGTATGGATTATATGTTTTCAGAGTCCTGATTACTTATCCTTAGCTGATCAGTCAGTATATTATATACCTCAATGTTGTTCTCCTTTCTTATCTGACATTCCTTTTCTTCAGCTTCATGGCGCCGTTGGATTTCCTCCAGTGATGCTGGTGTGAATCGTTTAAAAATCTCTGAACCAATAGGGGGCAAAAGAGGTGCCATGTTGGCATCATGCAGAATCTCCTGAACTTCCCTAGTTCACCTGTCACCTGTAGGGAAAGAAAATGCAGGGGATTTAAGCCCTTCATTAGAAAGGAGCACCATGATGTCACGGTGAAACTAACTAAAAGCGAACTAAGTCAAACAAGAACCACAAGAAAAATGTGACTGTAAATAAAGTGTGAATAATTACGAGAATCAATTAGAAAGTTCACTGGTAATCTGAAATGACGTGACTATTAAAAATACGTTCTACCTTCCTGCCTGGAGCGTTTAAATGTTGTTCACAGCTCAACACTTTCTCTCATATTTTAGAGTCTTTACCTTGGGCCGGAGCTTCCTGCCGTCATGTGGTAGTTATAAGTAAAGCTAAATCAAAACTACAACATTAAATCAGAATGCAGTATCTCACTATACTTCACTTGAGCTTTCATGTTTTCAGTGTTGCTGGTGTTGACCCCACCCTTGCGTTACTATGGCACCAGCAGCTGTTGGGAGTCATCAATTTAACCCTTGGGTGTAAAATTACAGTGAGTACGATGACCTGGCTCATTCCAACACACACACACACACACACACACACACACACACACACACACACACACACATCCTTTCAGTGTTTCTACATGATTTTCTTTCATACCCTCTTCACCTCTCATTGAACCCCTACATTGTTTTGTATTTTAGCTGGATATAAACTCATCCACCGTGACTCCGACATGTAGCATGTTATAAAAACTTCTTTCAGTGAATATAATCATCACTATTGATCACACTGATGATTGACTACATTTTACAGTAGACTCAGCAGAGAAACTGCATGTCTCCCAGCTCGTCTGTCAGCTCAGTGACTCTGCTGGTTCCCACAAATATTAGGCTACAGGAAGCTTAATAGAGACGCTCACACACACTTTGAATCAGTCCAAAGAATTCATTATTACCTCAAACACTAAGTAACACCTGTGTTAAAATGTTGTTTCATCACATGTAAGAATAACAGATTTAAAATAAATGTAATAACTTTCACTAACATCAATCAGAACAAACACATTTAAAGCTTCGTTAACATTCAGCTCAAAACATTAACTCTCATTAAAAGTGCCACTGCTGTGGAAACACAAAACACACACACACACATGCACATTCATGAACATACAAACACATTAAAGCACAATAGGTCAAATGTAACCACAGAAAATCTGATGATGGCACAAAACCAGGCTTACAGTGAGAGCTGCTGTAGCTGCGTCCTCTGATTTAACCTGAAAGTGTGTGTGTGTGCATTTATATGTCTTTGTTTGTCAATGTGTGCATGTGTTTGTGTGTTTGTGTGAATGTTTGTGTGTCCATCAGTGACATGTCATTCAGCCTCTTGTTCTGGTGATAGCCGGCGCCACACACAGACTGACAGACAGTAATGTTTTGATTCACCACAAGATGGCATCAGAGACCACTTTACATCACTTTACATTCACAGTGACCATTTTAAGTAAAAAACCCATTATGACTAATAGTAATAAACATAATTCATGATAGATTAAATCTGACGTCTGTCCAGACTTTGTTATTCTTTAGCTCCTGTCCCGTTGTTAGATTTAGCTGTGTGTATTCCCAGGTGTCTCTCCTTGGCCCTCATCAGCTCTTGTATTTATTCCCTCAGTTTGCCTTAGTCCATTGTCACATCATCTTGTTTCCTGCTTATCGTACCTCCTATTTTGTAATTTTCCAGAGTTCAAGTCGGTTTCCTAGCTGCCAGTGTGTCTGTTTTTTTGGCATGTTGGTTTTCCATCAATAAAAGATTATGTCATTTGAATGCCTGCCTAACTAAGAGGTCTTCATTAAACCTGACATCCAGAGAAGTTCTTAAGTCCCCACATGGTTTGATCGTGTTCTGGTCCTAATGGTGGCAGTGAAACCTCACTGTTAATGCATAAGGCCGGAATTCACAGCAGTATGAGGACCTGATTCGTGACGTCTAACACGGATCAAAAAAGTCTGTTTATATGCAGATGACATTCTGATTTTGTGTTCACATCGACAACAAGCAGTTTTCCAGCACAAATCTTCAGCCTGTGAATCCAGAATATTTCATAAACTTCCCTGGAAAACATTCAGCTGCAGAAAAGGAAAAAGGAGATTTTATCAAGCTGACTGAGCTTCTTAAAGGCTTTCCTTTGTCCACAATCGAATCCCGTTTATCTGAAAAACTTTTTTTTTACACCTTTAAGGAAGGAAAGGAAAGTCTGAGTGACTCCGAGAACAAAATACATAAATCAGCTCACACTAACACTATCAGAGGGCACACACCCACAGATGCATTAAAAGCAGAAGGACTTTTCTCTATCGGTGTGACACAACATCATCACACCCTGCTGGAACAACAACACAGATAACTCTGCGTGTGTGTGTGTGTGTGTGTGTGTAACCATAGCCTGCAGAATGCTGTTGGATGTGCTCAGTAACGTTTGGTATTTCCTGTCTCCCTCTTGGCTCTGTTGGTCTTTGAGCAGGAAGTGAATGACAGACTACAGCTGCAGACGCCTCCTACAGGCAGGGGGTGCTGTTCCACATTTCATTTTAAAGAAACATTTATTCAGTTATTTGGGAACTTAAACATCATACCAACTTGAACATCATAACAACCTGTTCCCCAAAGAACAGTCTAAGGTGTGTGTGTGTCTTTAAGTCTTTGTAAATCGGTGAGCAATATTTAAACTATATCGACTTTAAACAGCACAGCGTGTGACCACAGAGCACCAATATGAAACAGCTGACTGTCATGTGACTAATGTAGGGCCTGTCATTCAGTCTGAATTTACCACAATTTGCAGCAATAATAACAAATACACACACACACAGAGGGTTTCCATACTGAGCTCGTCTTCAGATCACCTTCTGTTGGTGCTCACCTCACTCTTTCTACTGATCCAAAACATGGAGGACAGAAAGTGACCACATGACAGAAACAAAGACTGCAGTCGTGTCCTGAGACTTGGAGCTACCTGAACAATCTTCATGTGAGAGACAGATGGGAGCTCCGATATGTGAGCGAGCTGCCTTCTGTTGGAATGGAATCATTTCAGTGTCTCACTCACTGTTTTTCTATTGCACAGAGTTAGAAGACTGTGTGATGCATGAGTACAGAGCTAGCCTATGTCTGACATTGCACACTAACGTTGACTTTCCCGTTAGAGTTTCTGACTCTTACCTCCGTGACGTGGTTTGCTTTGTGCAGAACCGTCGCTCACTGTTTACCACAGCTGTTTGAAGTTTTTATATTATTAGTAATGTTTTGTCTTTCTGTGTGTCATGATTGGATGGCTGGAACCTCCTGAAGATCTGAACAGCAAAGCTCTGCAGTCATCTACTTAAATCAATTCAGAAGTGCTGATGGCTGTTTTTGAACTGTTTAACGTCACCCCAGCTGGTTTGTGGTTTGTTGCAGACAAATTTGTCTTGTCTGAATATTGTCAGTGTCAAATTTTGCTGTGTGAGTTTCTCTGATTGAGACATTCCCAAGTTCACTGACAGCAAGTTCAGATTCTACAATTTCTCTCTGAAATCTCTGCGGACAAGAACCAAGCTGCAGAGTCGAGCAGCTGACAGACACCAGCACACACACACACAAACATGCAGATACACACACACACACACGCAAACATGGAGATACACACACACACACACACACACACACACACACACACACACACACGTGCTTCTGTCTGTACGGATTCTGCGAGGATCACATTGCAAATCAGATGCCAAGAAACTTGTAACTATAAATCCTCCAACCTTCTGCCATCACGCATGTGTGCATGTGTGGGTGTTTCATTCAGTTATGCTTCTCTTCAACTCTGAAAACTACATTAAATAAAAACAGGTTATGCCGGCTTGTACACATACACGAGAGACACGAGAGTTCTTCCTTACTGATGTTTACTGTGCTTCTCTTAACATACACAGGTACACCGTAGAACTGGTGAATACAAATGTACAAGAAAACTATATTTCAGCATTAAAACATATTGCAATATAAAATTCACAAAATATAAACAAACATACCACTTTGGCCTGCAAGTAGACAAACCGGTGTAATTGGAACTTAGGACTTATTTCTTCTTTAACATTCACACGGCTAGACCGTCACCATGAGCAGCTTCTCTGACCTTACTTCCCAAAACAGGAAGTAACCTCTGCTCTTACCTTATACTTACAAAATTAACCGGTTATTTTCCATGTATCAAATTAACTGTACACCAATCCGGTATGCAAAAAAAAAAGGAAAATGTTTATGCTCAACATAAAAATAAAACATACAAAATAAAATGCGTTAATTACATTATCATTACAAGAGCTGGTCAAAATGTGGTCAAATACTAACATTTCACCAACTGTTACACAGGTTATAAATTAACACAACAAAGAGGCAGGTAAAAATGAATGGCAAAATACTCAAATAAGGAAAACAAAACAGGATGCCTCTGTATTTTCTCCCGGAGCTCAGGCTCTGGAAGACAAAGCAGGAAGATTTTAAGAGTTGGGATTAACAGAGGTTCTTATCAGTTTTGTTCCACTTATGGAGGATTGTATGCATCCTCATTTCCTGCCTCTAAATACAACCTGCTGTGTCCTGCACTAAACTATTCAGTGTGAACATATCAGTGTCAGGGTTCCTGGGTCGGTGACCCAGTGTTTTCAGTTTTGTTCATGTTCAGTTTATTTTTCCACTTCCATGTGCTCACTTCCTGCTTTTCCTGTGTCAGCTCGTCTTGTGTCATTAGCCAGATTATGTTCAGCTGTGTACTCACCGGTCTCTCATTATCATGCTCATCAGTCTGTGTATTTAAGCCCTCTGTTTCTACTCGTTCACGGTCATGTCATTGATGTTGTTCCTGTCGCGTGTTCAGTTCAGTCATCCAGCCAGTTAGTCTACCAGTCCGTTAAGTTCAGCCAGCCGTCCTATCATCTTTTGTCTCCATGTTCAATAAACCTCATTCTGCACCAAGAGTCCTGCGTGTGGGTCATCTCTTCCTCGCCTCCGCACACAACCTCTGACAATCAGGCTCTGTGAGATTAGGAAACTGAAGAAAATCTCAAAGATATGTTAGAAGAAATGTGCAAAAATAAGTTTATTACAGGAAAATTACCTCATGATATTTACCGAGCAAAGCCACTGACAGATGAGAAACTATGAAATCGTTGTTTTCCTTAATTTTATCCATGTATCTATTTAACTGTAAAGTGTTGTGTCATTCATTAGTTAACCTGGCATGCAATTTTTAATAATGCCGGTACACAAGGTGTCCCCGCAATTTAACACAATTTAAAACAACGTGTTATTTAATAGATGTCTGAAAAAATTTGTTTATTTCAGTTTTATTATTTCTTGATATTTTTTGCTTCTAAGACCAGCGTCTCCTGATCCTAGGCGACAGATAAGAGAGACCTTGATCAGGATTCACACTAAACAAAATAAGTTTAACTCTAGAAGACGTTTCTGAAACTAAGATTGTATCACTTAATGTTACTATTGGTGGCTTTAACTGATACATTTGATATGATGTTAGCCAATTTTCCCACTCTATCACACTGATGGTTTAAAGACTTTGCCCATTAAAAGGCTGCCATCTCCTGGTTAGTGTAACGTTAGCCCCATTTTCGTTGTGGTTTAGTCTGTGTCATTCACTCAGAAACACTCAGTTGTCTTTTATGTATTCAGCTTGTGAAGAAGACGCCATGATTAGTGGGCCTGAATGTATTCAGTGATTATCTGTTGAAAATGACAACAAATAACTTTTTAGTTGTCATCTTAAGGTCGTGCTTGTGGCACCATGTGGGGCAGTTTGCAGGTTAAGCTGCAGGATTTTGGAATCCTGTTTTCGGTGAATTCTGTTAACCCTTAAAGTAGAGCTTCCCAAAGTGTGGGGCCAACCCCCTACAGGGGGCGCAGAGCCATTGCAGGAGGGGCACTGTATGAAAAGGAAAATAAATAAATAAACGCTTGGACACTGCTAGCATAATGGACAGGTTTGTGACGGGGCTCCCCAGGGCTCTAGACTAACTTTTTGCCATGGGGGCACCGGTGCGCCTAACTTTAAAAAAATAGGTGCACCGGCACAAAAGTTAGGCGCACTCCAATTTTTCAACCGCATCACTTAACACCGCAGTTTTACATGTGCAGTTTTTTGGGGGGGAAATTGCAGTCCATACAGACAACATTCACTTCTGAATGATTAACAGTCTTGTGCTTAAAGTGCTTTGTCAATATTGTAGAAAATGTCAAACTTAATCATCATCTCGGCCTCCTCTGACGACCTTTTTGCTGCTGTCCGCTGCTGAAAGGCAGTGGTAGAGGGACACTTGGGCAGTGTATTTATTGCAGCATATAATGTGTTTTCTGGATACACTGTGCTTTTTCAGCATTCACAGATTGATGGCACTGTGTCAGAGCACTGGCTATGAATTTCAGACAGATCAGGCCTTAACATAACAAAAAAGTTATCAATACAGGGAGTGCAGAATTATTAGGCAAATGAGTATTTTGTCCACATCATCCTCTTCATGCATGTTGTCTCACTCCAAGCTGTATAGGCTCGAAAGCCTACTACCAATTAAGCATATTAGGTGATGTGCATCTCTGTAATGAGAAGGGGTGTGGTCTAATGACATCAACACCCTATATCAGGAGTGTATAATTATTAGGCAACTTCCTTTCCTTTGGCAAAATGGGTCAAAAGAAGGACTTGACAGGCTCAGAAAAGTCAAAAATAGTGAGATATCTTGCAGAGGGATGCAGCAGTCTCAAAATTGCAAAGCTTCTGAAGCGTGATCATCGAACAATCAAGCGTTTCTGTCATGGTCCTGTGGCCATGACTCAGTGACTTTGTGTTTATGTTCTTTATTGTTATTACTTTCATTATTATTTGTGGCTGTTTTGGGATGGTTTGTGTTTGGGATTTTAGATACTGGGTTCTGGGTTTGTGCTCCCTCTATTGGTCCCTGGTGTTAGTGTTCCCCTGTCTCGTCAGGTTAATCAGGTCCAGCTGTTTCCCCCACCTGTGTGTGATTTCCCAGTGTCTCTCTGTGTACTTATAGTGTGTGTTTTCCTCTGCTCCTCGTCGCGTCGTCTGTGTTCACACCCTGTGAAATTCCCTGCGTGCTCTCCCTGCTGTTTCTCACTTCGATGTTCAGGTTTGTCACTCCTTGGCTTAGTTTCTCCCAGTTTAGTTCATCCTTAGTTCTGTTTGCCATCTCCACTTTATGTTTGGTATTGTTAATAAATCACCCTCACGTCTGAATAAGTGCTGCATTTGAGTCCTCCTTTCCACCCTTCACACGGCCGCTGACCCGAGCCGTGACAGTTTCATTCAAAATAGTCAACAGGGTCGCAAGAAGCGTGTGGAAAAACCAAGGCGCAAAATAACTGCCCATGAACTGAGAAAAGTCAAGCGTGCAGCTGCCAAGATGCCACTTGCCACCAGAGCTGCAACATCACTGGAGTACCCAAAAGCACAAGGTGTGCAATACTCCGAGACATGGCCAAGGTAAGAAAGGCTGAAAGACGACCACCACTGAACAAGACACACAAGCTGAAACGTCAAGACTGGGCCAAGAAATATCTCAAGACTGGTTTTTCTAAGGTTTTATGGACTGATGAAATGAGAGTGAGTCTTGATGGGCCAGATGGATGGGCCCGTGGCTGGATTGGTAAAGGGCAGAGAGCTCCAGTCCGACTCAGACGCCAGCAAGGTGGAGGTGGAGTACTGGTTTGGGCTGGTATCATCAAAGATGAGCTTGTGGGGCCTTTTCGGGTTGAGGATGGAGTCAAGCTCAACTCCCAGTCCTACTGCCAGTTTCTGGAAGACACCTTCTTCAAGCAGTGGTACAGGAAGAAGTCTGCATCCTTCAAGAAAAACATGATTTTTATGCAGGACAATGCTCCATCACACGCGTCCAAGTACTCCACAGCGTGGCTGGCAAGAAAGGGTATAAAAGAAGAAAAACTAATGACATGGCCTCCTTGTTCACCTGATCTGAACCCCATTGTGGTCCATCATCAAATGTGAGATTTACAAGAAGGGAAAACAGTACACCTCTCTGAACAGTGTCTGGGAGGCTGTGGTTGCTGTTGCACGCAATGTTGATGGTGAACAGATCAAAACACTGACAGAATCCATGGATGGCAGGCTTTTGAATGTCCTTGCAAAGAAAGGTAGCTATATTGGTCGCTGATTTGTTTTTGTTTTGTTTTTGAATGTCAGAAATGTATATTTGTGAATGTGGAGATGTTATATTGGTGTCACTGGTAAAAATAAATAATTGAAATGGGTATATATTTGTTTTTTGTTAAGTTGCCTAATAATTATGCACAGTAATAGTCACCTGCACACACAGATATCCCCCTAAAATAGCTAAAACTAAAAACAAACTAAAAACGACTTCCAAAAACATTCAGCTTTGATATTAATGAGTTTTTTGGGTTCATTGAGAACATGTTTGTTGTTCAATAATAAAATTATTCCTCAAAAATACAACTTGCCTAATAATTCTGCACTCCCTGTAGTTCTTTTCATCTTTTCTTGTTACCCACAGCTACATCTACTTCTGTCAGGCCTAGGCTGCTCACTAGGGCTGGGTATCATCACTGATTTCTATAATCCATTCGATTCCGGTTCTCAACATCCTGATTCGATTCAATTTAGCCTCAGACAGTCAGAAATATTATAATTCTGATCATTCATCAGTACTGATACATGTGAGACTTCATCAGAATTGTGAACATCACTGCAGATGCCTTTGTGTCAAAGTAACTGAGAATAAAACACAAAAAAATTTAAAAAGTTAGAATTTCTTCAGTACTGAACAGCAGAAATTAGGCTTTCTTGTCCGAGGTCATTTAAGTGAAAAAAGGAAAAAGAAAAAGACAGCGGCCGACAGCGCTGTAAACAACGGTACACTGATGGGTAATAAGCGAATGAATAATGCAAAAAACAGAGATTTGAGACGGGAAACTGTTTTTGAAGTACAGGGAGAGAGAGAGAGAGAGAGAGAGAGAGAGAGAGAGAGCTGTGCATGAAGTGTGATTTTTATCGTGGTGGAAGCAAAACAGCAAAACTCAGAGGGAATTCATGACGACATTTATCAAATATGAAGCGTAGTTTGCTGCTTCTTTTGCTGCTGGCTCGGTGAATTTTGGTTGGAGAGACAAAACCTGCAGCTCAGAATCAGCGCAAAAAGACGTAAATACAGAGCAGACCCGACGCATCAGAATCGCTAAGCTCCGACAGCGTGTCTGTCTGCGGGCCGTCGGGTGAGAAAGCTGAGAAAGACAAAGCTGATTCTTATGTGTCGGGTCCGCTCTGTATTTACGCCTTTGTGTGGAATCCGTGTACCTGCTCTCATTTGCTGTTTGGTGGTTGTTGAAATAGTTTTTTGAGCTTTAATCTGAGAATCTGGCGTTTCTGGCAAAACACAGTTATATTTAAAATTCAATTCAGGATTTAATGAATCGGTATCGCTTTATTCAAGCTACTTACCTCCCTCTTCCACCTGCACTTTCAACTGGACCATGGCCAATCAGAGAGGTCCCGCCCCTGACTATCTCTGATTGGTTTGGTCCATGATAGGGGCATAATGTGTGTCTGTTGTTGACCACACGGAGAGTTGCAGAGATTTATTTTTTTTTTTTTTTGTTACCCGAACAGTTGGTTGCACCGGTGCGACCAAATTTTTTTTTAGTCGCACCACTGAAAAGTTTGGTCGCATTTGTGACCAAATTGGTTGCATTCTAGAGTCCTGGGGCTCCCACACAAACACAATACAGGAGATGAAACATCGCTGAATATGTTTCCAAACCAACTTCATTCTAAGCCAAAGACTAGAAAATATGGTGAAGCATGTCTGCCCTTTGGCTTCACCTGCACAAATGCCAAGGTAGGTCTCCCTGCAGAATTGGTTTTCCTTGCGTCGGGAACACGCGCTGGGCTCTTCAAATCACGGACAAACAGAGTCCCACAGCTGTTTATGTTTTTGAACCCATTTTGCACAAAGAGGCACATTGATAGCAGTGTTGAATATTATTACACAGGAAAAAAAACAACTACAACTAAAATAATCACACCGTGACACCTCTGCCTTTCTAAATGTATATGTAAGCGTGTAAAACCTGCAGATTGTCAGATTAACAGTATTTTGTCTCTATCTGCCATTCTGCAATTCATCTCATGGTAAATGGCCTGTATTTTATATAGCGCTTTACTAGTCCCTAAGGACCCCAAAGAGCTTTACATATCCAGTCATCCACCCATTCACACACACATTCACACACTGGTGATGGCAAGCTACATTGTAGCCACAGCCACCCTGGGGCGCACTGACAGAGGCGAGGCTGCCGGACACTGGCGCCACCGGGCCCTCTGACCACCACCAGTAGGCAACGGGTGAAGTGTCTTGCGCAAGGATACAACGGGGCTCGAACCGGCAACCGTCCGATTACAAGGCGAACTCCCAACTCTTGAGCCACGATCGCCCCTGTAAACATGTAAACAATAACGTGGTGCACAGCGTGACGTGAAAAAAAGGCACATACCTTTGACGTTGCGTGACGAACTCTGTATTCCTCGTCCACACGTAAACGCAAAAAAGGAGTTTAAAAAAAACCTGTTTTCGGTGATTCGAAACGCAGTTTACGTGTGGTTTACCCGTGTAGAATCAGAATCAGAATGGGGTTTATTGCCAAATGTTGAGCAGGTTTACAACATTAGGAAATTGCTGCGGTGCTTCAGTGCAAACATAGTGTCATAAATAGCACTTAAATAGACATGGAAAAAAATAAAAGTAGGGATAAGAATTAAAAGTGCTACGTGGGAAGATATGTGCATGAGATATACATGAGATATATACATGAGAATAAGAATTAAGAGTGCTACGTTGAAAGATATATACATGAGTGCAGGTGGTGATCAGTGCCAAACATGGAATGATGCAGTGACACAGCGTAGGGTCATGTGTTAGTGGTGGGAACAGTCATATGGTTATTGTTCATGTGTCCAACAGCAGAGGGGAAGAAACTGTTCTTATGGCGAGAGGTTCTGGTGCGAATGGACCGGAGCCTCCTGCCTGAGGGGAGCAGGTCAAACAGACTGTGTCCAGGGTGAGAAGGGTCAGCTGAGATCCGAGCTGCACGCCGCAATGTCCTGGAGGTGTACAGGTCCTGCAAAGATGGGAGTCTGCAGCCAATCACCTTCTCAGCAGAGCGCACAACACGCTGCAGTCTCTGTTTGTCCCTGATAGTGGCTCCAGCGTACCACACGGTGATGGAGGAGGTGAGGATGGACTCGATGATTGCAGTGTAGAACTGCATCATCGTCCGTGTTGGCAGGTTGAATTTCTTCAGCTGCCTCAGGAAGTACATCCTCTGCTGGGCTTTCTTGATGACGGAGGTGATGGTGGGCTCCCACTTCAGGTCCTGGGTGATGGTGGTACCCAGGAAGCGGAATGAGTCCACAGAGGTGATGGGGGTGTCAGTCAGGATGATGGGGGGGAGTGGGGCTGTGTGCTTCCTGAAGTCCACAATAATCTCCACTGTCTTCTGGGCATTCAGCACCAGGTTGTTGTGGCTGCACCAGGACACCAGACGTTCAACCTCCCTCCTGTAGGCAGACTCGTCCCCGTCCGAGATGAGTCCAATAACGGTGGTGTCATCTGCAAACTTGATTAGCTTGACAGACTGGTGGGTGGAGGTGCAGCAGTTGGTGTACAGGGAGAAGAGCAGAGGAGAAAGAACACAGCCCTGAGGGGAGCCGGTGCTGATGGTCCGGGAGTCCGAGACATTCTTTCCCAGCCTCACATGCTGCTTCCTGTCCGTCAGGAAGTCAGTGATCCACCGGCAGATGGGATCAGGCACATTCATCTGGGAAAGCTTGCCTCGGAGATGGTCTGGAAGGATGGTGTTGAAGGCAGAGCTGAAGTCCACAAACAGGATCCTGGCGTAGGTTCCTGGGGAGTCCAGATGCTGCAGGATGAAGTGTAGGGCCATGTTGATGGCGTCGTCTACAGACCTGTTGGCTCTATATGCAAACTGCAGGGGGTCCAGGAGGGGGGCCGTGAGGGTCCTGAGATGGGAGAGAACTAGGCGCTCAAAAGACTTCATGACCACAGATGTCAGAGCCACGGGTCTGTAGTAATTTAGTCCAGTGATCCTAGGTTTCTTGGGGACAGGGATTATGGTGGAGGACTTGAAGCAGGAAGGCACATGACATGCCTGCAGTGAGGAGTTGAAAATGCCAGAAAACACTGGGGCCAGCTCGTTTGCACAGTGTCTGAGGGTGGCAGGAGACACACCGTCTGGGCCAGGAGCTTTTCGAGCATTCAGACTCTTAAACTGCTTCCTCACATCTGCTTCATGAATATGAAGAGTTGTGGTGGGAGGAGGTGGTGTGAAATCCTCTTTTGTGTGGGGTGAGGAGGGGGGTGTTGTAGGTGAACGGTTTGAAGGTGGTGATGGCTCTATGGAGGGGGGAGAGGTGGGGGAATTAGTGTCCAAAGTGTCTCTATTGTTGGGGCCGTTGGAGGTGTGAAGGCTGCCTGATGGCTCGTCAAAACGGCAGTAGAAGTCGTTTAGGTGTAGGTGTGGACGTAGCGTAAAAGAATTAGTAGTGTATTTTATTACTACCTGTAATTTATTGCAGTTTACTTGTATTTGCTTAATTGTTTACTAAATGTTTCAGGTGTTAAATAAACCGCAATGGAGTAACAAAATATGGGTGTGTGTGGTTGGAGGATGTGTTTGTGGTGGGGGGAGGGGGGGGGAGCAACATTTTTCTTGTAAAACTAAGGGGGGCCCAGCAAAAAACGTTTGGGAACCACTGCCTTAAAGTATGATACGATGGAATTATCAGTTATTTAAATAGCTAACATTAACTTGTTGGACGATTCATGCTTACCAGAGGTGACTAATGCTACTTTATTTGAGGTTGGATAAAGGTAAATTTACAGTTTACTAAAGTTAGTACTACTGTGAAACACACAGGTGAACTTGGCACCAGTTTCACTTGTAGAGTTTTTTTTCTGTAAATGAAACACTCTTTCTGGAACTAGTTCTCCTTATGCTAACATTTAGCATCAGCATTAGATAAAGTTTATTTGTCTACATTTTTCTGCTCATTGGCACTGCCTGGTGGTGAAACCTGTGTAACACACCGTGACATATTTATCAGGTTAAACATGTACAAGATATGAAAGACTGACAAGAAGACAAATTGTACTCTCTATGGAAATAACAGCATTAACCAAAGTTAAGTTCATGTAGCTAATCCTGACTGTAACTGAACTTGCCTGACATCTACTCAGGCAAGTTCAAGTGATGTGGTTACTGTCGTATCTGTGAGCAACTGAACTCTCCATGTGTGAAGAGGCCAAGCATGTAAAGGTGCAGAGGCTGACATAGGTTAAATTTGTACCCATCAGGCATGGAAGCTTTATCTTCCCAATCTCTGGCTGTAGTCCTTATTTCATATAAATGTCATTAATATGTAGGGTTAATCTTTAGATCAGATTTTCAATTGACCCTGGTGATGTTACTCCTCACACAGTTACTGAGGAGATCCTTTCACCCTTTACTTGATCAACAAAAAAGGTAGCAAAAAGCTGAAGTGAGTCATGCAACATTGTTTGTTACGAAACTACTGTTAATAGTTACTTACGAATCCTTGAGGCCAAGTCCATAACATGTAACTGTTTCAATTAGATTGATTGTCATTTTAACTGACTTTTTTATTTTTGTTTGAATTTTATAGAATTTTATTTTATTTTTTATTTGTATTCTTTCACTTATTGTTGCATGTGTGTTGTTGCTGCCTGTGTTTGAGTCATTTCTGTAACTGTGAGACATCTGCTGCTGCCTATCTTGGCCAGGTCTCCCTTGAAAATGAGGTTTTTAATCTCAATGGGATCTTCCTGGTTAAATAAAGGTTAATAAATAAATAAATAATAACTGACAACCCACTGGAGGAGAAAAAGACATTCTAGTACTTCTAAATGAATACAACAAAGAACCAAAAACTAACAGCACCTTGTCAAAGTCATTCAACGCAAGATCAAGACATGAAACATGATGAACAAAGCTGAAAGTGCTACTGTCACATCTGCTGAGGCAGACGGAGATGAGAGATTGTGGTCCCAAATGCAGATGGAGACAGAGACGGAGAAGGCTTTAACAGAACACTGCACAACTACAATACAAAAACCTGAACCGCGAAACCTGGAACCTGGGAAACATAAGGGAGGTAAGCAGATGAGCCAACAACAGGAAAGACAAAGGACTAACCACACAGAGGAGAGCCAGATGGAATGAATCTGTACATGTAAATGTCTTTGACATATTGATTATGAAGAGCTTTGGAAAACACATCTGACAGGGTTATGTGTTGGGAATGAGAATGCTCTGGACTCTGACAGCCTCTGCTTTAGGATGTCATGGGTTTTCCTGGGGACCTGAACACTTGAATAAATTGTTGCATTCTTATTTACAAAGCCTGGGGCATTTATTGCTAAAGAATGTCACAGTAGCAGACCATCCATCCATCCATTCACTTCCACTTATCCTTTTCAGGGTAACGGGGGGCGCTGGAGCCTATCCCAGCTGTCATAGGGCGAGAGGCGGGGCACACCCTGGACAGGTCGCCAGTCTGTTGCACACAGAGACAGACAACCATTCGCGCTCGCATTCACTCCCGCATTCACACCTATACCTGCAGACCTAACCTACCCAACCCGGGCAGCAGCATAACTTATGTATGGAGTACAGGCCTGTGAGGCTAGAAGCTGCTAGCACACGTGATTAAACTATTGCACCTGTCGGTTCTCAAGAAAAGCTCGTTTTAGCAACCGGATATGTGATCATCAATTTAAACGAAATGTTTCCTGGTCAGAAGCTGCCACTTCATCTTATAGCAAACATAGCATCCTGATCTGACTCTAATAGTGCTAATGTGACCAGCTCAATGCCATTTCCTGTGGCAGACTCTTAACCTTTTGGTGTGACCCTCCTCTGTTAGTGCTCAGCTTTGCTGCAGCCACACAGGGCTATATTGGAAAGCAGCAGTTGTTGGTCCCAGCAGTTGTTAATATCTGATCCCTGATCAGCTTCTTCACTACAGTCAGCTGGCCTATAAATAATGTCTGCTGGCTTACCTTAAACTCTAAACCCAGTCAGTGCTTCGTCTTATAAAACCCAACCCTCTTTACAACTATTAAAGTCTGAGTCGCATTTAGGGTGGATAATGTAGCATAGTAATGCTAACCTCCATAATCACAAGGTGCTGCTGCAGTGTGCTGCATACACGAGATCAACGTCATCATCTGCCAGAAAGATGTTAAAGAAGGAGCACTCTGGTTTCTCCGACTTACACATTGGGCAGTAAATAAGAAGGCCAAAAAAAAAAAAAAAAAAAATCTGACTCCACTGTCTCTGCGTCAGCCACTTCAGATACTCCTGCTTGTTTAAACTGTGAGCTATTATCATCTTACGCTATCATTCCCTGAAGCATGTTTCTTGACACGTCATAAAACCATAGGCAACAAGACAAATTTATTTTGCCTTTTTATATTTCTAGCAGCAAAAGCATGAAGTGAAACAATCAGAGTTCATCCTCATAATTCGAGCTTACAGACACTCAGTTAGCAAACATGCCAAACCTGCAAGCACAGGCCACTCAACTGAACATTCCTGTGAGGCTTTCACACAAGTTTCAAGTAGAGAGACTGGTCACTATAGGGGAAATTCAAAAGTCCAAACCTGCCTGGAAAGATTAAATGATTCTGTGTTTTTGGTTTTTAAAGCGCCTTGAGGCGACTTATGTTGTGATTTGGTGCTATATAAATAAAATAAAATTGAATTGAATCTTTGCATAAAAGAAGAGCAGTTTGGTTAAAGTGAGTCTACTTTTGATTTACTTTGATATTTTTTTCATTTAAGCTAAAAAGTGTCTGATGATGTGCAGATATGATGACAGAGGGTATCAGGTTAACAGCAAGGCAACAGGTGTAACACACACACACACACACACACACACACACAGTGTACTGAGAAGCAGGACAATAACGAGGATCGGTTGTTTCAAAGTGAAAACTAAAGCATGAAATCCTGCTCTTACATTTAAATCAGAATCCAAAGCACTTTGAATCTTTGGTGAAAATTGTAATTTTAGACATTTTTTGTAAATTTTAAAGTTTTCAGACTAACAGATGAAAACGTGTCTTTAATTATCACAAAAAACTGCTCCATAAACAAATGAAAAGGTCAACAACAAACCAATGTCTTGAGTCTATAAAATCTTAGGTTTCACTTCATGTCCAAAAACATAAAGTTCAGACTCACCTGCTTCTGCTGTTTCTTCCACAATAAATCCAGTAAACATCAGTCACAGCACCATGCTGCCTGTCCGTATGTCTCTCTCCGTCTCAGGTCTTCTGGCCTCGCTTTACTTTACGTCTCTGGCTGAAACTTGAGAGGTCAGGTAGTGTGTCAGCACACTCTCACACACTCTCTCTCTCACTCTGTCACACACACACACACACACACACACACACACACACACGTTCAGCAGTTCCCATCAGAACTTTATGAAATCCTTTCTGACAACATAAAATTATCAACCCCTCATTTAAAATAATAAAAGAGACATTTAGTAAGATCAACAGATTAATTGGTCAAAAATATATTTGTTTTTAAAGATGCATGATATATGACATGCATTCCTATGTGAGACATGACAACTGAGGAGCTTGAATCTAAAATGTCTCTTGAAAGCAGAATCTCACCAAGGCTAAGCTAGATTCAACGTAAGTTTTTGTCACAACAGTCATAAAAAGCTTTTATGCAGCCATGAGAGGAATTGAAAGTCCTGCAGCATACTTTCCCTCCACAGGCAGGCTGGAGGATTTTCCCATCAGACCTTGGCTTGAGCAGAATATCTCAGGAGATCAGATCATCTGTACTGCACAAACATGTCTGCCCCCTCCCTGAGCCTGGTTCTGTCTCAGGTTCTTCCTGTTTTTCCTTCCCACTGTAATCTTACGGGGTCATGAGATTTGGGGGATTTTCTCTGTATTATCGTAAGGTCTTTACCAGACAGTATAAGGCACCTTTAGGCAACACTTGTTGTATTATGGTGGTATATAAATAAAACTGAATTGAACTGAATGTTTTCCACTTAATAACACACTCCAACTTTAGTTTCCACTTGCAAGACTAAGCATTTGTCCCATCCAGTTAGAATATCAGGTACTTTAGTGGGAAACCAGTCATCCATATAGGATATATTCTTAAAACCAAACCTGTTAACTGACGGGAAAAGTGTTCTCTCGGAACAGTTGTAAGATCAGGAGGTTTTATGTTTGCGTGTCATTCTGTCTGTTAACACTATAACTCCAAACTTTTGAAACAAAGCATTTAGAGGTGTAGATTGGGGTCATGTTGATAATCAATTCAAATTTGGCAAATAAATTGACGGTTGCATTGGCGCCTTCAGCCATACCACTGTCCAGCCATTCTCCATGGCATCCAAGTTTTTATTTTCTTATTTTTAGTTTTTCAAAATAAATTGTTTTATGTCAAATTAAAAATTTTTTTTTAAATTTCCAGTCATCTTTTTAACATATCATCTAACATGAAATGTATTTTTTTTTGTCATGTGAAGGCTGTGTGCAGGCAGAAGTGGTGGTAAGGAGGGCCCAATGTGCAGACTCTTGGAGGCAGAAAGTAAACTGAAACTCAGATTTATTGCTAGAAGGCAAACAGAGAACTGGCAAAACTGAGAATACAAAAACTAAACTGAAAACAACAATTTGGGGCAGGCCACACAGCATGAACGATGGAGATCATGACACAGACCAAAGAAAACACAGGGCTTAAATACACAGAGGGAGCAATCAGGGAATGAGAGTCAGGAGGGAAACACAGCTGGGACAAATCGGGGCTAACGATACAGGGGAAGCACATTGAACTTGAGACACGGACTTTCAAAGTGAAACAAGAACCACAGACTGAACTTACAGACACAGACAAGCAGGCAGCAACAGAGGGAACAGAGAGGTGGGACCAGGGCAGACACAGACACTGACTGGACACAGAATAGAAGGAGTATGGAAACCAAAATTTAAGAACTACAAAAAAGTTCACCAAGAAGAACTGGGGAAAATAGAAATGCAAAACAGAAATGAAAACCTTCACAGTAATAAACTAAGATGAGCACACAAATAAAGGTACACAACTGAAAACGCTGGGTCAACAGCCCAGGTACCCTAACATCTTTATCCACTTCATGATTTATTTGTGGAAAACTATGATTTTTAGATTAACCATATATGATATAGCCATTTAAAACGATGTTGCAGAGGAATGGCTTATTTCAAGAGTTTCAGTCAGGTTTCAGAGCTCATCACAGCACAGAAACAGCTTTAGTGAAGGTTACAAATGATCTTCTTATGGCCTCTGACAGTGGACTCATCTCTGTGCTTGTCCTGCTAGACCTCAGTGCAGCGTTCGATACTGTCGACCATAATGTCCTATTAGAGCGATTAGAGCATGCTGTAGGTATTACAGGTACTGTGCTGCAGTGGTTTGTATCATATCTATCCAATAGACTCCAGTTTGTTCATGTAAATGGAGAGTCCTCTTCACACACTGAGGTTAATTATGGAGTTCCACAGGGTTCAGTGCTAGGGCCAATTCTGTTTACATTATACATGCTTCCCCTAGGCAGCATCATTAGAAGGCATAGCATACATTTTCACTGCTATGCTGATGACACCCAGCTCTATCTATCCATGAAGCCAGATAACACACACCAATGAGTTAAAGGTGAGAGAAAAGAATCAGGCCACCAGCAAGCTGGTAGCCTGAGGTGCACGGGCCATCGATGGGGCCGGGTGGTGGTGTCCCTGCCCTGGTTCAAAAAATTGCCCTTATCTAGGGTTTTAGTGCACTTTTAGCATCAACTGGGCTGTTCGCGACGTTTCGGCATGTTTTTGCCTTCTTCAGGCCGACCCAGTGTGTCTTGTCTTTGTCTTTCTGTTTTCTGTTTGCCTCCCTTGGCCTTTTATACCTTTGTTAGCTCCTCCCACTTGTGTTTTTAGTTGAAAAATTGTTTCTTAGGTTTTGTAAAACATTCTTTTGCTTCTTACAGCTTTTCACTTCTTTTTCTCTGTTTGTTCTCTTTCATATCATTACGTTGTTCTCTTTGTTTTTTCTTAATTTTTCTCTATTTGTTTTTCTGCTTTCTTGTACGTGACTTCTTGTCTTTTTCTATTTGTCTTTCTTTATTCATCTCTTTGTTTCTCTTTATCTTTTTATGGCACCCCCTGTCTTTTTTGACATCCCGTCCTTCGTTCACTGTATTTGTGTTTATGGCACCCCCTTCCTTTAGGGTTAGGGGAAATCAAAGTTGGGAGCACGGTCCCCGCAGGTGCTGCGTTCACGGACCTCGGGAAGACAGACCGTTCAAATGTCATATTGAAAAAAACTTTTACCTATGAATACAGGTGTGAAACATGGCTGCAATAAGTCTTTAAAACACAGAGGGTAGATTGCATTCAGCCATAATAGTGTTGTACAGATCAACATTGTGGAGAGATTTTCTCACACAACAAAGTCCAGATCATGAGGCGTTTGCATACAAGCAGTCCATCCAGTACAGTGAAATGTCACAAGTAATATATACAGTGTACAAGGGTTAGGGGAAATCAAAGTTGGGAGCACGGTCCCCGAAGGGGGCCGCGCTCCAATGCACAGACCATACCTGATCCCATCTCAGGCGTCCAGGACCCCCCCAGTGGAGTTCCAAATGGAATGTAATAGATGCAGTTAAAGAGGTGGGGGGAGGAGGGGTGTGGAGGTTAGGTTTAGGGTCCACTCAAGGGGTGGGGGATGACCAACTCTCGTGTCCAATCAGAGTGGCAGGTGGTTAGGTTTAGGGCAGGAGGTCAAATTATTATAGGGGTCACTGAGGTTAGGGTTAGGGTTTGTGAAAGGGTTAGGGTTAGGGGTTAGGGTTAGGGGTTAGGGTTAGGGTTAGGGTTAGGGGTGTGGAATTGAGTCCGGTCCCGAAAGGGTCCAGACGGTGCTCGGTCCATCCCTCCACCCCTGCCACTTGTCCCCCGCTGGACACGTCTACGGGAAGGCAGCCGCCCTCTCCCGTGACGCACCACCGTCCAGCCTTCTGAGTCCATCCGGGACCCCATGGATTTTTTTGTATCTCTTGATGTCGCCTTTGTTATCTTTATTTAATAATTGTTTTAATGTGCTATTTATTCCAGTTAGATATGTAAATTATGTGTATATGAATTTACAATCACAAACAAGGCGAGAAAAAAAGAAAAAGTAAAAAAAGTAAATGAAATTTGTTTTTAAACAAAAATAGATGAAATCAATAAAATTATTTAATTTTTAATAAGTGAAAACCAATGAATTAACGTGCCCACTGCCGCGACGTTTCGACCCAAGATAGGTCTTCCTCAGGCTGGGGCACAATGAATAAGCTGGGAATGCACAGAGAGAGAGAGATGTTGCCTCTTCAACGGTCAGCTCCCAAATGAGCTCCTCTCTACTGTGCAGCCTTTTATAGGCTTGGTTTCCAACGTGAGTTTTTTTCGAAATTTAGGTTAGGCAATGTATTTTGAAATGGCTGGGATGGTTTTAGACTAAAATGAATGTGTGTTTTTTTTAACCTTTGTAATAAAATTGCATGAAATGTATTTTTATTTTGTATATTATGTGAATTTTCAAAAAACTGTATTTTTAAGTGATGTATGTGAGATTTTAAATTTGCATTTATATGTTTTAAATCCAATCGTGTTTTTATGAATTTTTAAGTGACGTATATTAGATTTTAAATTTGCATTTTTATGTGTTAAATCCAATCGTGTTTTTATGAATTTTGGTGAGTTATATAGAGAAATGAGTTTATGATTTGAAAATTGTATTTGTGTTTTTAGCCAAATTGTGTTTTTATGCTTCTTAGAGTTGTGTATTTAATTAACATGTATTTTTAGGGGTTTTAATAAATTTTGATTTAATAACATGGGTTAGGGTTAGGGTAAATAATTGGGTTGGGGCCACAATCATAGTGGTTAGGGTTAGGGCAAAATATGGGGGTTGGGTTAAAATTAAATCGTAGTGGTTAGGGTTAGGGCAAAATATGGGGGTTGGGTTAAAATTAAATCGTAGTGGTTAGGGTTAGGGCAAAATATGGGGGTTGGGTTAAAATTAAATCGTAATGGTTAAGGTTAGGGTAGGATATTGGGATGGAGTTAAATCAAACCAACCCGAATAGGCTGGAGTTAGGGTACGGGCTGGGACAGGGACTCGAACCAAATTTTTGAGCCCAAATTTTAATTTGGCTCATATTTTGGGTTAACCATTGGTTTTAGAAAGAAGTGCCTAATTACATTTCATATTCAGTCCCCCCGGTTCTCTTGTGTCCAATAATCGTATCCATTTCCTCTCCATTTTCTTCCTCTCTCCTTCCGTCCAACTTGAATTACTTTGCAGTCCTGCTACCCTTAGCGAATGATACCCATGTGAAATGAAATGTTTTACCAAAAGTGTGTGTGTTTCCTTTTTGTGTTTGATGTTATACCTGTGTTGCATCATCCTGGTGGATATTGAGTTTCCGGTTTCTCCAATGTATTGTGTGTCACATCTGGAGCAGAAAATCATGTACACACAATTCACAGTCCGTGGTGTAAAAGTCTGTGGGATCTTAAATATAGTTTTATTGTACCTATTTTGCACAAAGTCCAATCTAATGAACGTACCGGCCAAGACTGTGGTTTTCTGCAATGGCTGTAAGGGAGCAAGACTTGCCCTCACCAGGTGGTCCTTGAGGTTGCTATTTCTCCTGAATGCCGAGATGACTTGATAACTGCTCAGGAGACCCTGGTTTTCCATGATCATCCTGTAGTTATTTTTGAATTTGCAATTCAGTAACCTGCTCCTAGGTGAAAAGGTGGTGATCAGCGGAATCCATTCTTTATTGATACTTGGTCTTTGTATGTGGAAGGTCTTCAGACAATGTCTTAGGAACGACCTTGAGTATCCCCTCTTCCTAAGAGCCCGAAAAAGGGTTCTGACTGCTTCGAAAAAGTCTGCCCTTTGAGTGCAGATCCGATGAAACCTAATGAGTTGTGATTTGACGAGACCTTTGTAGGTGTGCCGGGGGTGATAGCTGGATCTAAACAGCAATGAGTGTGTGTCTGTTGTTTTGAAATATACCTTAATGTCCAGTGTTTGTTGGTTGTGAAAAGGCTGTCCCTTGTACACAGTAGTGTCTAAGAAATCAATTGACTGATGATCAAATTCGTATTTAAGCCTAATTGAGGGGTCATGAGTGTCCAGTGTATTAATAAATTTCTTAAATTCATCCTCTGAGTGGTTCCAAATGCCAAAAATATCGTCTAAATACCTGAGATATGTGAATGGTTTCTTCTCACACTTGTTGATGGCTGCTTCCTCCCAATCCGCCATGAAAATATTCGCATATGCGGGGGCGAATTTTTTGCCCATCGCAACACCTTTGACCTGGAGGAAGTACTGATTGTTAAATTCAAAGTCATTTCGTCCCAGATTTATTTCCAATAGAGTCACAAGTTCTGTATCAGGTCTTTGATGGTCCGGGTATTTGCCAAAGATCTTCTTCACTGCTCTTAAACCAGCTTCTGTTTCAATGTTGGTGTATAAACTGTCTATATCAATGGAAAAGAAGAATGAATTTGGAGGAATTTTTAACCCTTTAACTATTGAAATGAAATGATAAGTGTCTTTTATGTAGGATGGATGTTTTGTTGAGAGTGGATTCAGAAAGTGATCGATATACTCGGCCGTGGCGTAGGTCTCACTGCCACAATCAGAGACAATTGGTCTCCCAGCCGGTATCCTGAATGGTATTGTCCACTTGTCGGGATCCTTGTGTATCTTGGGTAAGATGTAAAATCGTCTTATCCTGGGTTCCACTTCCCCCCGCAAATATTGTTTCTGCCTGGTGTTGATGAGTTTCTTACTGTACAATCGATCTATCACGTGTTGCACCATAGGCACAGTGTGCAGGTAAATTGGGCTGTCTAATTTCCTATAATAATGTGTATCCTCCAACTGACGCATGGCTTCGAAAATATATTGCTCTCTACTTAAAATGACAACCGCACTCCCCTTGTCTGCGGGCTTAATTACTATGTGTTTGTTTTGTTTTAATTCTATGAGCGCCTGATTTTCATCTTCCGTCAGATTTCCCTTGTCTATGTGTATATTTTCATGTTTATGAATTTCCTTATTATCCTGTTTGATCAAAAAATGAATTTCCGGTGGTAGTTTGTGTGGTGGTGGTGTCCAATTTGATGGTGGTGTAAATCGTGGTTTCTCCCGTTTCCCCTTATTTCCAAAATATGTGGCCAATTTTATCTTTCTGTGATAATTTTGTATATCCAATAACAATTGTGTTCTTTGTTTCCTATTGTCTCCCACCATAGGGATGAACGTTAACCCACGGTTCAGCAGATCCAGTTGCGCTTTGGATAAGCTGAAGTTCTCTGCCACCACCATTACATTCTGTAACAGACGGGGCCTGTCCACCCCGGTCCCCTCCTCCACGAGGCTTAAGGGGATTTTAAGTTTAAATGGGAAACCCAGTGTTCCAGCATTGCTCTCCCTGTTTGTCTAGTCCAATGCAGGTGGTCACCTTCAGTCTGAAAGGACGAACTGGGAAGAGCCGGGATGAAGGGCTGGTTCCTCATGATGTGATCGTTCAGAATGTGCAAAGTAGTGCGTTCTGCCCACAAAAGCAAAGGAGAATAATTGATCACCGGGACCCAAATTTCGGAATATGGGAAATACTTTTTTGCAGCTCTGATCGCACCTTGCAACTGCTTGACTGCAGTCTCTTTGGCCCTCTGCCCTTTGCAGTTAAGGCCAAACGACAAGACTACCTTTTCCACAACCACTTCACTCGTGGATTTTGCCATCAAGGCCTGGGCATGCCTGAAGTTAGCCCCCGGGTAACTGTCCATCTGCAGGTCAGGGATACTGTGTCCCGGAATCCTAGCCAGATTGGAGTCCCCTATGATGAGCCACTTCTTCCTTACACTAAGGCCCCAATCTATCATCTTCCGTTCGGTTCTGACATGTTTTGTCACTCTCAAGATTTGCGGTTTCGGCGTGGAATTGAACAAGTCTCCAGACGTGTTTTGCGGAGAAATTGCTCCTACCGCACTCATCTGGCCCATTTGTTGTTCCATCCCTTGGGATTGCTCCCTGGAACGAGTGTGTGCACTAACCGGTGTCAACATTTCACCTTCCCCAATGTGCACCTGGATTGCTACATCCAGCGGCCAGCTCTCCTCGGCTGGCGCTGGCTCTCCACGGCCCCCCTCACCTGGGGAGTCTTGCTGGACCTCCTCAATCTGTAGGAGATCATCCTCTTGTGGAATCACACAAGCATTTTGAAACCCTCCACGTCTCGGTCTTTGCTCTAAGGGTTGCTCGTGTTGTGAAACAGGAGAAGGAGGTACTGCATGTACCATCACCTCCGTCATGGTACCAATCGTCCGGTGAGGTGAGGGTCGTTGTGCACCGCACAAGGTCTGTGGGCGTGCAGTTTGCACCATTGATGTCTGCTGTTGGGCATCCTGCCTTTCCACCCTGGTGGACTCAACCAACAGGACATCTCCAGGACCCTGTGCTCCATGCTGTGCAGGCACGTCCCCTTCTCTCTCCCTCCTGGAAGAAATCAGGGCCTCCGCATAGGGTTAGGGTTAGGGTTAGGGGGTTAGGGTTAGGAGTTGAAGAAAACAGGCCAACAATGAGCCTGGCGTGCACTGTCCATCGTGGGGGCCGAGGGTTCTTGCCGGGAGGTGGAGACCCTGCCCGGTGGTTCCAAAAATTACCCATCTTGGGTTAAATAGCTAGTGGGCTGTCGCGACGTTTCGGCTTCGTTGTGCCTTCTTCAGACTAGCCCAGATCATTTGCTTTCATCCTTTTTATAGGTTTTTTTCAGGTAAGTATTTTTCCTTTATTTAGGTTTTTTTCAGGTAAGTATTTTTCCTTTTTCCCTTTCTCTATTTAGGTTTTTTCTCTTTCTCTCTTTTTTTAGGTTTTTTCATTTTTTCAAAGTTGAATTAGACCCCCCCCTGGTTAGGGTTAGGGTCTTGAACCAGGCAGGGGCATCTCCCACCCCCACGAGGCACGGGCTGAGTTAGGAGTTGAAGAAAACAGGCCAACAATGAGCCTGGCGTGCACTGTCCATCGTGGGGGCCGAGGGTTCTTGCCGGGAGGTGGAGACCCTGCCCGGTGGTTCCAAAAATTACCCATCTTGGGTTAAATAGCTAGTGGGCTGTCGCGACGTTTCGGCTTCGTTGTGCCTTCTTCAGACTAGCCCAGATCATTTGCTTTCATCCTTTTTATAGGTTTTTTTCAGGTAAGTATTTTTCCTTTATTTAGGTTTTTTTCAGGTAAGTATTTTTCCTTTTTCCCTTTCTCTATTTAGGTTTTTTCTCTTTCTCTCTTTTTTTAGGTTTTTTCATTTTTTCAAAGTTGAATTAGACCCCCCCCTGGTTAGGGTTAGGGTCTTGAACCAGGCAGGGGCATCTCCCACCCCCACGAGGCACGGGCTGAGTTAGGAGTTGAAGAAAACAGGCCAACAATGAGCCTGGCGTGCACTGTCCATCGTGGGGGCCGAGGGTTCTTGCCGGGAGGTGGAGACCCTGCCCGGTGGTTCCAAAAATTACCCATCTTGGGTTAAATAGCTAGTGGGCTGTCGCGACGTTTCGGCTTCGTTGTGCCTTCTTCAGACTAGCCCAGATCATTTGCTTTCATCCTTTTTATAGGTTTTTTTCAGGTAAGTATTTTTCCTTTATTTAGGTTTTTTTCAGGTAAGTATTTTTCCTTTTTCCCTTTCTCTATTTAGGTTTTTTCTCTTTCTCTCTTTTTTTAGGTTTTTTCATTTTTTCAAAGTTGAATTAGACCCCCCCCTGGTTAGGGTTAGGGTCTTGAACCAGGCAGGGGCATCTCCCACCCCCACGAGGCACGGGCTGAGTTAGGAGTTGAAGAAAACAGGCCAACAATGAGCCTGGCGTGCACTGTCCATCGTGGGGGCCGAGGGTTCTTGCCGGGAGGTGGAGACCCTGCCCGGTGGTTCCAAAAATTACCCATCTTGGGTTAAATAGCTAGTGGGCTGTCGCGACGTTTCGGCTTCGTTGTGCCTTCTTCAGACTAGCCCAGATCATTTGCTTTCATCCTTTTTATAGGTTTTTTTCAGGTAAGTATTTTTCCTTTATTTAGGTTTTTTTCAGGTAAGTATTTTTCCTTTTTCCCTTTCTCTATTTAGGTTTTTTCTCTTTCTCTCTTTTTTTAGGTTTTTTCATTTTTTCAAAGTTGAATTAGACCCCCCCCTGGTTAGGGTTAGGGTCTTGAACCAGGCAGGGGCATCTCCCACCCCCACGAGGCACGGGCTGAGTTAGGAGTTGAAGAAAACAGGCCAACAATGAGCCTGGCGTGCACTGTCCATCGTGGGGGCCGAGGGTTCTTGCCGGGAGGTGGAGACCCTGCCCGGTGGTTCCAAAAATTACCCATCTTGGGTTAAATAGCTAGTGGGCTGTCGCGACGTTTCGGCTTCGTTGTGCCTTCTTCAGACTAGCCCAGATCATTTGCTTTCATCCTTTTTATAGGTTTTTTTCAGGTAAGTATTTTTCCTTTATTTAGGTTTTTTTCAGGTAAGTATTTTTCCTTTTTCCCTTTCTCTATTTAGGTTTTTTCTCTTTCTCTCTTTTTTTAGGTTTTTTCATTTTTTCAAAGTTGAATTAGACCCCCCCCTGGTTAGGGTTAGGGTCTTGAACCAGGCAGGGGCATCTCCCACCCCCACGAGGCACGGGCTGAGTTAGGAGTTGAAGAAAACAGGCCAACAATGAGCCTGGCGTGCACTGTCCATCGTGGGGGCCGAGGGTTCTTGCCGGGAGGTGGAGACCCTGCCCGGTGGTTCCAAAAATTACCCATCTTGGGTTAAATAGCTAGTGGGCTGTCGCGACGTTTCGGCTTCGTTGTGCCTTCTTCAGACTAGCCCAGATCATTTGCTTTCATCCTTTTTATAGGTTTTTTTCAGGTAAGTATTTTTCCTTTATTTAGGTTTTTTTCAGGTAAGTATTTTTCCTTTTTCCCTTTCTCTATTTAGGTTTTTTCTCTTTCTCTCTTTTTTTAGGTTTTTTCATTTTTTCAAAGTTGAATTAGACCCCCCCCTGGTTAGGGTTAGGGTCTTGAACCAGGCAGGGGCATCTCCCACCCCCACGAGGCACGGGCTGAGTTAGGAGTTGAAGAAAACAGGCCAACAATGAGCCTGGCGTGCACTGTCCATCGTGGGGGCCGAGGGTTCTTGCCGGGAGGTGGAGACCCTGCCCGGTGGTTCCAAAAATTACCCATCTTGGGTTAAATAGCTAGTGGGCTGTCGCGACGTTTCGGCTTCGTTGTGCCTTCTTCAGACTAGCCCAGATCATTTGCTTTCATCCTTTTTATAGGTTTTTTTCAGGTAAGTATTTTTCCTTTATTTAGGTTTTTTTCAGGTAAGTATTTTTCCTTTTTCCCTTTCTCTATTTAGGTTTTTTCTCTTTCTCTCTTTTTTTAGGTTTTTTCATTTTTTCAAAGTTGAATTAGACCCCCCCCTGGTTAGGGTTAGGGTCTTGAACCAGGCAGGGGCATCTCCCACCCCCACGAGGCACGGGCTGAGTTAGGAGTTGAAGAAAACAGGCCAACAATGAGCCTGGCGTGCACTGTCCATCGTGGGGGCCGAGGGTTCTTGCCGGGAGGTGGAGACCCTGCCCGGTGGTTCCAAAAATTACCCATCTTGGGTTAAATAGCTAGTGGGCTGTCGCGACGTTTCGGCTTCGTTGTGCCTTCTTCAGACTAGCCCAGATCATTTGCTTTCATCCTTTTTATAGGTTTTTTTCAGGTAAGTATTTTTCCTTTATTTAGGTTTTTTTCAGGTAAGTATTTTTCCTTTTTCCCTTTCTCTATTTAGGTTTTTTCTCTTTCTCTCTTTTTTTAGGTTTTTTCATTTTTTCAAAGTTGAATTAGACCCCCCCCTGGTTAGGGTTAGGGTCTTGAACCAGGCAGGGGCATCTCCCACCCCCACGAGGCACGGGCTGAGTTAGGAGTTGAAGAAAACAGGCCAACAATGAGCCTGGCGTGCACTGTCCATCGTGGGGGCCGAGGGTTCTTGCCGGGAGGTGGAGACCCTGCCCGGTGGTTCCAAAAATTACCCATCTTGGGTTAAATAGCTAGTGGGCTGTCGCGACGTTTCGGCTTCGTTGTGCCTTCTTCAGACTAGCCCAGATCATTTGCTTTCATCCTTTTTATAGGTTTTTTTCAGGTAAGTATTTTTCCTTTATTTAGGTTTTTTTCAGGTAAGTATTTTTCCTTTTTCCCTTTCTCTATTTAGGTTTTTTCTCTTTCTCTCTTTTTTTAGGTTTTTTCATTTTTTCAAAGTTGAATTAGACCCCCCCCTGGTTAGGGTTAGGGTCTTGAACCAGGCAGGGGCATCTCCCACCCCCACGAGGCACGGGCTGAGTTAGGAGTTGAAGAAAACAGGCCAACAATGAGCCTGGCGTGCACTGTCCATCGTGGGGGCCGAGGGTTCTTGCCGGGAGGTGGAGACCCTGCCCGGTGGTTCCAAAAATTACCCATCTTGGGTTAAATAGCTAGTGGGCTGTCGCGACGTTTCGGCTTCGTTGTGCCTTCTTCAGACTAGCCCAGATCATTTGCTTTCATCCTTTTTATAGGTTTTTTTCAGGTAAGTATTTTTCCTTTATTTAGGTTTTTTTCAGGTAAGTATTTTTCCTTTTTCCCTTTCTCTATTTAGGTTTTTTCTCTTTCTCTCTTTTTTTAGGTTTTTTCATTTTTTCAAAGTTGAATTAGACCCCCCCCTGGTTAGGGTTAGGGTCTTGAACCAGGCAGGGGCATCTCCCACCCCCACGAGGCACGGGCTGAGTTAGGAGTTGAAGAAAACAGGCCAACAATGAGCCTGGCGTGCACTGTCCATCGTGGGGGCCGAGGGTTCTTGCCGGGAGGTGGAGACCCTGCCCGGTGGTTCCAAAAATTACCCATCTTGGGTTAAATAGCTAGTGGGCTGTCGCGACGTTTCGGCTTCGTTGTGCCTTCTTCAGACTAGCCCAGATCATTTGCTTTCATCCTTTTTATAGGTTTTTTTCAGGTAAGTATTTTTCCTTTATTTAGGTTTTTTTCAGGTAAGTATTTTTCCTTTTTCCCTTTCTCTATTTAGGTTTTTTCTCTTTCTCTCTTTTTTTAGGTTTTTTCATTTTTTCAAAGTTGAATTAGACCCCCCCCTGGTTAGGGTTAGGGTCTTGAACCAGGCAGGGGCATCTCCCACCCCCACGAGGCACGGGCTGAGTTAGGAGTTGAAGAAAACAGGCCAACAATGAGCCTGGCGTGCACTGTCCATCGTGGGGGCCGAGGGTTCTTGCCGGGAGGTGGAGACCCTGCCCGGTGGTTCCAAAAATTACCCATCTTGGGTTAAATAGCTAGTGGGCTGTCGCGACGTTTCGGCTTCGTTGTGCCTTCTTCAGACTAGCCCAGATCATTTGCTTTCATCCTTTTTATAGGTTTTTTTCAGGTAAGTATTTTTCCTTTATTTAGGTTTTTTTCAGGTAAGTATTTTTCCTTTTTCCCTTTCTCTATTTAGGTTTTTTCTCTTTCTCTCTTTTTTTAGGTTTTTTCATTTTTTCAAAGTTGAATTAGACCCCCCCCTGGTTAGGGTTAGGGTCTTGAACCAGGCAGGGGCATCTCCCACCCCCACGAGGCACGGGCTGAGTTAGGAGTTGAAGAAAACAGGCCAACAATGAGCCTGGCGTGCACTGTCCATCGTGGGGGCCGAGGGTTCTTGCCGGGAGGTGGAGACCCTGCCCGGTGGTTCCAAAAATTACCCATCTTGGGTTAAATAGCTAGTGGGCTGTCGCGACGTTTCGGCTTCGTTGTGCCTTCTTCAGACTAGCCCAGATCATTTGCTTTCATCCTTTTTATAGGTTTTTTTCAGGTAAGTATTTTTCCTTTATTTAGGTTTTTTTCAGGTAAGTATTTTTCCTTTTTCCCTTTCTCTATTTAGGTTTTTTCTCTTTCTCTCTTTTTTTAGGTTTTTTCATTTTTTCAAAGTTGAATTAGACCCCCCCCTGGTTAGGGTTAGGGTCTTGAACCAGGCAGGGGCATCTCCCACCCCCACGAGGCACGGGCTGAGTTAGGAGTTGAAGAAAACAGGCCAACAATGAGCCTGGCGTGCACTGTCCATCGTGGGGGCCGAGGGTTCTTGCCGGGAGGTGGAGACCCTGCCCGGTGGTTCCAAAAATTACCCATCTTGGGTTAAATAGCTAGTGGGCTGTCGCGACGTTTCGGCTTCGTTGTGCCTTCTTCAGACTAGCCCAGATCATTTGCTTTCATCCTTTTTATAGGTTTTTTTCAGGTAAGTATTTTTCCTTTATTTAGGTTTTTTTCAGGTAAGTATTTTTCCTTTTTCCCTTTCTCTATTTAGGTTTTTTCTCTTTCTCTCTTTTTTTAGGTTTTTTCATTTTTTCAAAGTTGAATTAGACCCCCCCCTGGTTAGGGTTAGGGTCTTGAACCAGGCAGGGGCATCTCCCACCCCCACGAGGCACGGGCTGAGTTAGGAGTTGAAGAAAACAGGCCAACAATGAGCCTGGCGTGCACTGTCCATCGTGGGGGCCGAGGGTTCTTGCCGGGAGGTGGAGACCCTGCCCGGTGGTTCCAAAAATTACCCATCTTGGGTTAAATAGCTAGTGGGCTGTCGCGACGTTTCGGCTTCGTTGTGCCTTCTTCAGACTAGCCCAGATCATTTGCTTTCATCCTTTTTATAGGTTTTTTTCAGGTAAGTATTTTTCCTTTATTTAGGTTTTTTTCAGGTAAGTATTTTTCCTTTTTCCCTTTCTCTATTTAGGTTTTTTCTCTTTCTCTCTTTTTTTAGGTTTTTTCATTTTTTCAAAGTTGAATTAGACCCCCCCCTGGTTAGGGTTAGGGTCTTGAACCAGGCAGGGGCATCTCCCACCCCCACGAGGCACGGGCTGAGTTAGGAGTTGAAGAAAACAGGCCAACAATGAGCCTGGCGTGCACTGTCCATCGTGGGGGCCGAGGGTTCTTGCCGGGAGGTGGAGACCCTGCCCGGTGGTTCCAAAAATTACCCATCTTGGGTTAAATAGCTAGTGGGCTGTCGCGACGTTTCGGCTTCGTTGTGCCTTCTTCAGACTAGCCCAGATCATTTGCTTTCATCCTTTTTATAGGTTTTTTTCAGGTAAGTATTTTTCCTTTATTTAGGTTTTTTTCAGGTAAGTATTTTTCCTTTTTCCCTTTCTCTATTTAGGTTTTTTCTCTTTCTCTCTTTTTTTAGGTTTTTTCATTTTTTCAAAGTTGAATTAGACCCCCCCCTGGTTAGGGTTAGGGTCTTGAACCAGGCAGGGGCATCTCCCACCCCCACGAGGCACGGGCTGAGTTAGGAGTTGAAGAAAACAGGCCAACAATGAGCCTGGCGTGCACTGTCCATCGTGGGGGCCGAGGGTTCTTGCCGGGAGGTGGAGACCCTGCCCGGTGGTTCCAAAAATTACCCATCTTGGGTTAAATAGCTAGTGGGCTGTCGCGACGTTTCGGCTTCGTTGTGCCTTCTTCAGACTAGCCCAGATCATTTGCTTTCATCCTTTTTATAGGTTTTTTTCAGGTAAGTATTTTTCCTTTATTTAGGTTTTTTTCAGGTAAGTATTTTTCCTTTTTCCCTTTCTCTATTTAGGTTTTTTCTCTTTCTCTCTTTTTTTAGGTTTTTTCATTTTTTCAAAGTTGAATTAGACCCCCCCCTGGTTAGGGTTAGGGTCTTGAACCAGGCAGGGGCATCTCCCACCCCCACGAGGCACGGGCTGAGTTAGGAGTTGAAGAAAACAGGCCAACAATGAGCCTGGCGTGCACTGTCCATCGTGGGGGCCGAGGGTTCTTGCCGGGAGGTGGAGACCCTGCCCGGTGGTTCCAAAAATTACCCATCTTGGGTTAAATAGCTAGTGGGCTGTCGCGACGTTTCGGCTTCGTTGTGCCTTCTTCAGACTAGCCCAGATCATTTGCTTTCATCCTTTTTATAGGTTTTTTTCAGGTAAGTATTTTTCCTTTATTTAGGTTTTTTTCAGGTAAGTATTTTTCCTTTTTCCCTTTCTCTATTTAGGTTTTTTCTCTTTCTCTCTTTTTTTAGGTTTTTTCATTTTTTCAAAGTTGAATTAGACCCCCCCCTGGTTAGGGTTAGGGTCTTGAACCAGGCAGGGGCATCTCCCACCCCCACGAGGCACGGGCTGAGTTAGGAGTTGAAGAAAACAGGCCAACAATGAGCCTGGCGTGCACTGTCCATCGTGGGGGCCGAGGGTTCTTGCCGGGAGGTGGAGACCCTGCCCGGTGGTTCCAAAAATTACCCATCTTGGGTTAAATAGCTAGTGGGCTGTCGCGACGTTTCGGCTTCGTTGTGCCTTCTTCAGACTAGCCCAGATCATTTGCTTTCATCCTTTTTATAGGTTTTTTTCAGGTAAGTATTTTTCCTTTATTTAGGTTTTTTTCAGGTAAGTATTTTTCCTTTTTCCCTTTCTCTATTTAGGTTTTTTCTCTTTCTCTCTTTTTTTAGGTTTTTTCATTTTTTCAAAGTTGAATTAGACCCCCCCCTGGTTAGGGTTAGGGTCTTGAACCAGGCAGGGGCATCTCCCACCCCCACGAGGCACGGGCTGAGTTAGGAGTTGAAGAAAACAGGCCAACAATGAGCCTGGCGTGCACTGTCCATCGTGGGGGCCGAGGGTTCTTGCCGGGAGGTGGAGACCCTGCCCGGTGGTTCCAAAAATTACCCATCTTGGGTTAAATAGCTAGTGGGCTGTCGCGACGTTTCGGCTTCGTTGTGCCTTCTTCAGACTAGCCCAGATCATTTGCTTTCATCCTTTTTATAGGTTTTTTTCAGGTAAGTATTTTTCCTTTATTTAGGTTTTTTTCAGGTAAGTATTTTTCCTTTTTCCCTTTCTCTATTTAGGTTTTTTCTCTTTCTCTCTTTTTTTAGGTTTTTTCATTTTTTCAAAGTTGAATTAGACCCCCCCCTGGTTAGGGTTAGGGTCTTGAACCAGGCAGGGGCATCTCCCACCCCCACGAGGCACGGGCTGAGTTAGGAGTTGAAGAAAACAGGCCAACAATGAGCCTGGCGTGCACTGTCCATCGTGGGGGCCGAGGGTTCTTGCCGGGAGGTGGAGACCCTGCCCGGTGGTTCCAAAAATTACCCATCTTGGGTTAAATAGCTAGTGGGCTGTCGCGACGTTTCGGCTTCGTTGTGCCTTCTTCAGACTAGCCCAGATCATTTGCTTTCATCCTTTTTATAGGTTTTTTTCAGGTAAGTATTTTTCCTTTATTTAGGTTTTTTTCAGGTAAGTATTTTTCCTTTTTCCCTTTCTCTATTTAGGTTTTTTCTCTTTCTCTCTTTTTTTAGGTTTTTTCATTTTTTCAAAGTTGAATTAGACCCCCCCCTGGTTAGGGTTAGGGTCTTGAACCAGGCAGGGGCATCTCCCACCCCCACGAGGCACGGGCTGAGTTAGGAGTTGAAGAAAACAGGCCAACAATGAGCCTGGCGTGCACTGTCCATCGTGGGGGCCGAGGGTTCTTGCCGGGAGGTGGAGACCCTGCCCGGTGGTTCCAAAAATTACCCATCTTGGGTTAAATAGCTAGTGGGCTGTCGCGACGTTTCGGCTTCGTTGTGCCTTCTTCAGACTAGCCCAGATCATTTGCTTTCATCCTTTTTATAGGTTTTTTTCAGGTAAGTATTTTTCCTTTATTTAGGTTTTTTTCAGGTAAGTATTTTTCCTTTTTCCCTTTCTCTATTTAGGTTTTTTCTCTTTCTCTCTTTTTTTAGGTTTTTTCATTTTTTCAAAGTTGAATTAGACCCCCCCCTGGTTAGGGTTAGGGTCTTGAACCAGGCAGGGGCATCTCCCACCCCCACGAGGCACGGGCTGAGTTAGGAGTTGAAGAAAACAGGCCAACAATGAGCCTGGCGTGCACTGTCCATCGTGGGGGCCGAGGGTTCTTGCCGGGAGGTGGAGACCCTGCCCGGTGGTTCCAAAAATTACCCATCTTGGGTTAAATAGCTAGTGGGCTGTCGCGACGTTTCGGCTTCGTTGTGCCTTCTTCAGACTAGCCCAGATCATTTGCTTTCATCCTTTTTATAGGTTTTTTTCAGGTAAGTATTTTTCCTTTATTTAGGTTTTTTTCAGGTAAGTATTTTTCCTTTTTCCCTTTCTCTATTTAGGTTTTTTCTCTTTCTCTCTTTTTTTAGGTTTTTTCATTTTTTCAAAGTTGAATTAGACCCCCCCCTGGTTAGGGTTAGGGTCTTGAACCAGGCAGGGGCATCTCCCACCCCCACGAGGCACGGGCTGAGTTAGGAGTTGAAGAAAACAGGCCAACAATGAGCCTGGCGTGCACTGTCCATCGTGGGGGCCGAGGGTTCTTGCCGGGAGGTGGAGACCCTGCCCGGTGGTTCCAAAAATTACCCATCTTGGGTTAAATAGCTAGTGGGCTGTCGCGACGTTTCGGCTTCGTTGTGCCTTCTTCAGACTAGCCCAGATCATTTGCTTTCATCCTTTTTATAGGTTTTTTTCAGGTAAGTATTTTTCCTTTATTTAGGTTTTTTTCAGGTAAGTATTTTTCCTTTTTCCCTTTCTCTATTTAGGTTTTTTCTCTTTCTCTCTTTTTTTAGGTTTTTTCATTTTTTCAAAGTTGAATTAGACCCCCCCCTGGTTAGGGTTAGGGTCTTGAACCAGGCAGGGGCATCTCCCACCCCCACGAGGCACGGGCTGAGTTAGGAGTTGAAGAAAACAGGCCAACAATGAGCCTGGCGTGCACTGTCCATCGTGGGGGCCGAGGGTTCTTGCCGGGAGGTGGAGACCCTGCCCGGTGGTTCCAAAAATTACCCATCTTGGGTTAAATAGCTAGTGGGCTGTCGCGACGTTTCGGCTTCGTTGTGCCTTCTTCAGACTAGCCCAGATCATTTGCTTTCATCCTTTTTATAGGTTTTTTTCAGGTAAGTATTTTTCCTTTATTTAGGTTTTTTTCAGGTAAGTATTTTTCCTTTTTCCCTTTCTCTATTTAGGTTTTTTCTCTTTCTCTCTTTTTTTAGGTTTTTTCATTTTTTCAAAGTTGAATTAGACCCCCCCCTGGTTAGGGTTAGGGTCTTGAACCAGGCAGGGGCATCTCCCACCCCCACGAGGCACGGGCTGAGTTAGGAGTTGAAGAAAACAGGCCAACAATGAGCCTGGCGTGCACTGTCCATCGTGGGGGCCGAGGGTTCTTGCCGGGAGGTGGAGACCCTGCCCGGTGGTTCCAAAAATTACCCATCTTGGGTTAAATAGCTAGTGGGCTGTCGCGACGTTTCGGCTTCGTTGTGCCTTCTTCAGACTAGCCCAGATCATTTGCTTTCATCCTTTTTATAGGTTTTTTTCAGGTAAGTATTTTTCCTTTATTTAGGTTTTTTTCAGGTAAGTATTTTTCCTTTTTCCCTTTCTCTATTTAGGTTTTTTCTCTTTCTCTCTTTTTTTAGGTTTTTTCATTTTTTCAAAGTTGAATTAGACCCCCCCCTGGTTAGGGTTAGGGTCTTGAACCAGGCAGGGGCATCTCCCACCCCCACGAGGCACGGGCTGAGTTAGGAGTTGAAGAAAACAGGCCAACAATGAGCCTGGCGTGCACTGTCCATCGTGGGGGCCGAGGGTTCTTGCCGGGAGGTGGAGACCCTGCCCGGTGGTTCCAAAAATTACCCATCTTGGGTTAAATAGCTAGTGGGCTGTCGCGACGTTTCGGCTTCGTTGTGCCTTCTTCAGACTAGCCCAGATCATTTGCTTTCATCCTTTTTATAGGTTTTTTTCAGGTAAGTATTTTTCCTTTATTTAGGTTTTTTTCAGGTAAGTATTTTTCCTTTTTCCCTTTCTCTATTTAGGTTTTTTCTCTTTCTCTCTTTTTTTAGGTTTTTTCATTTTTTCAAAGTTGAATTAGACCCCCCCCTGGTTAGGGTTAGGGTCTTGAACCAGGCAGGGGCATCTCCCACCCCCACGAGGCACGGGCTGAGTTAGGAGTTGAAGAAAACAGGCCAACAATGAGCCTGGCGTGCACTGTCCATCGTGGGGGCCGAGGGTTCTTGCCGGGAGGTGGAGACCCTGCCCGGTGGTTCCAAAAATTACCCATCTTGGGTTAAATAGCTAGTGGGCTGTCGCGACGTTTCGGCTTCGTTGTGCCTTCTTCAGACTAGCCCAGATCATTTGCTTTCATCCTTTTTATAGGTTTTTTTCAGGTAAGTATTTTTCCTTTATTTAGGTTTTTTTCAGGTAAGTATTTTTCCTTTTTCCCTTTCTCTATTTAGGTTTTTTCTCTTTCTCTCTTTTTTTAGGTTTTTTCATTTTTTCAAAGTTGAATTAGACCCCCCCCTGGTTAGGGTTAGGGTCTTGAACCAGGCAGGGGCATCTCCCACCCCCACGAGGCACGGGCTGAGTTAGGAGTTGAAGAAAACAGGCCAACAATGAGCCTGGCGTGCACTGTCCATCGTGGGGGCCGAGGGTTCTTGCCGGGAGGTGGAGACCCTGCCCGGTGGTTCCAAAAATTACCCATCTTGGGTTAAATAGCTAGTGGGCTGTCGCGACGTTTCGGCTTCGTTGTGCCTTCTTCAGACTAGCCCAGATCATTTGCTTTCATCCTTTTTATAGGTTTTTTTCAGGTAAGTATTTTTCCTTTATTTAGGTTTTTTTCAGGTAAGTATTTTTCCTTTTTCCCTTTCTCTATTTAGGTTTTTTCTCTTTCTCTCTTTTTTTAGGTTTTTTCATTTTTTCAAAGTTGAATTAGACCCCCCCCTGGTTAGGGTTAGGGTCTTGAACCAGGCAGGGGCATCTCCCACCCCCACGAGGCACGGGCTGAGTTAGGAGTTGAAGAAAACAGGCCAACAATGAGCCTGGCGTGCACTGTCCATCGTGGGGGCCGAGGGTTCTTGCCGGGAGGTGGAGACCCTGCCCGGTGGTTCCAAAAATTACCCATCTTGGGTTAAATAGCTAGTGGGCTGTCGCGACGTTTCGGCTTCGTTGTGCCTTCTTCAGACTAGCCCAGATCATTTGCTTTCATCCTTTTTATAGGTTTTTTTCAGGTAAGTATTTTTCCTTTATTTAGGTTTTTTTCAGGTAAGTATTTTTCCTTTTTCCCTTTCTCTATTTAGGTTTTTTCTCTTTCTCTCTTTTTTTAGGTTTTTTCATTTTTTCAAAGTTGAATTAGACCCCCCCCTGGTTAGGGTTAGGGTCTTGAACCAGGCAGGGGCATCTCCCACCCCCACGAGGCACGGGCTGAGTTAGGAGTTGAAGAAAACAGGCCAACAATGAGCCTGGCGTGCACTGTCCATCGTGGGGGCCGAGGGTTCTTGCCGGGAGGTGGAGACCCTGCCCGGTGGTTCCAAAAATTACCCATCTTGGGTTAAATAGCTAGTGGGCTGTCGCGACGTTTCGGCTTCGTTGTGCCTTCTTCAGACTAGCCCAGATCATTTGCTTTCATCCTTTTTATAGGTTTTTTTCAGGTAAGTATTTTTCCTTTATTTAGGTTTTTTTCAGGTAAGTATTTTTCCTTTTTCCCTTTCTCTATTTAGGTTTTTTCTCTTTCTCTCTTTTTTTAGGTTTTTTCATTTTTTCAAAGTTGAATTAGACCCCCCCCTGGTTAGGGTTAGGGTCTTGAACCAGGCAGGGGCATCTCCCACCCCCACGAGGCACGGGCTGAGTTAGGAGTTGAAGAAAACAGGCCAACAATGAGCCTGGCGTGCACTGTCCATCGTGGGGGCCGAGGGTTCTTGCCGGGAGGTGGAGACCCTGCCCGGTGGTTCCAAAAATTACCCATCTTGGGTTAAATAGCTAGTGGGCTGTCGCGACGTTTCGGCTTCGTTGTGCCTTCTTCAGACTAGCCCAGATCATTTGCTTTCATCCTTTTTATAGGTTTTTTTCAGGTAAGTATTTTTCCTTTATTTAGGTTTTTTTCAGGTAAGTATTTTTCCTTTTTCCCTTTCTCTATTTAGGTTTTTTACTCTTTCTCTCTTTTTTTAGGTTTTTTCATTTTTTCAAAGTTGAATTAGACCCCCCCCTGGTTAGGGTTAGGGTCTTGAACCAGGCAGGGGCATCTCCCACCCCCACGAGGCACGGGCTGAGTTAGGAGTTGAAGAAAACAGGCCAACAATGAGCCTGGCGTGCACTGTCCATCGTGGGGGCCGAGGGTTCTTGCCGGGAGGTGGAGACCCTGCCCGGTGGTTCCAAAAATTACCCATCTTGGGTTAAATAGCTAGTGGGCTGTCGCGACGTTTCGGCTTCGTTGTGCCTTCTTCAGACTAGCCCAGATCATTTGCTTTCATCCTTTTTATAGGTTTTTTTCAGGTAAGTATTTTTCCTTTATTTAGGTTTTTTTCAGGTAAGTATTTTTCCTTTTTCCCTTTCTCTATTTAGGTTTTTTCTCTTTCTCTCTTTTTTTAGGTTTTTTCATTTTTTCAAAGTTGAATTAGACCCCCCCCTGGTTAGGGTTAGGGTCTTGAACCAGGCAGGGGCATCTCCCACCCCCACGAGGCACGGGCTGAGTTAGGAGTTGAAGAAAACAGGCCAACAATGAGCCTGGCGTGCACTGTCCATCGTGGGGGCCGAGGGTTCTTGCCGGGAGGTGGAGACCCTGCCCGGTGGTTCCAAAAATTACCCATCTTGGGTTAAATAGCTAGTGGGCTGTCGCGACGTTTCGGCTTCGTTGTGCCTTCTTCAGACTAGCCCAGATCATTTGCTTTCATCCTTTTTATAGGTTTTTTTCAGGTAAGTATTTTTCCTTTATTTAGGTTTTTTTCAGGTAAGTATTTTTCCTTTTTCCCTTTCTCTATTTAGGTTTTTTCTCTTTCTCTCTTTTTTTAGGTTTTTTCATTTTTTCAAAGTTGAATTAGACCCCCCCCTGGTTAGGGTTAGGGTCTTGAACCAGGCAGGGGCATCTCCCACCCCCACGAGGCACGGGCTGAGTTAGGAGTTGAAGAAAACAGGCCAACAATGAGCCTGGCGTGCACTGTCCATCGTGGGGGCCGAGGGTTCTTGCCGGGAGGTGGAGACCCTGCCCGGTGGTTCCAAAAATTACCCATCTTGGGTTAAATAGCTAGTGGGCTGTCGCGACGTTTCGGCTTCGTTGTGCCTTCTTCAGACTAGCCCAGATCATTTGCTTTCATCCTTTTTATAGGTTTTTTTCAGGTAAGTATTTTTCCTTTATTTAGGTTTTTTTCAGGTAAGTATTTTTCCTTTTTCCCTTTCTCTATTTAGGTTTTTTCTCTTTCTCTCTTTTTTTAGGTTTTTTCATTTTTTCAAAGTTGAATTAGACCCCCCCCTGGTTAGGGTTAGGGTCTTGAACCAGGCAGGGGCATCTCCCACCCCCACGAGGCACGGGCTGAGTTAGGAGTTGAAGAAAACAGGCCAACAATGAGCCTGGCGTGCACTGTCCATCGTGGGGGCCGAGGGTTCTTGCCGGGAGGTGGAGACCCTGCCCGGTGGTTCCAAAAATTACCCATCTTGGGTTAAATAGCTAGTGGGCTGTCGCGACGTTTCGGCTTCGTTGTGCCTTCTTCAGACTAGCCCAGATCATTTGCTTTCATCCTTTTTATAGGTTTTTTTCAGGTAAGTATTTTTCCTTTATTTAGGTTTTTTTCAGGTAAGTATTTTTCCTTTTTCCCTTTCTCTATTTAGGTTTTTTCTCTTTCTCTCTTTTTTTAGGTTTTTTCATTTTTTCAAAGTTGAATTAGACCCCCCCCTGGTTAGGGTTAGGGTCTTGAACCAGGCAGGGGCATCTCCCACCCCCACGAGGCACGGGCTGAGTTAGGAGTTGAAGAAAACAGGCCAACAATGAGCCTGGCGTGCACTGTCCATCGTGGGGGCCGAGGGTTCTTGCCGGGAGGTGGAGACCCTGCCCGGTGGTTCCAAAAATTACCCATCTTGGGTTAAATAGCTAGTGGGCTGTCGCGACGTTTCGGCTTCGTTGTGCCTTCTTCAGACTAGCCCAGATCATTTGCTTTCATCCTTTTTATAGGTTTTTTTCAGGTAAGTATTTTTCCTTTATTTAGGTTTTTTTCAGGTAAGTATTTTTCCTTTTTCCCTTTCTCTATTTAGGTTTTTTCTCTTTCTCTCTTTTTTTAGGTTTTTTCATTTTTTCAAAGTTGAATTAGACCCCCCCCTGGTTAGGGTTAGGGTCTTGAACCAGGCAGGGGCATCTCCCACCCCCACGAGGCACGGGCTGAGTTAGGAGTTGAAGAAAACAGGCCAACAATGAGCCTGGCGTGCACTGTCCATCGTGGGGGCCGAGGGTTCTTGCCGGGAGGTGGAGACCCTGCCCGGTGGTTCCAAAAATTACCCATCTTGGGTTAAATAGCTAGTGGGCTGTCGCGACGTTTCGGCTTCGTTGTGCCTTCTTCAGACTAGCCCAGATCATTTGCTTTCATCCTTTTTATAGGTTTTTTTCAGGTAAGTATTTTTCCTTTATTTAGGTTTTTTTCAGGTAAGTATTTTTCCTTTTTCCCTTTCTCTATTTAGGTTTTTTCTCTTTCTCTCTTTTTTTAGGTTTTTTCATTTTTTCAAAGTTGAATTAGACCCCCCCCTGGTTAGGGTTAGGGTCTTGAACCAGGCAGGGGCATCTCCCACCCCCACGAGGCACGGGCTGAGTTAGGAGTTGAAGAAAACAGGCCAACAATGAGCCTGGCGTGCACTGTCCATCGTGGGGGCCGAGGGTTCTTGCCGGGAGGTGGAGACCCTGCCCGGTGGTTCCAAAAATTACCCATCTTGGGTTAAATAGCTAGTGGGCTGTCGCGACGTTTCGGCTTCGTTGTGCCTTCTTCAGACTAGCCCAGATCATTTGCTTTCATCCTTTTTATAGGTTTTTTTCAGGTAAGTATTTTTCCTTTATTTAGGTTTTTTTCAGGTAAGTATTTTTCCTTTTTCCCTTTCTCTATTTAGGTTTTTTACTCTTTCTCTCTTTTTTTAGGTTTTTTCATTTTTTCAAAGTTGAATTAGACCCCCCCCTGGTTAGGGTTAGGGTCTTGAACCAGGCAGGGGCATCTCCCACCCCCACGAGGCACGGGCTGAGTTAGGAGTTGAAGAAAACAGGCCAACAATGAGCCTGGCGTGCACTGTCCATCGTGGGGGCCGAGGGTTCTTGCCGGGAGGTGGAGACCCTGCCCGGTGGTTCCAAAAATTACCCATCTTGGGTTAAATAGCTAGTGGGCTGTCGCGACGTTTCGGCTTCGTTGTGCCTTCTTCAGACTAGCCCAGATCATTTGCTTTCATCCTTTTTATAGGTTTTTTTCAGGTAAGTATTTTTCCTTTATTTAGGTTTTTTTCAGGTAAGTATTTTTCCTTTTTCCCTTTCTCTATTTAGGTTTTTTCTCTTTCTCTCTTTTTTTAGGTTTTTTCATTTTTTCAAAGTTGAATTAGACCCCCCCCTGGTTAGGGTTAGGGTCTTGAACCAGGCAGGGGCATCTCCCACCCCCACGAGGCACGGGCTGAGTTAGGAGTTGAAGAAAACAGGCCAACAATGAGCCTGGCGTGCACTGTCCATCGTGGGGGCCGAGGGTTCTTGCCGGGAGGTGGAGACCCTGCCCGGTGGTTCCAAAAATTACCCATCTTGGGTTAAATAGCTAGTGGGCTGTCGCGACGTTTCGGCTTCGTTGTGCCTTCTTCAGACTAGCCCAGATCATTTGCTTTCATCCTTTTTATAGGTTTTTTTCAGGTAAGTATTTTTCCTTTATTTAGGTTTTTTTCAGGTAAGTATTTTTCCTTTTTCCCTTTCTCTATTTAGGTTTTTTCTCTTTCTCTCTTTTTTTAGGTTTTTTCATTTTTTCAAAGTTGAATTAGACCCCCCCCTGGTTAGGGTTAGGGTCTTGAACCAGGCAGGGGCATCTCCCACCCCCACGAGGCACGGGCTGAGTTAGGAGTTGAAGAAAACAGGCCAACAATGAGCCTGGCGTGCACTGTCCATCGTGGGGGCCGAGGGTTCTTGCCGGGAGGTGGAGACCCTGCCCGGTGGTTCCAAAAATTACCCATCTTGGGTTAAATAGCTAGTGGGCTGTCGCGACGTTTCGGCTTCGTTGTGCCTTCTTCAGACTAGCCCAGATCATTTGCTTTCATCCTTTTTATAGGTTTTTTTCAGGTAAGTATTTTTCCTTTATTTAGGTTTTTTTCAGGTAAGTATTTTTCCTTTTTCCCTTTCTCTATTTAGGTTTTTTCTCTTTCTCTCTTTTTTTAGGTTTTTTCATTTTTTCAAAGTTGAATTAGACCCCCCCCTGGTTAGGGTTAGGGTCTTGAACCAGGCAGGGGCATCTCCCACCCCCACGAGGCACGGGCTGAGTTAGGAGTTGAAGAAAACAGGCCAACAATGAGCCTGGCGTGCACTGTCCATCGTGGGGGCCGAGGGTTCTTGCCGGGAGGTGGAGACCCTGCCCGGTGGTTCCAAAAATTACCCATCTTGGGTTAAATAGCTAGTGGGCTGTCGCGACGTTTCGGCTTCGTTGTGCCTTCTTCAGACTAGCCCAGATCATTTGCTTTCATCCTTTTTATAGGTTTTTTTCAGGTAAGTATTTTTCCTTTATTTAGGTTTTTTTCAGGTAAGTATTTTTCCTTTTTCCCTTTCTCTATTTAGGTTTTTTCTCTTTCTCTCTTTTTTTAGGTTTTTTCATTTTTTCAAAGTTGAATTAGACCCCCCCCTGGTTAGGGTTAGGGTCTTGAACCAGGCAGGGGCATCTCCCACCCCCACGAGGCACGGGCTGAGTTAGGAGTTGAAGAAAACAGGCCAACAATGAGCCTGGCGTGCACTGTCCATCGTGGGGGCCGAGGGTTCTTGCCGGGAGGTGGAGACCCTGCCCGGTGGTTCCAAAAATTACCCATCTTGGGTTAAATAGCTAGTGGGCTGTCGCGACGTTTCGGCTTCGTTGTGCCTTCTTCAGACTAGCCCAGATCATTTGCTTTCATCCTTTTTATAGGTTTTTTTCAGGTAAGTATTTTTCCTTTATTTAGGTTTTTTTCAGGTAAGTATTTTTCCTTTTTCCCTTTCTCTATTTAGGTTTTTTCTCTTTCTCTCTTTTTTTAGGTTTTTTCATTTTTTCAAAGTTGAATTAGACCCCCCCCTGGTTAGGGTTAGGGTCTTGAACCAGGCAGGGGCATCTCCCACCCCCACGAGGCACGGGCTGAGTTAGGAGTTGAAGAAAACAGGCCAACAATGAGCCTGGCGTGCACTGTCCATCGTGGGGGCCGAGGGTTCTTGCCGGGAGGTGGAGACCCTGCCCGGTGGTTCCAAAAATTACCCATCTTGGGTTAAATAGCTAGTGGGCTGTCGCGACGTTTCGGCTTCGTTGTGCCTTCTTCAGACTAGCCCAGATCATTTGCTTTCATCCTTTTTATAGGTTTTTTTCAGGTAAGTATTTTTCCTTTATTTAGGTTTTTTTCAGGTAAGTATTTTTCCTTTTTCCCTTTCTCTATTTAGGTTTTTTCTCTTTCTCTCTTTTTTTAGGTTTTTTCATTTTTTCAAAGTTGAATTAGACCCCCCCCTGGTTAGGGTTAGGGTCTTGAACCAGGCAGGGGCATCTCCCACCCCCACGAGGCACGGGCTGAGTTAGGAGTTGAAGAAAACAGGCCAACAATGAGCCTGGCGTGCACTGTCCATCGTGGGGGCCGAGGGTTCTTGCCGGGAGGTGGAGACCCTGCCCGGTGGTTCCAAAAATTACCCATCTTGGGTTAAATAGCTAGTGGGCTGTCGCGACGTTTCGGCTTCGTTGTGCCTTCTTCAGACTAGCCCAGATCATTTGCTTTCATCCTTTTTATAGGTTTTTTTCAGGTAAGTATTTTTCCTTTATTTAGGTTTTTTTCAGGTAAGTATTTTTCCTTTTTCCCTTTCTCTATTTAGGTTTTTTCTCTTTCTCTCTTTTTTTAGGTTTTTTCATTTTTTCAAAGTTGAATTAGACCCCCCCCTGGTTAGGGTTAGGGTCTTGAACCAGGCAGGGGCATCTCCCACCCCCACGAGGCACGGGCTGAGTTAGGAGTTGAAGAAAACAGGCCAACAATGAGCCTGGCGTGCACTGTCCATCGTGGGGGCCGAGGGTTCTTGCCGGGAGGTGGAGACCCTGCCCGGTGGTTCCAAAAATTACCCATCTTGGGTTAAATAGCTAGTGGGCTGTCGCGACGTTTCGGCTTCGTTGTGCCTTCTTCAGACTAGCCCAGATCATTTGCTTTCATCCTTTTTATAGGTTTTTTTCAGGTAAGTATTTTTCCTTTATTTAGGTTTTTTTCAGGTAAGTATTTTTCCTTTTTCCCTTTCTCTATTTAGGTTTTTTCTCTTTCTCTCTTTTTTTAGGTTTTTTCATTTTTTCAAAGTTGAATTAGACCCCCCCCTGGTTAGGGTTAGGGTCTTGAACCAGGCAGGGGCATCTCCCACCCCCACGAGGCACGGGCTGAGTTAGGAGTTGAAGAAAACAGGCCAACAATGAGCCTGGCGTGCACTGTCCATCGTGGGGGCCGAGGGTTCTTGCCGGGAGGTGGAGACCCTGCCCGGTGGTTCCAAAAATTACCCATCTTGGGTTAAATAGCTAGTGGGCTGTCGCGACGTTTCGGCTTCGTTGTGCCTTCTTCAGACTAGCCCAGATCATTTGCTTTCATCCTTTTTATAGGTTTTTTTCAGGTAAGTATTTTTCCTTTATTTAGGTTTTTTTCAGGTAAGTATTTTTCCTTTTTCCCTTTCTCTATTTAGGTTTTTTCTCTTTCTCTCTTTTTTTAGGTTTTTTCATTTTTTCAAAGTTGAATTAGACCCCCCCCTGGTTAGGGTTAGGGTCTTGAACCAGGCAGGGGCATCTCCCACCCCCACGAGGCACGGGCTGAGTTAGGAGTTGAAGAAAACAGGCCAACAATGAGCCTGGCGTGCACTGTCCATCGTGGGGGCCGAGGGTTCTTGCCGGGAGGTGGAGACCCTGCCCGGTGGTTCCAAAAATTACCCATCTTGGGTTAAATAGCTAGTGGGCTGTCGCGACGTTTCGGCTTCGTTGTGCCTTCTTCAGACTAGCCCAGATCATTTGCTTTCATCCTTTTTATAGGTTTTTTTCAGGTAAGTATTTTTCCTTTATTTAGGTTTTTTTCAGGTAAGTATTTTTCCTTTTTCCCTTTCTCTATTTAGGTTTTTTCTCTTTCTCTCTTTTTTTAGGTTTTTTCATTTTTTCAAAGTTGAATTAGACCCCCCCCTGGTTAGGGTTAGGGTCTTGAACCAGGCAGGGGCATCTCCCACCCCCACGAGGCACGGGCTGAGTTAGGAGTTGAAGAAAACAGGCCAACAATGAGCCTGGCGTGCACTGTCCATCGTGGGGGCCGAGGGTTCTTGCCGGGAGGTGGAGACCCTGCCCGGTGGTTCCAAAAATTACCCATCTTGGGTTAAATAGCTAGTGGGCTGTCGCGACGTTTCGGCTTCGTTGTGCCTTCTTCAGACTAGCCCAGATCATTTGCTTTCATCCTTTTTATAGGTTTTTTTCAGGTAAGTATTTTTCCTTTATTTAGGTTTTTTTCAGGTAAGTATTTTTCCTTTTTCCCTTTCTCTATTTAGGTTTTTTCTCTTTCTCTCTTTTTTTAGGTTTTTTCATTTTTTCAAAGTTGAATTAGACCCCCCCCTGGTTAGGGTTAGGGTCTTGAACCAGGCAGGGGCATCTCCCACCCCCACGAGGCACGGGCTGAGTTAGGAGTTGAAGAAAACAGGCCAACAATGAGCCTGGCGTGCACTGTCCATCGTGGGGGCCGAGGGTTCTTGCCGGGAGGTGGAGACCCTGCCCGGTGGTTCCAAAAATTACCCATCTTGGGTTAAATAGCTAGTGGGCTGTCGCGACGTTTCGGCTTCGTTGTGCCTTCTTCAGACTAGCCCAGATCATTTGCTTTCATCCTTTTTATAGGTTTTTTTCAGGTAAGTATTTTTCCTTTATTTAGGTTTTTTTCAGGTAAGTATTTTTCCTTTTTCCCTTTCTCTATTTAGGTTTTTTCTCTTTCTCTCTTTTTTTAGGTTTTTTCATTTTTTCAAAGTTGAATTAGACCCCCCCCTGGTTAGGGTTAGGGTCTTGAACCAGGCAGGGGCATCTCCCACCCCCACGAGGCACGGGCTGAGTTAGGAGTTGAAGAAAACAGGCCAACAATGAGCCTGGCGTGCACTGTCCATCGTGGGGGCCGAGGGTTCTTGCCGGGAGGTGGAGACCCTGCCCGGTGGTTCCAAAAATTACCCATCTTGGGTTAAATAGCTAGTGGGCTGTCGCGACGTTTCGGCTTCGTTGTGCCTTCTTCAGACTAGCCCAGATCATTTGCTTTCATCCTTTTTATAGGTTTTTTTCAGGTAAGTATTTTTCCTTTATTTAGGTTTTTTTCAGGTAAGTATTTTTCCTTTTTCCCTTTCTCTATTTAGGTTTTTTCTCTTTCTCTCTTTTTTTAGGTTTTTTCATTTTTTCAAAGTTGAATTAGACCCCCCCCTGGTTAGGGTTAGGGTCTTGAACCAGGCAGGGGCATCTCCCACCCCCACGAGGCACGGGCTGAGTTAGGAGTTGAAGAAAACAGGCCAACAATGAGCCTGGCGTGCACTGTCCATCGTGGGGGCCGAGGGTTCTTGCCGGGAGGTGGAGACCCTGCCCGGTGGTTCCAAAAATTACCCATCTTGGGTTAAATAGCTAGTGGGCTGTCGCGACGTTTCGGCTTCGTTGTGCCTTCTTCAGACTAGCCCAGATCATTTGCTTTCATCCTTTTTATAGGTTTTTTTCAGGTAAGTATTTTTCCTTTATTTAGGTTTTTTTCAGGTAAGTATTTTTCCTTTTTCCCTTTCTCTATTTAGGTTTTTTCTCTTTCTCTCTTTTTTTAGGTTTTTTCATTTTTTCAAAGTTGAATTAGACCCCCCCCTGGTTAGGGTTAGGGTCTTGAACCAGGCAGGGGCATCTCCCACCCCCACGAGGCACGGGCTGAGTTAGGAGTTGAAGAAAACAGGCCAACAATGAGCCTGGCGTGCACTGTCCATCGTGGGGGCCGAGGGTTCTTGCCGGGAGGTGGAGACCCTGCCCGGTGGTTCCAAAAATTACCCATCTTGGGTTAAATAGCTAGTGGGCTGTCGCGACGTTTCGGCTTCGTTGTGCCTTCTTCAGACTAGCCCAGATCATTTGCTTTCATCCTTTTTATAGGTTTTTTTCAGGTAAGTATTTTTCCTTTATTTAGGTTTTTTTCAGGTAAGTATTTTTCCTTTTTCCCTTTCTCTATTTAGGTTTTTTCTCTTTCTCTCTTTTTTTAGGTTTTTTCATTTTTTCAAAGTTGAATTAGACCCCCCCCTGGTTAGGGTTAGGGTCTTGAACCAGGCAGGGGCATCTCCCACCCCCACGAGGCACGGGCTGAGTTAGGAGTTGAAGAAAACAGGCCAACAATGAGCCTGGCGTGCACTGTCCATCGTGGGGGCCGAGGGTTCTTGCCGGGAGGTGGAGACCCTGCCCGGTGGTTCCAAAAATTACCCATCTTGGGTTAAATAGCTAGTGGGCTGTCGCGACGTTTCGGCTTCGTTGTGCCTTCTTCAGACTAGCCCAGATCATTTGCTTTCATCCTTTTTATAGGTTTTTTTCAGGTAAGTATTTTTCCTTTATTTAGGTTTTTTTCAGGTAAGTATTTTTCCTTTTTCCCTTTCTCTATTTAGGTTTTTTCTCTTTCTCTCTTTTTTTAGGTTTTTTCATTTTTTCAAAGTTGAATTAGACCCCCCCCTGGTTAGGGTTAGGGTCTTGAACCAGGCAGGGGCATCTCCCACCCCCACGAGGCACGGGCTGAGTTAGGAGTTGAAGAAAACAGGCCAACAATGAGCCTGGCGTGCACTGTCCATCGTGGGGGCCGAGGGTTCTTGCCGGGAGGTGGAGACCCTGCCCGGTGGTTCCAAAAATTACCCATCTTGGGTTAAATAGCTAGTGGGCTGTCGCGACGTTTCGGCTTCGTTGTGCCTTCTTCAGACTAGCCCAGATCATTTGCTTTCATCCTTTTTATAGGTTTTTTTCAGGTAAGTATTTTTCCTTTATTTAGGTTTTTTTCAGGTAAGTATTTTTCCTTTTTCCCTTTCTCTATTTAGGTTTTTTCTCTTTCTCTCTTTTTTTAGGTTTTTTCATTTTTTCAAAGTTGAATTAGACCCCCCCCTGGTTAGGGTTAGGGTCTTGAACCAGGCAGGGGCATCTCCCACCCCCACGAGGCACGGGCTGAGTTAGGAGTTGAAGAAAACAGGCCAACAATGAGCCTGGCGTGCACTGTCCATCGTGGGGGCCGAGGGTTCTTGCCGGGAGGTGGAGACCCTGCCCGGTGGTTCCAAAAATTACCCATCTTGGGTTAAATAGCTAGTGGGCTGTCGCGACGTTTCGGCTTCGTTGTGCCTTCTTCAGACTAGCCCAGATCATTTGCTTTCATCCTTTTTATAGGTTTTTTTCAGGTAAGTATTTTTCCTTTATTTAGGTTTTTTTCAGGTAAGTATTTTTCCTTTTTCCCTTTCTCTATTTAGGTTTTTTCTCTTTCTCTCTTTTTTTAGGTTTTTTCATTTTTTCAAAGTTGAATTAGACCCCCCCCTGGTTAGGGTTAGGGTCTTGAACCAGGCAGGGGCATCTCCCACCCCCACGAGGCACGGGCTGAGTTAGGAGTTGAAGAAAACAGGCCAACAATGAGCCTGGCGTGCACTGTCCATCGTGGGGGCCGAGGGTTCTTGCCGGGAGGTGGAGACCCTGCCCGGTGGTTCCAAAAATTACCCATCTTGGGTTAAATAGCTAGTGGGCTGTCGCGACGTTTCGGCTTCGTTGTGCCTTCTTCAGACTAGCCCAGATCATTTGCTTTCATCCTTTTTATAGGTTTTTTTCAGGTAAGTATTTTTCCTTTATTTAGGTTTTTTTCAGGTAAGTATTTTTCCTTTTTCCCTTTCTCTATTTAGGTTTTTTCTCTTTCTCTCTTTTTTTAGGTTTTTTCATTTTTTCAAAGTTGAATTAGACCCCCCCCTGGTTAGGGTTAGGGTCTTGAACCAGGCAGGGGCATCTCCCACCCCCACGAGGCACGGGCTGAGTTAGGAGTTGAAGAAAACAGGCCAACAATGAGCCTGGCGTGCACTGTCCATCGTGGGGGCCGAGGGTTCTTGCCGGGAGGTGGAGACCCTGCCCGGTGGTTCCAAAAATTACCCATCTTGGGTTAAATAGCTAGTGGGCTGTCGCGACGTTTCGGCTTCGTTGTGCCTTCTTCAGACTAGCCCAGATCATTTGCTTTCATCCTTTTTATAGGTTTTTTTCAGGTAAGTATTTTTCCTTTATTTAGGTTTTTTTCAGGTAAGTATTTTTCCTTTTTCCCTTTCTCTATTTAGGTTTTTTCTCTTTCTCTCTTTTTTTAGGTTTTTTCATTTTTTCAAAGTTGAATTAGACCCCCCCCTGGTTAGGGTTAGGGTCTTGAACCAGGCAGGGGCATCTCCCACCCCCACGAGGCACGGGCTGAGTTAGGAGTTGAAGAAAACAGGCCAACAATGAGCCTGGCGTGCACTGTCCATCGTGGGGGCCGAGGGTTCTTGCCGGGAGGTGGAGACCCTGCCCGGTGGTTCCAAAAATTACCCATCTTGGGTTAAATAGCTAGTGGGCTGTCGCGACGTTTCGGCTTCGTTGTGCCTTCTTCAGACTAGCCCAGATCATTTGCTTTCATCCTTTTTATAGGTTTTTTTCAGGTAAGTATTTTTCCTTTATTTAGGTTTTTTTCAGGTAAGTATTTTTCCTTTTTCCCTTTCTCTATTTAGGTTTTTTCTCTTTCTCTCTTTTTTTAGGTTTTTTCATTTTTTCAAAGTTGAATTAGACCCCCCCCTGGTTAGGGTTAGGGTCTTGAACCAGGCAGGGGCATCTCCCACCCCCACGAGGCACGGGCTGAGTTAGGAGTTGAAGAAAACAGGCCAACAATGAGCCTGGCGTGCACTGTCCATCGTGGGGGCCGAGGGTTCTTGCCGGGAGGTGGAGACCCTGCCCGGTGGTTCCAAAAATTACCCATCTTGGGTTAAATAGCTAGTGGGCTGTCGCGACGTTTCGGCTTCGTTGTGCCTTCTTCAGACTAGCCCAGATCATTTGCTTTCATCCTTTTTATAGGTTTTTTTCAGGTAAGTATTTTTCCTTTATTTAGGTTTTTTTCAGGTAAGTATTTTTCCTTTTTCCCTTTCTCTATTTAGGTTTTTTCTCTTTCTCTCTTTTTTTAGGTTTTTTCATTTTTTCAAAGTTGAATTAGACCCCCCCCTGGTTAGGGTTAGGGTCTTGAACCAGGCAGGGGCATCTCCCACCCCCACGAGGCACGGGCTGAGTTAGGAGTTGAAGAAAACAGGCCAACAATGAGCCTGGCGTGCACTGTCCATCGTGGGGGCCGAGGGTTCTTGCCGGGAGGTGGAGACCCTGCCCGGTGGTTCCAAAAATTACCCATCTTGGGTTAAATAGCTAGTGGGCTGTCGCGACGTTTCGGCTTCGTTGTGCCTTCTTCAGACTAGCCCAGATCATTTGCTTTCATCCTTTTTATAGGTTTTTTTCAGGTAAGTATTTTTCCTTTATTTAGGTTTTTTTCAGGTAAGTATTTTTCCTTTTTCCCTTTCTCTATTTAGGTTTTTTCTCTTTCTCTCTTTTTTTAGGTTTTTTCATTTTTTCAAAGTTGAATTAGACCCCCCCCTGGTTAGGGTTAGGGTCTTGAACCAGGCAGGGGCATCTCCCACCCCCACGAGGCACGGGCTGAGTTAGGAGTTGAAGAAAACAGGCCAACAATGAGCCTGGCGTGCACTGTCCATCGTGGGGGCCGAGGGTTCTTGCCGGGAGGTGGAGACCCTGCCCGGTGGTTCCAAAAATTACCCATCTTGGGTTAAATAGCTAGTGGGCTGTCGCGACGTTTCGGCTTCGTTGTGCCTTCTTCAGACTAGCCCAGATCATTTGCTTTCATCCTTTTTATAGGTTTTTTTCAGGTAAGTATTTTTCCTTTATTTAGGTTTTTTTCAGGTAAGTATTTTTCCTTTTTCCCTTTCTCTATTTAGGTTTTTTCTCTTTCTCTCTTTTTTTAGGTTTTTTCATTTTTTCAAAGTTGAATTAGACCCCCCCCTGGTTAGGGTTAGGGTCTTGAACCAGGCAGGGGCATCTCCCACCCCCACGAGGCACGGGCTGAGTTAGGAGTTGAAGAAAACAGGCCAACAATGAGCCTGGCGTGCACTGTCCATCGTGGGGGCCGAGGGTTCTTGCCGGGAGGTGGAGACCCTGCCCGGTGGTTCCAAAAATTACCCATCTTGGGTTAAATAGCTAGTGGGCTGTCGCGACGTTTCGGCTTCGTTGTGCCTTCTTCAGACTAGCCCAGATCATTTGCTTTCATCCTTTTTATAGGTTTTTTTCAGGTAAGTATTTTTCCTTTATTTAGGTTTTTTTCAGGTAAGTATTTTTCCTTTTTCCCTTTCTCTATTTAGGTTTTTTCTCTTTCTCTCTTTTTTTAGGTTTTTTCATTTTTTCAAAGTTGAATTAGACCCCCCCCTGGTTAGGGTTAGGGTCTTGAACCAGGCAGGGGCATCTCCCACCCCCACGAGGCACGGGCTGAGTTAGGAGTTGAAGAAAACAGGCCAACAATGAGCCTGGCGTGCACTGTCCATCGTGGGGGCCGAGGGTTCTTGCCGGGAGGTGGAGACCCTGCCCGGTGGTTCCAAAAATTACCCATCTTGGGTTAAATAGCTAGTGGGCTGTCGCGACGTTTCGGCTTCGTTGTGCCTTCTTCAGACTAGCCCAGATCATTTGCTTTCATCCTTTTTATAGGTTTTTTTCAGGTAAGTATTTTTCCTTTATTTAGGTTTTTTTCAGGTAAGTATTTTTCCTTTTTCCCTTTCTCTATTTAGGTTTTTTCTCTTTCTCTCTTTTTTTAGGTTTTTTCATTTTTTCAAAGTTGAATTAGACCCCCCCCTGGTTAGGGTTAGGGTCTTGAACCAGGCAGGGGCATCTCCCACCCCCACGAGGCACGGGCTGAGTTAGGAGTTGAAGAAAACAGGCCAACAATGAGCCTGGCGTGCACTGTCCATCGTGGGGGCCGAGGGTTCTTGCCGGGAGGTGGAGACCCTGCCCGGTGGTTCCAAAAATTACCCATCTTGGGTTAAATAGCTAGTGGGCTGTCGCGACGTTTCGGCTTCGTTGTGCCTTCTTCAGACTAGCCCAGATCATTTGCTTTCATCCTTTTTATAGGTTTTTTTTCAGGTAAGTATTTTTCCTTTATTTAGGTTTTTTTCAGGTAAGTATTTTTCCTTTTTCCCTTTCTCTATTTAGGTTTTTTCTCTTTCTCTCTTTTTTTAGGTTTTTTCATTTTTTCAAAGTTGAATTAGACCCCCCCCTGGTTAGGGTTAGGGTCTTGAACCAGGCAGGGGCATCTCCCACCCCCACGAGGCACGGGCTGAGTTAGGAGTTGAAGAAAACAGGCCAACAATGAGCCTGGCGTGCACTGTCCATCGTGGGGGCCGAGGGTTCTTGCCGGGAGGTGGAGACCCTGCCCGGTGGTTCCAAAAATTACCCATCTTGGGTTAAATAGCTAGTGGGCTGTCGCGACGTTTCGGCTTCGTTGTGCCTTCTTCAGACTAGCCCAGATCATTTGCTTTCATCCTTTTTATAGGTTTTTTTCAGGTAAGTATTTTTCCTTTATTTAGGTTTTTTTCAGGTAAGTATTTTTCCTTTTTCCCTTTCTCTATTTAGGTTTTTTCTCTTTCTCTCTTTTTTTAGGTTTTTTCATTTTTTCAAAGTTGAATTAGACCCCCCCCTGGTTAGGGTTAGGGTCTTGAACCAGGCAGGGGCATCTCCCACCCCCACGAGGCACGGGCTGAGTTAGGAGTTGAAGAAAACAGGCCAACAATGAGCCTGGCGTGCACTGTCCATCGTGGGGGCCGAGGGTTCTTGCCGGGAGGTGGAGACCCTGCCCGGTGGTTCCAAAAATTACCCATCTTGGGTTAAATAGCTAGTGGGCTGTCGCGACGTTTCGGCTTCGTTGTGCCTTCTTCAGACTAGCCCAGATCATTTGCTTTCATCCTTTTTATAGGTTTTTTTCAGGTAAGTATTTTTCCTTTATTTAGGTTTTTTTCAGGTAAGTATTTTTCCTTTTTCCCTTTCTCTATTTAGGTTTTTTCTCTTTCTCTCTTTTTTTAGGTTTTTTCATTTTTTCAAAGTTGAATTAGACCCCCCCCTGGTTAGGGTTAGGGTCTTGAACCAGGCAGGGGCATCTCCCACCCCCACGAGGCACGGGCTGAGTTAGGAGTTGAAGAAAACAGGCCAACAATGAGCCTGGCGTGCACTGTCCATCGTGGGGGCCGAGGGTTCTTGCCGGGAGGTGGAGACCCTGCCCGGTGGTTCCAAAAATTACCCATCTTGGGTTAAATAGCTAGTGGGCTGTCGCGACGTTTCGGCTTCGTTGTGCCTTCTTCAGACTAGCCCAGATCATTTGCTTTCATCCTTTTTATAGGTTTTTTTCAGGTAAGTATTTTTCCTTTATTTAGGTTTTTTTCAGGTAAGTATTTTTCCTTTTTCCCTTTCTCTATTTAGGTTTTTTCTCTTTCTCTCTTTTTTTAGGTTTTTTCATTTTTTCAAAGTTGAATTAGACCCCCCCCTGGTTAGGGTTAGGGTCTTGAACCAGGCAGGGGCATCTCCCACCCCCACGAGGCACGGGCTGAGTTAGGAGTTGAAGAAAACAGGCCAACAATGAGCCTGGCGTGCACTGTCCATCGTGGGGGCCGAGGGTTCTTGCCGGGAGGTGGAGACCCTGCCCGGTGGTTCCAAAAATTACCCATCTTGGGTTAAATAGCTAGTGGGCTGTCGCGACGTTTCGGCTTCGTTGTGCCTTCTTCAGACTAGCCCAGATCATTTGCTTTCATCCTTTTTATAGGTTTTTTTCAGGTAAGTATTTTTCCTTTATTTAGGTTTTTTTCAGGTAAGTATTTTTCCTTTTTCCCTTTCTCTATTTAGGTTTTTTCTCTTTCTCTCTTTTTTTAGGTTTTTTCATTTTTTCAAAGTTGAATTAGACCCCCCCTGGTTAGGGTTAGGGTCTTGAACCAGGCAGGGGCATCTCCCACCCCCACGAGGCACGGGCTGAGTTAGGAGTTGAAGAAAACAGGCCAACAATGAGCCTGGCGTGCACTGTCCATCGTGGGGGCCGAGGGTTCTTGCCGGGAGGTGGAGACCCTGCCCGGTGGTTCCAAAAATTACCCATCTTGGGTTAAATAGCTAGTGGGCTGTCGCGACGTTTCGGCTTCGTTGTGCCTTCTTCAGACTAGCCCAGATCATTTGCTTTCATCCTTTTTATAGGTTTTTTTCAGGTAAGTATTTTTCCTTTATTTAGGTTTTTTTCAGGTAAGTATTTTTCCTTTTTCCCTTTCTCTATTTAGGTTTTTTCTCTTTCTCTCTTTTTTTAGGTTTTTTCATTTTTTCAAAGTTGAATTAGACCCCCCCCTGGTTAGGGTTAGGGTCTTGAACCAGGCAGGGGCATCTCCCACCCCCACGAGGCACGGGCTGAGTTAGGAGTTGAAGAAAACAGGCCAACAATGAGCCTGGCGTGCACTGTCCATCGTGGGGGCCGAGGGTTCTTGCCGGGAGGTGGAGACCCTGCCCGGTGGTTCCAAAAATTACCCATCTTGGGTTAAATAGCTAGTGGGCTGTCGCGACGTTTCGGCTTCGTTGTGCCTTCTTCAGACTAGCCCAGATCATTTGCTTTCATCCTTTTTATAGGTTTTTTTCAGGTAAGTATTTTTCCTTTATTTAGGTTTTTTTCAGGTAAGTATTTTTCCTTTTTCCCTTTCTCTATTTAGGTTTTTTCTCTTTCTCTCTTTTTTTAGGTTTTTTCATTTTTTCAAAGTTGAATTAGACCCCCCCTGGTTAGGGTTAGGGTCTTGAACCAGGCAGGGGCATCTCCCACCCCCACGAGGCACGGGCTGAGTTAGGAGTTGAAGAAAACAGGCCAACAATGAGCCTGGCGTGCACTGTCCATCGTGGGGGCCGAGGGTTCTTGCCGGGAGGTGGAGACCCTGCCCGGTGGTTCCAAAAATTACCCATCTTGGGTTAAATAGCTAGTGGGCTGTCGCGACGTTTCGGCTTCGTTGTGCCTTCTTCAGACTAGCCCAGATCATTTGCTTTCATCCTTTTTATAGGTTTTTTTCAGGTAAGTATTTTTCCTTTATTTAGGTTTTTTTCAGGTAAGTATTTTTCCTTTTTCCCTTTCTCTATTTAGGTTTTTTCTCTTTCTCTCTTTTTTTAGGTTTTTTCATTTTTTCAAAGTTGAATTAGACCCCCCCCTGGTTAGGGTTAGGGTCTTGAACCAGGCAGGGGCATCTCCCACCCCACGAGGCACGGGCTGAGTTAGGAGTTGAAGAAAACAGGCCAACAATGAGCCTGGCGTGCACTGTCCATCGTGGGGGCCGAGGGTTCTTGCCGGGAGGTGGAGACCCTGCCCGGTGGTTCCAAAAATTACCCATCTTGGGTTAAATAGCTAGTGGGCTGTCGCGACGTTTCGGCTTCGTTGTGCCTTCTTCAGACTAGCCCAGATCATTTGCTTTCATCCTTTTTATAGGTTTTTTTCAGGTAAGTATTTTTCCTTTATTTAGGTTTTTTTCAGGTAAGTATTTTTCCTTTTTCCCTTTCTCTATTTAGGTTTTTTCTCTTTCTCTCTTTTTTTAGGTTTTTCATTTTTTCAAAGTTGAATTAGACCCCCCCTGGTTAGGGTTAGGGTCTTGAACCAGGCAGGGGCATCTCCCACCCCCACGAGGCACGGGCTGAGTTAGGAGTTGAAGAAAACAGGCCAACAATGAGCCTGGCGTGCACTGTCCATCGTGGGGGCCGAGGGTTCTTGCCGGGAGGTGGAGACCCTGCCCGGTGGTTCCAAAAATTACCCATCTTGGGTTAAATAGCTAGTGGGCTGTCGCGACGTTTCGGCTTCGTTGTGCCTTCTTCAGACTAGCCCAGATCATTTGCTTTCATCCTTTTTATAGGTTTTTTTCAGGTAAGTATTTTTCCTTTATTTAGGTTTTTTTCAGGTAAGTATTTTTCCTTTTTCCCTTTCTCTATTTAGGTTTTTTCTCTTTCTCTCTTTTTTTAGGTTTTTTCATTTTTTCAAAGTTGAATTAGACCCCCCCCCTGGTTAGGGTTAGGGTCTTGAACCAGGCAGGGGCATCTCCCACCCCCACGAGGCACGGGCTGAGTTAGGAGTTGAAGAAAACAGGCCAACAATGAGCCTGGCGTGCACTGTCCATCGTGGGGGCCGAGGGTTCTTGCCGGGAGGTGGAGACCCTGCCCGGTGGTTCCAAAAATTACCCATCTTGGGTTAAATAGCTAGTGGGCTGTCGCGACGTTTCGGCTTCGTTGTGCCTTCTTCAGACTAGCCCAGATCATTTGCTTTCATCCTTTTTATAGGTTTTTTTTCAGGTAAGTATTTTTCCTTTATTTAGGTTTTTTTCAGGTAAGTATTTTTCCTTTTTCCCTTTCTCTATTTAGGTTTTTTCTCTTTCTCTCTTTTTTTAGGTTTTTTCATTTTTTCAAAGTTGAATTAGACCCCCCCTGGTTAGGGTTAGGGTCTTGAACCAGGCAGGGGCATCTCCCACCCCCACGAGGCACGGGCTGAGTTAGGAGTTGAAGAAAACAGGCCAACAATGAGCCTGGCGTGCACTGTCCATCGTGGGGGCCGAGGGTTCTTGCCGGGAGGTGGAGACCCTGCCCGGTGGTTCCAAAAATTACCCATCTTGGGTTAAATAGCTAGTGGGCTGTCGCGACGTTTCGGCTTCGTTGTGCCTTCTTCAGACTAGCCCAGATCATTTGCTTTCATCCTTTTTATAGGTTTTTTTCAGGTAAGTATTTTTCCTTTATTTAGGTTTTTTTCAGGTAAGTATTTTTCCTTTTTCCCTTTCTCTATTTAGGTTTTTTCTCTTTCTCTCTTTTTTAGGTTTTTTCATTTTTTCAAAGTTGAATTAGACCCCCCCCTGGTTAGGGTTAGGGTCTTGAACCAGGCAGGGGCATCTCCCACCCCCACGAGGCACGGGCTGAGTTAGGAGTTGAAGAAAACAGGCCAACAATGAGCCTGGCGTGCACTGTCCATCGTGGGGGCCGAGGGTTCTTGCCGGGAGGTGGAGACCCTGCCCGGTGGTTCCAAAAATTACCCATCTTGGGTTAAATAGCTAGTGGGCTGTCGCGACGTTTCGGCTTCGTTGTGCCTTCTTCAGACTAGCCCAGATCATTTGCTTTCATCCTTTTTATAGGTTTTTTTCAGGTAAGTATTTTTCCTTTATTTAGGTTTTTTTCAGGTAAGTATTTTTCCTTTTTCCCTTTCTCTATTTAGGTTTTTTCTCTTTCTCTCTTTTTTTAGGTTTTTTCATTTTTTTCAAAGTTGAATTAGACCCCCCCTGGTTAGGGTTAGGGTCTTGAACCAGGCAGGGGCATCTCCCACCCCCACGAGGCACGGGCTGAGTTAGGAGTTGAAGAAAACAGGCCAACAATGAGCCTGGCGTGCACTGTCCATCGTGGGGGCCGAGGGTTCTTGCCGGGAGGTGGAGACCCTGCCCGGTGGTTCCAAAAATTACCCATCTTGGGTTAAATAGCTAGTGGGCTGTCGCGACGTTTCGGCTTCGTTGTGCCTTCTTCAGACTAGCCCAGATCATTTGCTTTCATCCTTTTTATAGGTTTTTTTCAGGTAAGTATTTTTCCTTTATTTAGGTTTTTTTCAGGTAAGTATTTTTCCTTTTTCCCTTTCTCTATTTAGGTTTTTTCTCTTTCTCTCTTTTTTTAGGTTTTTTCATTTTTTCAAAGTTGAATTAGACCCCCCCCTGGTTAGGGTTAGGGTCTTGAACCAGGCAGGGGCATCTCCCACCCCCACGAGGCACGGGCTGAGTTAGGAGTTGAAGAAAACAGGCCAACAATGAGCCTGGCGTGCACTGTCCATCGTGGGGGCCGAGGGTTCTTGCCGGGAGGTGGAGACCCTGCCCGGTGGTTCCAAAAATTACCCATCTTGGGTTAAATAGCTAGTGGGCTGTCGCGACGTTTCGGCTTCGTTGTGCCTTCTTCAGACTAGCCCAGATCATTTGCTTTCATCCTTTTTATAGGTTTTTTTCAGGTAAGTATTTTTCCTTTATTTAGGTTTTTTTTCAGGTAAGTATTTTTCCTTTTTCCCTTTCTCTATTTAGGTTTTTTCTCTTTCTCTCTTTTTTTAGGTTTTTTCATTTTTTCAAAGTTGAATTAGACCCCCCCCTGGTTAGGGTTAGGGTCTTGAACCAGGCAGGGGCATCTCCCACCCCCACGAGGCACGGGCTGAGTTAGGAGTTGAAGAAAACAGGCCAACAATGAGCCTGGCGTGCACTGTCCATCGTGGGGGCCGAGGGTTCTTGCCGGGAGGTGGAGACCCTGCCCGGTGGTTCCAAAAATTACCCATCTTGGGTTAAATAGCTAGTGGGCTGTCGCGACGTTTCGGCTTCGTTGTGCCTTCTTCAGACTAGCCCAGATCATTTGCTTTCATCCTTTTTATAGGTTTTTTTTCAGGTAAGTATTTTTCCTTTATTTAGGTTTTTTTCAGGTAAGTATTTTTCCTTTTTCCCTTTCTCTATTTAGGTTTTTTCTCTTTCTCTCTTTTTTTAGGTTTTTCATTTTTTCAAAGTTGAATTAGACCCCCCCCTGGTTAGGGTTAGGGTCTTGAACCAGGCAGGGGCATCTCCCACCCCCACGAGGCACGGGCTGAGTTAGGAGTTGAAGAAAACAGGCCAACAATGAGCCTGGCGTGCACTGTCCATCGTGGGGGCCGAGGGTTCTTGCCGGGAGGTGGAGACCCTGCCCGGTGGTTCCAAAAATTACCCATCTTGGGTTAAATAGCTAGTGGGCTGTCGCGACGTTTCGGCTTCGTTGTGCCTTCTTCAGACTAGCCCAGATCATTTGCTTTCATCCTTTTTATAGGTTTTTTTCAGGTAAGTATTTTTCCTTTATTTAGGTTTTTTTCAGGTAAGTATTTTTCCTTTTTCCCTTTCTCTATTTAGGTTTTTTCTCTTTCTCTCTTTTTTTAGGTTTTTTCATTTTTTCAAAGTTGAATTAGACCCCCCCCTGGTTAGGGTTAGGGTCTTGAACCAGGCAGGGGCATCTCCCACCCCCACGAGGCACGGGCTGAGTTAGGAGTTGAAGAAAACAGGCCAACAATGAGCCTGGCGTGCACTGTCCATCGTGGGGGCCGAGGGTTCTTGCCGGGAGGTGGAGACCCTGCCCGGTGGTTCCAAAATTACCCATCTTGGGTTAAATAGCTAGTGGGCTGTCGCGACGTTTCGGCTTCGTTGTGCCTTCTTCAGACTAGCCCAGATCATTTGCTTTCATCCTTTTTATAGGTTTTTTTCAGGTAAGTATTTTTCCTTTATTTAGGTTTTTTTCAGGTAAGTATTTTTCCTTTTTCCCTTTCTCTATTTAGGTTTTTTCTCTTTCTCTCTTTTTTTAGGTTTTTTTCATTTTTCAAAGTTGAATTAGACCCCCCCCTGGTTAGGGTTAGGGGTCTTGAACCAGGCAGGGGCATCTCCCACCCCCACGAGGCACGGGCTGAGTTAGGAGTTGAAGAAAACAGGCCAACAATGAGCCTGGCGTGCACTGTCCATCGTGGGGGCCGAGGGTTCTTGCCGGGAGGTGGAGACCCTGCCCGGTGGTTCCAAAAATTACCCATCTTGGGTTAAATAGCTAGTGGGCTGTCGCGACGTTTCGGCTTCGTTGTGCCTTCTTCAGACTAGCCCAGATCATTTGCTTTCATCCTTTTTATAGGTTTTTTTCAGGTAAGTATTTTTCCTTTATTTAGGTTTTTTTCAGGTAAGTATTTTTCCTTTTTCCCTTTCTCTATTTAGGTTTTTTCTCTTTCTCTCTTTTTTAGGTTTTTTTCATTTTTTCAAAGTTGAATTAGACCCCCCCCTGGTTAGGGTTAGGGTCTTGAACCAGGCAGGGGCATCTCCCACCCCCACGAGGCACGGGCTGAGTTAGGAGTTGAAGAAAACAGGCCAACAATGAGCCTGGCGTGCACTGTCCATCGTGGGGGCCGAGGGTTCTTGCCGGGAGGTGGAGACCCTGCCCGGTGGTTCCAAAAATTACCCATCTTGGGTTAAATAGCTAGTGGGCTGTCGCGACGTTTCGGCTTCGTTGTGCCTTCTTCAGACTAGCCCAGATCATTTGCTTTCATCCTTTTTATAGGTTTTTTTCAGGTAAGTATTTTTCTTTTATTTAGGTTTTTTTCAGGTAAGTATTTTTCCTTTTTCCCTTTCTCTATTTAGGTTTTTTCTCTTTCTCTCTTTTTTTAGGTTTTTTCATTTTTTCAAAGTTGAATTAGACCCCCCCCTGGTTAGGGTTAGGGTCTTGAACCAGGCAGGGGCATCTCCCACCCCCACGAGGGCACGGGCTGAGTTAGGAGTTGAAGAAAACAGGCCAACAATGAGCCTGGCGTGCACTGTCCATCGTGGGGGCCGAGGGTTCTTGCCGGGAGGTGGAGACCCTGCCCGGTGGTTCCAAAAATTACCCATCTTGGGTTAAATAGCTAGTGGGCTGTCGCGACGTTTCGGCTTCGTTGTGCCTTCTTCAGACTAGCCCAGATCATTTGCTTTCATCCTTTTTATAGGTTTTTTTCAGGTAAGTATTTTTCCTTTATTTAGGTTTTTTTCAGGTAAGTATTTTTCCTTTTTCCCTTTCTCTATTTAGGTTTTTTCTCTTTCTCTCTTTTTTTAGGTTTTTTCATTTTTTCAAAGTTGAATTAGACCCCCCCCTGGTTAGGGTTAGGGGTCTTGAACCAGGCAGGGGCATCTCCCACCCCCACGAGGCACGGGCTGAGTTAGGAGTTGAAGAAAACAGGCCAACAATGAGCCTGGCGTGCACTGTCCATCGTGGGGGCCGAGGGTTCTTGCCGGGAGGTGGAGACCCTGCCCGGTGGTTCCAAAAATTACCCATCTTGGGTTAAATAGCTAGTGGGCTGTCGCGACGTTTCGGCTTCGTTGTGCCTTCTTCAGACTAGCCCAGATCATTTGCTTTCATCCTTTTTATAGGTTTTTTTCAGGTAAGTATTTTTCCTTTATTTAGGTTTTTTTCAGGTAAGTATTTTTCCTTTTCCCTTTCTCTATTTAGGTTTTTTCTCTTTCTCTCTTTTTTTAGGTTTTTTCATTTTTTCAAAGTTGAATTAGACCCCCCCCTGGTTAGGGTTAGGGTCTTGAACCAGGCAGGGGCATCTCCCACCCCCACGAGGCACGGGCTGAGTTAGGAGTTGAAGAAAACAGGCCAACAATGAGCCTGGCGTGCACTGTCCATCGTGGGGCCGAGGGTTCTTGCCGGGAGGTGGAGGACCCTTGCCGGTGGTTCCAAAAATTACCCATCTTGGGTTAAATAGCTAGTGGGCTGTCGCGACGTTTCGGCTTCGTTGTGCCTTCTTCAGACTAGCCCAGATCATTTGCTTTCATCCTTTTTATAGGTTTTTTTCAGGTAAGTATTTTTCCTTTATTTAGGTTTTTTTCAGGTAAGTATTTTTCCTTTTTCCCTTTCTCTATTTAGGTTTTTTCTCTTTCTCTCTTTTTTTAGGTTTTTTCATTTTTTCAAAGTTGAATTAGACCCCCCCCTGGTTAGGGTTAGGGTCTTGAACCAGGCAGGGGCATCTCCCACCCCCACGAGGCACGGGCTGAGTTAGGAGTTGAAGAAAACAGGCCAACAATGAGCCTGGCGTGCACTGTCCATCGTGGGGGCCGAGGGTTCTTGCCGGGAGGTGGAGACCCTGCCCGGTGGTTCCAAAAATTACCCATCTTGGGTTAAATAGCTAGTGGGCTGTCGCGACGTTTCGGCTTCGTTGTATCT
>NC_141348.1:0-27189 GCF_057382095.1 Aulonocara sp. 'chitande type north' Nkhata Bay
AATTTGAACATTTGAACCGACTTCAGCTTTAATTTACAAAAAGAAAAAAGGAATTTTCACCAACTTCTCAAAGACCTCAAAGGTGATTATGGTAATAAACAGGAAATAAATCTGTTTTTAATGATAAATCCTTCAAGTCTAAAACTCATAGATGTCACCAAATGTTTCCTCCCTCAGGCTGAAGGTGGCTGTAGTCAAAGCAGACTTGGCAGTTGAATAATATCCCGTTTCTTTGCCTTGAGAAAGTCTTGGATTGTTTTTGCAGTATGCTTTGGATTACTATCCATCTGAAATGTGAAGCAACGTCTGTTGTTCTTTTTCACAGCATTTGGATGAATCTGAGCAACTTCAGAATTCCTCCTGCTACTTGCTGCTGTCAGGAAAAAACACTAGTCACCCAGCTCCACTGGCAGGCACACATGCCCGCACAGCCTCCACCTTGTTTGACAGATAATGTGATATGTTTCAGATCATGATGTGTTTTTTTTCCTTCTCCATACTGTTTTCCTCCCACTATTTCCCATCATGTGGTTTCATCTGTCCAAAGCTTGTTTTTAGATGAAACTCTGTATTCCAATTTCCGAAGGCGTCTCTTTTACAGTGATATGCCTCTGAGTGTTCTAAAAGTTATGAATGATTTTCATTACAGAGGAAAGAATTTGCAGTCATCTGCTTCAGTTGTCTTCTGTGTCGTCCATTTTTGCGATATTAGGCTTTTTTTTTTTTCTTTGCTTTTTTTTTTCTTCAAATTTATCTTTATTCAGTCTCTTGCGTCAGCCTCACTTTGAATCTCGTTTTGAGAGTTACAAAATGTAAGACTTGGAATCAACTCTGAAATGAAATGGCAGCAGCAGGCCTCACCTGTCTATGAAACCCCTTGTCAGTCAATCGTCCCATCGCTTTAGAGCTCACTATTGAAATGGCTGTCGTTCCGGTTTGTTTGCAAGCCCCTTGAACTCAAGCTGAAAGCCTGCACTTCAGTCGCATTGATCGTTTGCTTTTAAGCCCACTTTGCTGTTGAAAAAAAACAGATGAGCCAGGAAAAAGAAATGTTATGGAGCTAACTGTATGTTTACACAAATATGGGGAGAATTTAAGATTTTCTGAGCTTGCATCATATGAAGTTTGTGCTTTTTCCTGCAGCACATGCCAAGGTACTTAATGCCATATGTTCAAAAATCTGCATTCAAGATTACCCTGTGGACACAATCTGTGCAGCTCATAAGAGGAAATGTGAAACAGAGTTAAAGCATCGTGATCAAACGGTAACATATCAGAGCTTTTTTCTGGCCCAGTTTCTGTGCAATTCAAGGGAGCCTCAATGCATTCCACTCCTTTTGATGCAATGATCTGAAACTGTTTTTGCATAGCTACATTTATGGGATGTGCACTAGTGTGGAAGCATTACATGGAAATTCTTCGGCTCACTTTTTAGTAAGTGCAAAAATCCAAGTTGCAAATATCCATTTGAGTATATTTAATGCAGGCTATACGATTTGCATTGTTTTCATTGGATGCCGACATTTTTCCCTATTAGAGAAGCATGTGTTATTTAGTATTTCTACAGAATACAGAGGGCTGGAGTTTGTATCCTGCAAACACATTTCTCTTCCCTGTCCCCTCACAGAAGAGGAAACCATTCCTAAATAATGGATGCAATCCACTTTCCAGCACCGAAAATCTCTTCTCCCTTCTCTTTAAATATCTCTGCCCCCTCTTTATCAAGACCTATTCCACTCTCCATCATCTGACGCAGGAGCAGAGCCCCTGGTTTTATTTCTTGTGTTATCCCAGAAATGATTAACAACACGTGTCTTGGGACAATTTATCATGTCAGTGTCAGGCAGGAGGAAGCAGCAGTAATAAAATGTCCAATAACAACATGAGTGTTCACCGACAGCCTCTTTTCTCCCATCAGCTAAGCTTCAGGTGCTCTTGCTCTGACCTTAGATATCCTCTACTGCCCTGTTGCCATGGCAACACTAATGCAACGGGCTCTTCCCTTAAGCTGACAGCAGACAAGAATTGTAGACGTGCACATACGAAGGCTTGGGGGAGAAGAGAAAACAACAGCACTGGGTTATTTTTGGCTGTGTGCTGAGGACCAAGATGATTTCACTTAGAAGAAAGAAAAAGTTTCACAATTGTATTTATTTATCTTTTTCAAAGAGTTAAAGCTATCTATTCAAAAGCAAAGTGTGAGGAGCCTGGTCCCAGCTGTAATCAGTCAGTTAAAAAATAAATCCACAAGCATTGTGTCAAATAATCAGCAGCGTAGAGCTAGTTTATACATAATTGGTGTTTTTTTTCCTTTTCCTGAACAGTCCTGTTTTCTTGTGTGAGATTATTATACTATCTTATACCACCTTATACTTCTAATCAAAGAATTGTTGAATCATTATACGGCTACAGGCCACATTATGCCTTGGATTAAAGATTGTGAAATCATTATACTGTTTTATGATGCATTATACTGCTGATTTATAAGAAATACTGTTTTCAGAGAATCATGGCCTTATTTGTCTGATTAGAAAGAACAGAACATACTGCACAGGAAGCCGAGGTCATAACTTAGGCTCACTGAAAGAGAAAGAATGTGGATGTTTAGGTTTTATGACTTTGGAGGGGGCTGAAGCTATAAGAATTACAAAACGGTTAGACACTTCGAGATCTGACGGACACCCTCCTGTCCACATCTCCCGTCTGGACGTTTGTAATGCTCAAAGTGTTGTATGGAATAAAGAGATTGTTGACTGAGCATTTATACACCGAGTGTGTCTCTCAGGTCCTGTGTCAGGTCTTTGCTGTTTTTTCCTATTCGAATTCTTAAAGGCATGACTTTCAGTATGTTTCGATCCGATCAGCTATTCATAACACTTCCCACATTGAAATAGACGTCAGCATGAACGATCGCATGTTCGCCATTACCTGCCCGAAACCGGAAGTGACGTCATTTTCGCGGAAAATGTAGTTTTTTACTTGTAGCCCTTAAAAGCCTATACTGGTATTTTTATAAGTCATGTTTAACTTTATGCTTTTCTGAATAGTTTCTGTGATGCTTAGAACTCAAATTGCACTGCTTAAAATAGTTTATTTTGATGCACATGCTGTTTTCTTTGCAAATTTGCATCATAAGATTGTTTTTCGTTTTTTCTGCAGTATATAAAAATTGGTGTATCTCAAAAATAAAACTATGAAGCCACTCCAAATAAATTTCCTGTTGTTGTAAACTATTTTTTGCAACTTTTTTGTATTTAAAGTTTTGAGGGATAAACCTCTTAAATTTCTCCAAGTAGAAATATATGTAAAAAAATCAAAAACGATTTTCAATTTTTTTGTAGTTTATTGCACTTTTTTGCAATTTATGTCGTTACTATGGACTTAATGCATACATATTATTAAAATGTGGGCTATAACAGTTGTATTGATGTATAGCAACTTGAAATGCTCCCTAAAATGGCACTACAGCATGTAAAAATATAAAGTAAGCTCTGGCGGCCTTGATTCTATGGTAGGTCTTAAAGGGTTAATGAACAACAAAAAGGAAATTACATCTGAAAAATGGCCGAAGACTGGACTGAAAATGAGTGTAAAAGCAACCAATGTCCAAAGAAAAACTTTGAAAGACGATTTGAAAGCCTGGAGAACTGTTGCTCAAGACAGCTTTAAAAAGTACAAGAAAGTCTGACTCCATTAAAGCAAAATGTAAAGACTTTTTCACAGCACTGTAAGTACTCATTTATGTGCAAGTGTTGCTGCTGTGGGTGAGGCGTGTGATTATATTGAAACCTGTTTGTTTTCTTAAAAAGAGGATCGGTGGACTCCAGTAATAGCACGCAAGAGCTGAGGCATGCATCAGAATCAGGGCTCATCTAGAGGAAGTCTTGATTGTTTAAGTTGACAAAATATCACTTGTGATTTGATCTTGAAGTCCCATATGTGACTTCATAAGTGGAGGGTTCGTGTCCCCTGAATGACCCTTCCTTCAGCAATGCCAAGACACTGAACGTTTGCCTTCCCTTGAGGCATCACCTCTGGCTTTCCTTTGCTCAAACGTGTCCATGCGTGAGTGTCTAATAAATAAATCTCTCACTTTGTGCAGTTAGCGTGCGTCAAGTCTTTTTCAGGTCTGTGTCCCCTTGAATGCAAGCAGTTCCCCTGATCAGAGGTATGGCTAACACCTCATGGAAAGAATAATAGAATTTTCAGATTGTCTTCTTCCCTTTCAGAAGAGAAGTGGCCCACTGAAAGGTGCTCTGAGCTGAGGCAATGAAATAGTTATACTTTCATAAGAAATGCATGTGGAGATGTCAGCTTTCCTGTTGCACTGTTGAATGATTCATTTGAAAAACTTTGTGTGAGGCCATTTGGTCATGGTTACTTCAGGAAGACTTTCTTCTACACCATATTTTGAGCATGCACAGTATGCATATGGAGTATGAAAAGCGTGTACATGGTCTGCAAAAATGCTAAGATAAAGTTGGTGGGATGGGTTAAAGTAACATCCACGTGGATGGCAGGACCCAACGTTTCCTAGCAGAACGTTGCCCACAATTTGGCCCTTGTCAAATTAGGTCTGGGACCTTCATGTTCCAGATATCAGTTGTCACACATGAAAATGTATTTCTCTCATTCAAAAGATGCACGTGAATTATGTCTTATGCATTTGTTTTCAAAGGTTTATGGGGTCACATCTGGGTGTGTCATAGACCCCGAACAACTGTAGAAAAAAAAAGAGAAATGCATACTGAAATATTAATACTAGACAATACTGATTAAAACCACACACGAGACCAAAGCTCGAACCAGTAGCCCTACATGTAACCTTCGCTCATGTCCTCATCCAGATGCGGTGCTGACATGCATTCACGCCCACATGTTTGCACTCTGAACAGAGCCACAGTATCTAGTCTGAAAGTCTGGTGCTTCTGAAAGTGCCGACGTGCAGGGAAGTGCATTTGAATGGTGATGTGCACAGCTACTGATGCTCACTGTGAAATATTTTGTTTGAAAGGTAATATAACATCTTGGTTTGTGGGGGGTGAATATGCACGACAACATAGTCGATGGTCATTAATTTTTCAACTTTAATGAGCGAAGCTAGAGCGAGCGGCAAACTCATTCGAGATTTCCTCCTCTACTCTGCGCCGCACTATTCACACTCATTTGTATGAGTCAAATCTGCCACTTCTGTTCATGGTACCTTTGAGTTTTACTTTGCAATGAGCTCACGGGACGCAACTTGGTCCTTCTGTCAGTATTACATGTGAGATTGGCCGCCCTGTCCTGTCAGCAGAAGGAGGACACATGAACAGTCCGTCACGCATGTGATGTAGCCTTCCTGTTTTGTGCCATTGTGAGCAATCCATCAGGTTAACACCAAATCCCATTAGTTGCTATTTAATCAAGCACTTCCTCAGTAATGACTGTAATGTGTGTGTTACGACTGTATGATCCGCACTGCCTGCCTGTGTTGTCAACAAACTCGGAGAGGAAATCAGTCATGTTCGGCGCAGGTCTACAGGCAAACATGCTTCAAAGCGCTGCCTTCCCTTCAGCATCATTTCTTTTTTTAGTTTTGACAATGTCAGGTTAAATATTGATGCTCTGAAGTTGCTTCAAAGGAGCTGAGGAGAGAGGGAGTGAGCGTTACTTTGGCAACGTACAAAAGGAGTACTGAGAGTTTTGCTAACTGGGTGAGGAATTTGGAAAAGGAGGAAACAAAAAGACCTGAGATAGACTATTCTCATTCATACACATAGAGGTGAACAAGTTCTAGTAATGCCTTTTACATTGGATTTATTAGTTCTGAGTGTTATACAAATTCATATGGTAAATGGTAAATGGCCTGTATTTATATAGCGCTTTACTAGTCCCTAAGGACCCCAAAGCGCTTTACATATCCAGTCATCCACCCATTCACACACTGGTGATGGCAAGCTACATTGTAACCACAGCCACCCTGGGGCGCACTGACAGAGGCGAGGCTGCCGGACACTGGCGCCACCGGGCCCTCTGACCACCACCAGTAGGCAACGGGTGAAGTGTCTGAACTGAATTCACAACTACACCCGGGCTTGTTCTTAAACATCTTTTGGATGAGACTACTTCTCAAGGCTAAATCCCTTTATTCAAGTACCAAACACCTGTATTCCATTACTCGGCATGCAGATGATACCAAATGGTATATTTGCAATGCTTGAATATACTTCTTTTTGGTAACCTTCATACATTAATAAATAGCACCTGGCAACAGCAGTGTAGGTTTGGCTTTAGCTTTGGAGGAAAACACATTAGGGCCTACAGTCTTTCAAGAATTTTTGACCATCAGATACTTAATTTTCCACCATCTGGTGAATTTTAATGCACCGATTTGTGATTTTTATGCATCATTGTATGGTGGAAATGGAAGAAATAAATATTGGCACTATCTAGCAATGAAAAAGTACCGGTGTATGTATGTATGTATATATATATATATATATATATATATATATATATATATATATATATATATATATATATATATATATATATTCCACTCTTCCAGCAAAAAGTCTAAGCTTCCAGTTTCCCACAAGTTCCAAGACTGGCAAGTATCTGAGACAGAGTGAGACTGGGATTTCAAGGAGGGAGAAGACGAGCACAAGTACAAGGTACTCAGGTAACTGGAGAGAAAGTGAGCAAAGCAGAGTAGAATTCTGGCCTGAGTTACAGTACCACATATGTAGGACACGACAGAAGAGGAGAGTCAGGAGTGGAGACTGAAACCAGGTGGAGGAGGACACTAGACTACGGGGGTGCCAGGAAAATTGTTTCCAAAAATAATGCCAAATCTTTTTATTGTAATGCTCAGGCAACACATGTACATACAATTTATACTTCTGTGAGTGTTTTAAAATGTTTTCCTGGTTCCACAAATGAGCAACTCAGATCTTATGACAGTTGGTAATTCGGTTTGGTGATGAAACTGTTTACCTGCAACTGTTTCTGCCCAGTCTTCCTAGGCCAGCTGAGAGATATAACCAGCGTGTCCTGGGTCAACCCTGGGCCTCCTTCTGGTGGGACATGCCCAGAACACCTCCAGAGGTGGAGGAGGACACTAGACTACGGGGTAGCAGGAAAATTGCTTTCAAAAATTTGCCGAAAACCGAATGCAATGCAATTAAATCTCTAAAACCCATATTTTATTTACAATAGAAAACCGAAACCATATCAAATGTTTAACCTGGGAAAATGTACCTAAAAATACACGTTAACACATTTATGAATTGGATGCCAAAAATGTGATTTGCAACGTTTTTAGATCAGGCACACAAAAAAAAAAAGAGTAGGAAAAGGAAAAGATTTACAAGGAAAAGGAAAAATAGTCATTTTGATGACCAGATGGTCATTCTCCTCTTCAGTTGGAGGGATGGGGCATCCATATTTTCCAAAACTAATTCTACATTTATGTCCTAAATGTTGACTTTAAGTAATCTGATTACATGTACATTTTCCATGTAATTAATCTTTGATTTCATATATTTCAGTTGCATGTCATTCGAAATGGTTGCTTTATGTTTATGAGGACCAAAAATAAGCTTTTTAATTGAGTGTGGATTTGACTGACTGCAGAGGTTTTCTCCTGAACCATTTTCACATCATAGCATCTTTGAGTTTTAACCTGCGTTTTGGATGGCATAGAAAATTATGTTCACGGACAGTGATTTCTGAGCCAATGCTCAGAGGTCGCCTGGGGACATTTGGTACATTTCCATATTGGGTATCCAATGTGGATTTTTTGCATGCACAGAGATTTCTTCAGATTTTCATAATCTTTTCATGATATTTTGTAATGTAGATGATGAAATATTCAAATTCTTTGAAATTGTACATTGAAGAACATTATTCTGAAATTTGAAGATATGTTTATTTTTATTTATTAATTTTTTTTGCAGATTCTTGAACCACTGCCAATTTTCACTTCTGAGAAATGCTGCCTCTCAAAGATGCTCTTTTTTTTACAACCAAGCATGTTATTGACCTGTTGCCTGTTAACCTAATTTCCCTCCAGCTGTTTCTTTTTTGTACCGCTCACTTTTCTTGCTCTTTTTTCTTTTTTTACTGACTTTATCTCAAAAAAGTTGAGAATCACATTACTGCCATTAAATTCAAAGATGTTTAATGTTTTTGTAAACTGGGATATTTTCTACGTTTAAACATTTCATATGTTTTTTCTAACGTTCTCCTTAATAAAACATGAGTTTATAAAATTTGTAAATTTTCGTATAGGGTCCAGTCGTTTTTGGACAATGGGCTGTAATATATTCCAGCAAAAGCAAACATTTCTTCCGCTGACATTTTTACATTGTAATCAAATATTCTAATACTTACTGTACATCAAACCAATGCACTAAGAACAGCACTGGAATCCAAAGTTCAAAAAAACGTATTTTAGGTTAGGAGTCGTTTTTGGACTGTATATGACACAAAGTTTTGAATTTGTAATATTTAAAATGATCTGGATCTCCTACTGGCTGACTGCTTTTTTGTAATTAGGCTATGACAGGCGTGTTTAAATGGGGTGGCAGGTGTTTGAAGACTAACTCGTGTTATTCCTAATGAGAACTCCTGCAAACAGCTGCTGCTCCTTCAGGCTATATGAGGTTGTGATAAACTATTTCAGGGTCTTGATGGACACTAAACCGTTTCACTAGCTGGCCACTAGGTGTCTCGGTGATGTTGGGTTTTTGTTTAAGAAAAAAAAATCTTGATTTACAGTCATGTCTTCAAATGAGCTCTCACAGAGTGTAATTTGTCCCTCGGCTGAAAAAAACAACACCGGTTGGCCACATAAGTAGAGGGAGTAAGAGCTCTACAGTTTGACCTGGCTGATGTGGAGGATCCAGCTGAAGTGGCTTCATTATTGTTATTCTGAGTGGATGAGTGCTGGTTTTCCTTTTTGCTGATGAGATGGCAGAAAACTCCCAGAACACTCCTGTGACACTTCAAAGACAGTGCTGAAGAGAAGCAGGTTTAGTGCTAGAAGAAGCAGCTGAGGACACGAAATCACAATGTTCTGGCAGTGTGAAAGATTTTGCACTGCCACCTAACTTAGTCTGTCATAGATCAGGTTGTATTTAATAATTAAACATTTGAAAAAAAGGATATTTATTTTAAAGGCACAACACTAAAATCCCAATATCTTCTAGAAAATGCATACAAAATGCAAAAATGTTGTAAAAATCAAATGCATTTTAACGAGCAGTTATTAAGCTGCAATTTATCTTTAATGCAGGTGTTTTATTAAAAGTCAAAAAAGCTGCTTATCTGAACTCGGCTGATTAGCTGAATACATTAATTACTTACACACATTTTCATAAGGAGTTGAGCTGCAACGACTCAGTGTTTGTAACCGTATAACCTGCACAATGTTGCTATGGTTTCCGTTATAAAATCCAGGCCTAGAGAGCAACAAATAATAATATCCTCATATCCCACACTTGTTAATCATTTCCACTAATTCTTCTGTGAAATGACTCATGTAATTTAAATTGGTACAATTATTATATTATGACTGGTAACTTGACATTATTAAAGAAGCGCAGCATACTTCCAACAAGGCTGAAGATTCCTCTCATACTATCCACGAATGGCATTCCTGGATAAAAAAGGATATCCAGCTGCAGATTAGTTTTTACATTTTCTTCAGACAATCAAGGCCAGCACTGCAAGTACACACACTGTTTGTATTTGTAAAGATACGATCCAAAATGTACAATGTTGCCATAATCCACAATGATAAAAATTAAACTCAAGGCTTCAGATAAACTCAAAAAATGAATCACTTCTAGCTAAAAGATGGACATATCAATCACAAAGCTTTCTTAGCAGAAGTAAAACTCTTGTTGTTCATCAGGGTTGTTGCAATTTTGGGTTGGCAACCCGTTCTTTGGTTAAGTATGTTAGGGTTTGAAAGCATAACCGTAATTAAAATTGTAAACAAAAACAGCCGCTGCAATACGGGAAATTTAAGATGCTTCCTTTGGAATATTTTAAACTTTAATAAAAATAGATTAGACTTTCACAAACTCTTAGTCTTATATGAATATATAAGAAAAATATGACATGAAACTCAGATTTCTGAAGGTAAAATAGACAGGCAATAAATTATTGATCCTATTGTGCATCAGCTTTCTTGAAAATCAATTGGGACAGTTTATGTATTGGTAACAATTGAAAAAAAATAAAGTGAAAACTACAACTTTCTTTGGTTTCTAATGTGGGATATGCCAAAAAAAGACTTTCGTTTAAATACTGTAGTTGCTACAGAAGACTGTGGTTACATTGCACTTGTTAAAAAGAATTAACCCACCACTTGTCTTGAAAAAAGACAGATTACTTTATATCCGATTTATAAATGAAAAGATTTTACAAACATAAACATAAGCATTGATTATAAAATGCTGTCTCAGCAGGGAAAATCATCAGTTAAGGTTTGTGTCCCACAGTGGCATCTTGTGGCCAGTTTTAGACATCACAGTCTTATGCCCTCAAAGCTGTGTGAACAGACTGTTTTCAGATTTGTGGCAAATGGTGTCAACATGCCGTCGCCTCGCCAACCATAACTCACGAAGCTGAGTGTGACTGATGCTCGAAAAGAAGAGCAATCTGCGTTTCCCGCCCCCGTTCTCCATTATAAAAACCTTGGGTTCCCTGCCACTGTGTCACACATCTGAGGCCAAGGACTCCATCAGAGAAACGGATCAATATGTCACCGAAGGAATTTCTGTGCATGTATGTGTGTTTGACTGTATTCATCAAAGCCAGGGTTGGAGAGGAGATGACCGTCTGAAGCTTCTTTGTTCACAGTATTGATTCAGTCCAACAGAGTGTGAGCAGATTCCACTGGGGCAAATGCTGACTCTGGGTCAGTGATATTGTGGTGAGACGCCCTCTACTGTTGCTTGTGTTTGGATATTCAAGTGCTTTTTGAAGCATGCATAGTTCTCGGTGGTTCAGGGTTTCCCATTTTCCGTTGACCTGTTTGGATTTTAAAGAACACACACCATCTGGTAATACACTGGTCTCACTGTACAAGGGTAAGAGGATGAATCTTATCAGTGGAGTTGAGCACACTACATGTTCTTTTTTTTGGAAGCTCTGCAAACTCAAATCACAGATTGCCAAATGCCAAAGGTTGTATAAGGCCTCTTAGACTGTTTCCTTTAATGAGTGATATAAAAGTCTTCTAGCTTAGGCTGCAAAGAGGGCTGGAAGGCCTGCGTGGGTCGATTAGGTGTTTACTACATGAAAAAGAATGATTGCATGCCTCCCTATATACACTGTGCGTCTATCCAGCAAACACACTCACGGACAATTAACACATGGTTTGCTTTCAAGTTGAGTTATGACCCGACCACTGCACGGTGCGTTTTCCATGGCCCTTTATGCATCACTACATCAAAGTGCTAGTTCATCTTTAACACGGCAGAGTTAACGACAGGCTGTGAGGACCGGACACACAGTCATCAGCAGAACCCACTACAGAATTATGCTGAGCCAACACAAGTTAAGTGATTTCTCATGGGCCCTTTCAGAGTTTTTATTCCCATTATAACAGCAGCTCCACTGTAAGGACCATTTTGTAGGGAGTTCTGGTTAAGAGCAAAGATTCATGTGGAGTGACAGCTTGTATTAGAGAGCCCCATAAACACAATGAGATAAAGTTGGAATGCATAATCCACACAAAGTTAAGAGAACATAAGGCAATAACTGACTTAAAGCTGCAAATCTGGGAATGCATTAACATATACAACACACATACAGTATATATATACTGTGTACACAAATTAAATTGGTTTTTCAGTGCAACATACATACACACAGTTGATCTCCACCACAGAGGGAATTGCAAGAAGTTCCACAGCATGCTAATAAGGCTGCAGTCGGCCAAGAAAAACACAAATCAGATATACATCTGCGTTCTGACCTCGAATGGCTTGCTGCATAATACAAAGCAGAAATAATGAACGATACATTTGGAATAAACATTTCCACAAATGATAGAGTTAATGTGGCCTGATTATTGTCAGTGTGCCTGAGGCTGTGGAGATCTGGAGACTGTAGTTGTTTTCTGCACAGTATTGAGTTGTATCATGGCACCAAACAGTCCTGAGACACTCTCTGTGCTCTCTGTTTTTAAGGCTTCTCCTTTGTTGCGCAGAACAAAGACTGTTTGGTTGCTTGAACAAAGATAGGCATGCTTTGAGTTGACTGTGGTGGCTGTAAACTTCCTGCTCAGTGTGCTCTACTGGTGTAAAGTGGCTGACCAGAGGAAACTGGGTTCTTTGGAGTGGGCACGCAAAGGCGGTCCTTTCAGAAAACCAGGCTGCATCCCAACTAGTAGGTAAATTTTTACAGCTGGGAAGATCTAGTGATAAACTAGTAAGTTATTATTTTTTTCTTTTCTTTTTAACTGTAGAAAGGAAGCTGTTGTGTCAGCATATATACCTAACTATAAAAATTTTAAATGGTAAATGGACTAGCTCTTATATAGTGCTTTTCTACTGTTTTTGAGCACTCAAAGTGCTCCGTAAAACATGCCTCATTAACCTATTCACACAAACGCTTACTTATCTAACTCTTTCACACATATATTCATACACACTGCTGATGAATGCACCGGAGAGCAACTTGAGGTCCAAGTAAAATTCCTTAGACAACCAGACTGGAGCATCCAAGGCTGAACCACCGACCTTGTGATTGGTAGAGAACTCTCTCCACCCCTGAGCTACAGCTGTGCGTATATTTAAAATACATTGGGTTAGCTATGATCAAAACACATTAATTGTGAAAGGTGACCTAGCCTTAAATGCTGTCAAATTTGTGAGGGACACCCAATTGGGAGAAAGCTGGCTTAAAGAGAGGGCGGCCTTAGAACAGATCTGAACTAAACATCGAACTGAAGGCAAGGCAAGGCAAGGCAAGTTTATTTGTATAGCACAATTCAACAACAAGGTGATTCAAAGTGCTTTACAGAGACATTAGAAACAAGAACAAATAAAAAGCATGATTTAAAATTGAATAAAACAAGCAAATAAACTAACTAACTAATTAACAAACAAACAAACAACAGTATATAAAATCAAAACAGATAAAATCAGAACAGTAGATAAAATCAGTAGTTAAATGTAAGTTTTGAAATTTAAGCTTAAAGTGTGGATTTGGTGCTTTATTCAAATGCAGCTGAGAACAGGTGAGTCTTCAACCTGGATTTAAATAAACTGAGTGTTTCAGCTGATCTGAGGCTTTCTGGGAGTTTGTTCCAGATATAAGGAGCATAAAAGCTGAATGCAGCTTCTCCGTGTCTGGTTCTGACTCTGGGAACTGATAAAAGACCGGATCCAGATGACCTGAGGGATCTGGATGGTTCATACTGGGTCAGGAGGTCATTGATGTATTTTGGTCCTAAACCATTCAGAGCTTTATAGGCCAGCATCAGAACTTTAAAGTCTATCCTCTGACGGACAGGCAGCCAGTGTAAGGACCTCAGAGCTGGACTGATGTGGTCCACTTTTTTGGTCTTAGTGAGGACTCGAGCAGCAGAGTTCTGAATGAGCTGTAGTTGTCTGACTGATTTTTTAGGTAGACCTGTAAAGATGCTGTTACAGTAATCAAGCCTACTAAAGATGAATGCATGGACTAGTTTTTCCAGGTCCTGTTGAGACATCAGATCTTTTATCCTTGATATATTCTTGAGGTGATAGTAAGCTGACTTTGTTATTGTCTTAATGTGTTTTTCTAAGTTTAGGTCTGCATCCATCACTACACCCAAATTTCTCGCCTGGTTTGTGGTTTTTAGATGTATAGATTGAAGTTCTCTGGTGACCTGTAATCGTTTTTCTTTGGCGCCAAAGACTATTACCTCAGTTTTGTTTTTGTTTAGCTGGAGAAAATTGTGGCACAACCAGTCATTGATTTCCTCAATGCATTTACCAAGAGCCTGTACAGGGCCTCGGTCTCCTGGTGACATTGTGATATATATTTGTGTGTCATCTGCATAGCTGTGATAGTTTATTTTGTTGTTGTTTATAATCTGTGCCAGTGGGAGCATGTAGATGTTAAACAGAAGGGGTCCCAAGATGGAACCTTGGGGAACTCCACATGTGATACTTGTCTGCTCAGATGTGAAGTTACCTATTGATACAAAGTATTTCCTGTTTTCTACGTATGTTTTGAACAAGTTTAGTACAGTTCCTGAAAGACCTGTCCAGTTCTCCAGTCGTTTGAGTAACATGTTGTGGTCAACTGTATCAAATGCTGCACTGAGATCCAGTAAAACTAGGACTGACATTTTTCCACTGTCTGTATTCAGACATATGTCATTAAACACTTTGGTCAGAGCGGTTTCAGTGCTGTGGTTCTGTCTAAAACCTGACTGGAAGGCATCGTAGCAATTATTCTGTTTTAAGAAGTAACTGAGCTGTTGGGAAACTGCTTTTTCAATGATCTTACTTAAAAACGGGAGATTTGAGATCGGCCTGTAGTTGTTCATTTGTGTCTTGTCAAGATTGTCCTTTTTCAGTATAGGTTTGATTACAGCAGTTTTTAGTGATTCTGGAAACACACCTGATAATAAAGAAAAGTTGACGATCTGTAACAGGTCTGACTCTAAAGTCTTTGAGACCTTTTTGAAAAAACTTGTTGGCAGGACATCTAAACAGCAGGAGGAGGAGTTCAGTTGACCTAAGATGTCCTCCAGGTCTTTGCTGTTAATAGGTTGAAACTGTTTCATGGTGTTTAAACAGTTTTTTGGTGGACACAGTACATATCCTGGATCTGCTGTTGATGTACCAATTGCTTGTCTAATTTTTTGGATTTTTTCAGTGAAGAATTTGGCAAAGTCATTGCAGGCCATGGTCGAATGAAGTTCAGCTGCCACTGACACAGGAGGGTTTGTTAGCCTGTCAACTGTAGAAAATAAGACCCGAGCATTATGGCTGTTTTTAGTGATGATGTCAGAGAAGTAGGACCTCCTTGCATTCCTCAGTTGTAAATTATAATTGTGAAGTTTCTCTTTATAGATGTCATAATGAACCTGGAGGTTTGTTTTTCTCCATCTGCGCTCAGCTTTCCTACACTCTCTTTTTTCATTTTTCACCAGTGTGGAGTTTCTCCATGGAGACTTTTTCCTTCCAGAGATAACCTTCACCTTAATGGGAGCAATAGTGTCCATTACATTTAACATGTTAGCATTGAAGCTATTGACGAGCTCATTGACTGACCCTCTGGGCAGGTCAGGTGTTAATGGGAAGGTAGAATAAATGGACAGCACAGCGGCCCAGTAGAAGATGAATAAGGATTTTTTGAACTGTTGACTCTTTACCCCATAAAGATGACATTAGACAACCTCCGCTGTACCCTTAGTGACACGTTTTAGCACAGGAAGAGGTTCTGGGTTTTTCCAAGAGTAGCCCAGAGATTATCTTCACTAACTTCTGATGCAGAACCAGTCATTTAGCTCAGGAAGCATGGGTGGAATATGACAAAAGTTACCTCTAATACACATCCAAAGGTGAAAAAGAGTTAAAATAGGGAGCTTTAAACATCATGGTCTGGATCACTCCCTGTGAAAAAATTGCATTGTTACTTACAGCTTTAACATTTTGATCCCAGTCGGATCTCTGTCAGCTTAAGTTATATATGCAACTGAATGACTGGCTAATTACTGAGTAGCAACAACTGTGAATCAAACTCACTAAGGTTAGTAAAGTTATACCTATGGAAGATCCTGGAGCAAAGAGATGACTTTCTCTATTTTCAATGGCAGCAACATTAAAATGTAGATAGAAAAGAGATTACTGTATTCTTTCAGAACAATGATTCATATTTCTCCAGTAAAATTCCAAGCATGAAAAAGGTTTGACCTGGAACAATAAAGTCACAACACTTCGTAGATTCCCTCAGCTCTACAAAATATTTATTCATCTTTCAGTTCAGTGGGTTTTTTTTTTTCCATCTTCAGATATTTTCAGAAAATCAAATACAGTTATCACATCTGATAGACTGACTGCCTACCAGAACCACACAGGAGTCAAAGTTGCTGCTGAATTCAGAACTTAACAGCTAAAAAGCTGGTTTCACATCTCAGGAGTTGTCCTGGCCATAATCTAAAAGGACCAGTGATCTGTGCACCCTTTTATGGCAGCTGCAGCCCAAAAGAAATAACTTCAGTTTCAATTTGAAAGACAGAGGCCCGTTTGAGTCCTCAAGCGAGAGGAGATAAATCAAGGAGGCTTACAGGTAAAATACAGGAGTTACCAGGCGCTCTTCATTAATCTTCCCTTCTTTTCTGATTTCTACAAACACAGAGAACATCGTTTGTCGCTGTGATTTGGGAGAGGGGGCAATGTTTATAAGAATGCATCTCTGTGACAACTATCCTTGAGGGCATTATGTGTGCCTTTTAATTCTGTATTTGATAACAGCCATTAGCAAATTAAAGCAGTGAGAAGACAGTTTTTGTTTATTCATCTTTGGAGTGAAAAGTGGTTTTATTATCACTGCCATTGTAAGAGGCCCACATTTACAGTAAAAATACAGAAGGCAATAGCCAGTCAATGACTGAGAAAGTCCACATTTACTGTTAAGTTTGCCATTCTCAGGAATCAGCTTTGTCACCTGAGGCTCAAACAGAAAATATCTCCCTGGTACCTGTTACTGATTTACACGGGAAATCCTCGCAGTGCAGTTGTAGAGGCATGGCAGCGAATCGCAGAGGGCACAGCTATGGAGAAAAAGAAACTGCATTTAATATTTTCGATTTCTTTGTGGATTTAATGTTGTTATTGGCAACCGTGTGACTGTAGTGCATTTTTGTGTGAGTATGGTGATCCTCCACAGGATGTCTCAATAGTTTTTAAAGGGGTGTAAGAAAGTTGGGAAAGGGGGTGGGGATTTTTTTTCTCTGTTTTGTACCAGAAATCCTGACTGATCTCTTTCAGTTGGGAAATCATAAAAACTTCATGTACTAAGATCAGAAGAACAAACAGGAGCGCTTCCTGCTTCTGTTTAGAAATCCGCATCTTAAGCCAGCAAACTCTGATTCTGATTCTGATATTTTCTTGAGCAATAAAAGTTATTGAGTGATGATATCGCATGCGTCTCATGTTGTACGAGCATTGGACAAGTTTCTGTGTGTGTGTGTGTGTGTGTGTGTGTGTGTGTGTGTGTGTGTGTGTGTGTGTAAAGGAGAGGGAGTCCATGTTCCTTCCATGAATTCTTCTCCGTTCTCCAGGGTATCCTCTGATGGTAAGTGTGAGTAAGCACGTGTGTGTCCAGGATCTGACGCCCAGCAGTCAAGGGATGAATGAAGACTGTGAAAGGTGTGTGCATAAGTTGCTCCAGTGGGTCAAAGGTAACTGCCAATACACACCCACATCCCACCCTGTGTTGGACAATGCAAGGGTGGTGGGCTGGTGATTAACAGGACAGGGCTGTGGCTGGACGAGAACGTGGTCTGTCTCATACCTGGCAGAGCCGGATGTGTTGTGTGAAACGCCTGTGAGCTCAAACGTGTACTTCCCCATGCATGTCTGACTGGGGACATACATCCTGGAGCGACTCACGGAGCCACAAGTTTGAGACGGAGGGAGTAAATGGCGCACGGGAAGGGGTTATTTATAACTACTGACCCCCCCGAATATAGAAAGACACTGCTATCAACTTATCACAGGTTTTGTGTTTTGGCAATATTCTCAAGGCAAACTCGGGCCAACAATGTGTTATAAAATCGCTGACTTGGCAGGGCCTCTGCTGACCAGTGGTTTCAAGGAAGTGACAGTTCTCTGGGCAGCATTACATGGTATGTAGGAGCCAGGATATAAACTGAGGCAGTTCTGTGGGAAAGAAGCACTGAGCATGCTCCGTGACCCCCATTGACCAGCTTGTCCACTTTCTGATGGGGACTTCTCAAGAGGAAGAACCCCAGAGGACATTTCTCTGCTCTGCCTGCTGTGCAGAAAAAAACCCTTTTTTGCTTTTCTCTCTGCATGTTTTTACACAGCAGTTCTCTCAGGAAGGATACGTTTATTTAATTTCTGCTTATGTTGACGCTCGCTATGTGCATCATTTCTTCTAATCGCTGTGTATTTGTCCGGCCCTCTGTGTGTGGACAGAAAGTACAGACAGCTCTGTACAAAGTGAGCAAAACACTCGCAGAGATGCTTCTCAGAAGATCGTATCTTCTTAAAGAGTGTACCCAACCCAAAATTTCCCCGCCCATACTTCACCCTGCTGATGTCACATGCCTGCGAAAGCACTGTGGGACTAATAGCACTGTGACGTCTGCTGAGTGAAGGAGTGGGGTCTGATTTGTGTCACTGGTACAGAGTCACCCATAAGAACAGCAGCAGTGTGATGTCAACGCGTTTACGGTAGCTAGGCCTTGTTATTATTAGACATTCTGTTGCACTTGTTTTTTTGGCTTTGCTTCCTACTCTGGGGTTTGACTTTGGCAGCAAGTTAGAGGTTGTTCTCCCTTCTTTTTTTTATTAGAGCTGTCACTGTGAAAATGCTCTATATCCACTTGTGTGAAAGAAACATAAAAACCGCTAAAAACACTAGAGCGAAAACTGCCTGACTGCACGAGCTGACACAAGGTCCTTCTTTTCCTTCAAACACCCTAAATCTCCCCTTTGTGTATATAAGGGAAGTCACTCCAGCGCCCCGCTTACATCTATCTGTCAGTGATGATGTCAGACAAAGAGGTCACCAGAGGTTATCGCATGACTCTCAGAGCAGTTTGGCCCCTGATGTTCTGAACGCTCCCACGAGACTGACTGCGGTCAAATAAGCCGCTCCACGCTGAGTCAGCGTCCCCCGTTCTCAAGCACAGACACACACACACACACACACACACACACACACACACACGAGGGATGAAGTGGCCCTTGAGCACTAGCAGACCTCCTGATTTGGAGTCTCTAGACTTAACCCTGGATGTTTTCTGTGTGTGTCTGTGTGGTGATTCTCTACGCTACTTTACTTCTCAAGGTCTACAAGGCTTTTTCGTTTGACCTTTGATCTTAATGGGGTGTGACTCGTGAGAGGCTCTGGGCGTAAGTGAGTTCTCTATGGAGCTGATGATGTTTGCCAGGAGCCCTCAGATGTTTAACACCCATACAGCTTGGTAAACTTGCAGAGCGCCCGCGTGGATGATGAGTCGAGCTTCTAAGGGTCATCGAGTTTTGTTGCGTTTGCCCTTTGAAGTGAGGAAAGCCATCATTTACCAGATGAAAAGAGTCTGGAGTGTGGCTCTACAGAGTGTCTGCAGTCTCTTTTTCTAAATATATTTTTCATTTTCATTTTGGAGGATGCTGAGGAACAAAGTCTCATCCACTTTTGTAGTTTCTTATTTATGACACGGAGTGGGTTGAGGTTGTGCAGTGCAGCCACGTATCAATATCTGGGGGCTTAAAAATTAAGCAAACATACAGTAGAGGTGCCAAGAACCACAGTTTCTTCTATGACCATTCAAGGGTAACTGTGAATACCAAGTAGATCCCCAGAGAAGGTTAAAATACACAACTTTTTTTTAATGTGGAAACTGTGTTTAGCCTGGCTAAAGTAGAGCCAGGCGCCCTTTGTGACCTGTTTTTAATTGTATTAAAGTTATGCATTTGAGTCCTTGACTTTGCACACGGATGCTGACACAGGCAGCTTTAGCTAGTGCACATAATATGGCTGACTCTGCAGATGAATGTTTGAGTAAATGAATGAGAGCATCGATTACAGAGTACAACAGTATGACAAAACATGCAATCCACACTACAAGTGTACATTGCAAATGATGGACATCTCCTATGTTGTATCCTAACATGATAGCTGTTTCTCTTTTTTGTCTTTTATCATTTTGTATTTTCCAAATTTGCCAGAAAAGGTAGGCCAGAGGAGCAAAAAAAAGAAAAAAGAAAAAAGGGAAGAAGAGGCAGGGGAAAAAAAATCCTTTCCCTTTCATGTGTCTCTCAGGCTGTTAATTAGACAAGGAGTGTTTTATGAAGGCATAATCCCTGGGTGTTCAAACTATCAGTACTGTAAAAGGATGCCAGCAGCACAAACAGCGGGCGAGTGGGAGCTTGCGTGAGTCTGTGCTATGTGTGAATTTATGGGGCCTGATCGTAAACAGAGGAACAGTGAGGCGGGTACGATCAAGCTGAGAACACTGGATAAACTGGCGGTGAAGACGCGGCAACATTATTATGTTATTCCACTTTTAGTTTTCCTCTCTTCCTCCTCCTGCTCGGCACGTTTTTGTTCCGTGTTCACCGTACTTCCAATCTTCCAACGTCTCAGGGATCATAAAAAGCTGTTTTTATATTCACGCCTTCACTCACGTTTCCTCCTTAAATTAATACCCGCTCGTACTGTATGCTTACCACTTTTTGTGAGCTTGTGTATTCTAGCCACAAGGTATGGAAAATGTAGAATGAGACGAAGACTCCACTGAGATGCTCTTTGAAGATATGTCTTTATTTTTATTCCTAGGCCAGCCCAGTGTCTTCTGCTCCCTGAAGGCGTTAAACAGATAAAAAGTCTTTTCAGCGCTGCATTTACAGACGAACATGAAGAAATATTTTGACAGTTGGAAAAATGATATTTTTTACCTTCTTATCTTGAGGTAAATGGGAAGCCTTTCCTTTCTTAAATCAGTTGATTAAGAAGGCACAGTCAGGATATTGTGTATTTTCTGAGAGCAGTTTACAAAGCGGAAAAGACTACTGCTTGAGCTGACCAATTTCTCTCTCTGCTCTCACAATCTAATCCCGTCTTATCTGCACAGCCCCTTCCTCTGATTTTCTCTCTTGCTCTCTGTCTCTCTCTCTCTCTATTGCTGTCTCTCTGTAGGTGGCCTTGTCTTGTTGCTCAATCTAGCCGCAGCCATTTGCACACATGCAGACCCGGTAAATCGCCAATACTCCATTACAGGCCAGGTTTCTCATCATGCAGTCTGCCAGGCTTCCTTATCAGCCTACGGAGCTTTTCATCTGACTCTCTGGTCCTCTGCCACACCACCAGGTTCAGTTTAGCCTCCCACCCCGGGAGTGAAGCTATTTAGACAAATTATCTTTCATCTTTGTGGGCGGACGTTTAGATCAGGGTGGAAACGATGTGTAGGTTAGTTTAGTGTACGTTGGACTATTTGGACTGAAAAGTTGTGGGAGACTTTGGTTTGAAGCCCCGCTCTCCCCATCGGGCAGTGTATAGGATTAGCTGATTTTCAAATAACCGGACTTTCCACATCTTCGTGGCTGCTCACAGTGTGTTTGTGTTTGTGCAAAGGGTTGAGGTTAGCTTAACTGTGTTGCACCCACTCCACTGGGTTTCAGAAGGAAGTGTTTATGGTGAGATCCAGATTTTAGACAAGGTTAAGCGGATTTGAAGCCAGTTTCTGTTGAGGAAATGTAAAAAAAGAAAAAGGGAAAAAAAGACCTCTTGGTAATACTGGCGCTAGAGCAAATACCAAATGCTTGGGGCTCAGTAGTTCCCTGTAGTGCCTGGACTGGGTAACTGGGAGCTGCTGATGGAGACAAAAGCCCACAGCTTTGGACCTCATCTGCCCCCAACTGACTGACTCTGCAGGCACTAATTCTCCTGTTAAACCCTGTCAACCCCTGCTCATTACACCACTTACTGGGAAATCTCTGGTGTATACCTCGGCACAAAAATGGGACAATACCTTTGTGGAATGTGAAATAACAACATTGCACTGTGGGAATATCACACAGGGCCTGAGAATGGAGAACTGCTCATTACGAATAACCATGTCCTGTCTGCCTGTGCTGAAAAATGGCCGGTACTATAACCGGCCACAAACACTTGCTGTCACCTCTTTCTGTCTGCTACAATCACCGTGCACTGCTTTGCAGTTGTATGCAGGTGAACTCTTTCATCGGGTATTCTCAAACAGATTTAGAAGTGCAGAAAGACTGCTGCTTGTGCGATTCAGAGGCTGCATGCTTTTTTTAACTCTGAGACCAAACTGCTCATTTCATTGACTTGACAAAACCGTTCCAGTTTTGGTTTTGTCTGTGACCCCAAGCCATGTTTGCACATGTTCACATCATTTCCATTTTTGTGTTTATGGTCTTGTTGAAGAAGTTCACAGACTAGATATATTTCACCCCATGGCTTTGGATGCCATATTTGTGGCTTCACTTCCCTGCTGCATTTGCAGGACCGAGTCTGGGGAATGAGGGATGATCTTTGATCTGGCAACCCCCCTCCACTCCCCATCCCACCCCACCCCTCTCATTCCTCCCTCACTCATGTTCAAGCACACCCCGTAAGATGCAGCTGGTCTGTGAGCTCATCCCTGCTCCAGCAAAGTGTAAATAAACTTTCTCTGTCCTCTCCCTTGCACATCCCAACTCCATCTTTCTGCTTTTGTCGCTCTTATCAGTTCAACCTTTCCTCAAGGAACTCATCTTTCTCCCTTGGTTGCTGATTTGTCTGACATGCTGTCAGCAGGCCCGGTGAATGCTGTTCTAACACACTTTAGAGGTGGCTGTCACTGAGATGAAATGAAACAAGGATGTTAGGTGGCTTGTAGATGACTAATGCAAAAATATTTTGGGGTGTGCACTACAAAAATACAGAAGTAAAAAGCTGAAAACGTCACTCCTCCGCTTGTACCTGTGACTGAAAAAAATTAGTCATCTTTTTACAGAACTTTGCGGTCACATCCATATGTAGGTGTTTCGATAGCGATAAAGGTTACCTAAAGGTTATCTGTACTTTGTGTGAAGCTTTTCCCTTTCTCTTTTTTCCTTAAGTACATGCTTTAAAGATTTGTGTCAGCTAACCTTGAACTTCAGGCCAAAAATGCGTCTCATACCTCCACTTATGGTGGTGGAAGCCAGATTCTGCTGATGAAATCTGCCTTAACACAATGCAGCAGCCCGTAGTGAGGCCAGGAAGGAAGAATTAGCCACACATCCTCCAAAGAAAGCCCTGGCCCCGTTCATCATATCATCACACATAACACATCCGCTTATTCATTTAAGCCTGGTTAATGTGTTACCGTCAGTCAGCCGGCTCCATTTGCTTTTCCACACTCTCTTGCTCGCTAATATTTGGGCATGTTGTTCGCACGGTCCACCAGCACTGACAGATAAGGAGACTCGGCTCCTGCAAAAGGTGAAGGGAATTAATTGTATGATGGCATTAAAAAAAAAGGTTTAGTGCGTAGTAGTGTTTGGCAGTCTTTTGACCTCGTTCGGGGTTTTCTTGATGGATGCAGCAGACAGATAAAACCCATTGGTGGTTTGTGGTTCGATGATCACGGCTCGTTATGCACAATTTCAGTCCTGTGAGTCTTCTGTGTTCTCACAGAGAGAGGCACATATTGTTAGCAGAGACGGGTCTTCCAGCGGAATCTGCATGAATATTGAAGATACTTATATTGTCTAGACGGAGGAATAATCACACGTGGGGCATCGGCTTTTCACCGGAACAACACTTAGTTTTTATTATTGAACTCTCGCGTGCACTCTGCAGCATAACAGGAAGCATCCTTTCAAAATAAAATCACAACAGATGACAACGAGGGCATACCTATTAACTAGCTCAACACCCCCACTTGCACTCACGTTGTCAGCTTTACATGCATTCCAAAAGAAACAGTTTTTCTTTACTATTTGTTTACACTCCAAACATATATTTCTCAAACTTCAATAACTTCCCCTTTGTTGCTGGCTTTGTCATAACATCGGCCACCATCAGACCTGTCGGACAATACTCCAATATCAAATTTCCAGCATTAACTGTTGATCTCACAAAATGATATTTGATATCGATATGCTTACACCTCTGTCTGTTAACAGGATTCTTTGCCAATGCAATAGTCCCTTGATTGTCCTCAAAAATCTTTGGCGGTCTCTTTTGATGCTCATACATGCTTTGCAACAGTTGTGTCAAGTACAAACATTCTTGTGTTGTTGCTGCCAAAGCTATGTACTCTGCTTCACAAGTTGACAAGGCAACAGTTGGCTGCTTCTTTGTTCGCCATGACACCAAAGTACCTCCTTCATTCAGGCTTACGCAGTAACCTGTAGTACTCCTCCTGTCAGTCACATCCGCAGCCCAGTCTGAGTCACTGTGACCTTGTACTCTCAAATCTTTGTCACTTTTCCTGTAGCACAATGTCTTGTCTTTTGATTGTTTCAGGTACCTTAGAACATGTTTCACAGTAGTCCAATGTTCCACAGCTGGTTCTTTGAAGTGCTGTGACAGCTTACTTACAACAAAACTCAAATCTGGTCGTGTGCAAGAGGTCAAGTAAATAAGGCTACCTACTGCCTCTCTGTACATTCTGACATTGTTCATTTTCTCAGCATCATCATTGTAGTTCAACCTTTGTTCACAAGGAGTTGATCTTGGTTTACAGTCTTGCATTTGAAATCTTTCCAGTATGTTTTCTACATATCTCTCTTGTAACATTTTTACACAATCTTGGGTTTGCTCAAAATCAATACCAAGAAAATGTTTGAGTTTCCCCATATCTTTCATTTTGAATCTTGCAGTTAGCATTTCCTTCACAGTTTTCAAAACCCTTTCATCACTGGCTGCAATAATAATATCATCAACCCATATGATCATGATCACTTTTTCTTTTCCTGTTTTCCTTGTGTAAACACAATGATCTACAGGACTCTGCATGAAACCGTTCTCTATCAAATAGTCATGTAATGTCCTGTTCCAGTTTCGGCCTGACTGTTTAAGCCCATAAAGTGACTTTTCCAGCTTGTAGACCAGTTTCTCATCTGTTTTTCCTTTTACTTCATAGCCTTCTGGCTGCTCAACATACACTTCAAAATCTATTGGTGCATGCAAGTATGCGGTTTTTACATCCATCTGATGCAAAATCAGGTTTTCTTGTATTGCACACTGCATCAATACTCTTATGCTTGTCAGGTTAGCAGTCGGAGAAAAAGTTTCATCATAGTCTATCCCAAAACACTGGTTGTAACCTTTAGCTACGTACCGTGCTTTATATTTTTCTGATCCATCACCACTGTTTTTCTTCACATATACCCATCTACCCCCCACTGCTTTCTTTCCCTCAGGTAAGATTGTTAGGGTAAAGGTGTTGTTCTCTTTTAAGGATTGCATTTCTTCATCCATAGCTGCTTTCCACTCTCTAGAGTTGGGTGACCTTGCAGCTTCACTGAATGTCACGGGTGAGTTACTTATCAGTCTGTAACAGTAGTCTATGTTAGTCAGCACTTGATCATCAATGTCTTCTCCTGACTCATATTCATTTAGATAATCTGGTTTCTTTCTTGTTCTAGAAGGATACCTTCTGGAGTTTTCAGTCTCATCACTAAGTGGGATCTGACTGTTCACTTCTGGTTGGTTGTCAGTATCTGGTTCCTGTGAACTGGTACTGGGGCTTTCCCTGTTCACGTTTGGTCTCTCCCTCACCTGTATGTCTTCATCCTCAGATGTCGTATCAGTTTGTGTTTGCTTTTCCTCATTGTGTTTGGTTACAAACTTAACCAGCCTAAACTTTTGCACTTTGGCGCTGTCTGGGAAATAAACCTTGTATGCTGGACTGTTTTTGTCATAGCCTACAAAAATCCCTTTTGTACACTTAGAATCCAGCTTACCCTTGTTTTGCTTGTAAGCATAACACTCACACCCAAACTTTCGCATTCTGGATAGATTGGGCTTCCGCCCAGTCAGCAAAAAGTAAGGTGTCTGCCCTGTCCGGTTGTTAAAGCATCTGTTTCTCACGATAGCCGCTGTTTGAACTGCATACGTCCATAATTCCTTTGGTATGGCACTCTCAATAAGCATGCACCTCCCCATATCAAAAAGTGTTCTCCAGCCACGTTCCGCTGTACCATTCTGGTGAGGGGAATATGGGGCTGAAGTTTCATGTCTTATTCCATGTTTGTTTAACAATACCTGGTAACTCTTTGCCATGAACTCTGTGCCGTTGTCTGACCTGATACACTTTACCTTCCCGAGTGGGGCTGTATCGGCCAAAAAGATTTCAGTTGCTTGCATTGTTTCACTTTTGTTTTTGAGAAAATATACAAATACTGCACCGGAAAAGTCATCGGTAAACAATAATGCATATCTGTGTCCATCTCGTGATTCTGGATCTATCGGCCCTGCTAGATCCGTATGTACCAGCTCGAGAGGTTTCTCAGCTCTCCTGTCAGGGTTTCTATTCCTAGTCTGGACAAATTTTCCCTGAATACACACCTCACAGTTCAAACTTTCTTTGTCAGTTTTCCCTTTGATTTTCATACCTTCAACCACATTTTGTAGCTTCAGAATGTCACTATGATTGCAATGTCCCAAAATTTCATGCCATGTCTGCACATCAAAACAATTATTACACTTATCATCGTACTCACTTACAGTCTCAAGGTAATAAAGTCTGTTGTGCTCATGGATGTGAAACTTTGTACCGTCTCTGTGTTGAAGGACATTCCTTCCTTTCTTAAAGATGATAGTGGCTCCGTTCGTGGTGGCCGCTCTCACAGAGAAGATATTCTGTGGAAATGAGGGAATGCATAGGGCGTCTTTCAGTGTTGTTTTACACTGTCTCCCTCTGCTGTCAATCAAGCACACCTCTGCATCTCCTCTGCCTTCAGCCACTCCTTTACACCTGGTGCCATCAGCTAATTCCACACAGTGCGTTCCCGGCTGGAAGTTGTCATTAAATTTCTTGAACGCTGTTTTATCATTCAGGATGTGTGATGTTGCGCCAGTATCCACCATTAGGCCTTTGGTCCTGATGTCTTGTGGCTGTTGAGGTGCCGCGTAGTCATCGCTCATCCGGAAGACATAGGTGTCGTCGCTCTCTGCGTTGTCGCCCTCCTCCGAGGCTATGCGTGCTTCATCATTCCGTTGTCGTCTCCTGCAAGTCGACTCTCGATGGGTGTTGCTCCTACAGTGACCGCACCACTGTCTGTAGCGGCATGCTCTGGCCTTGTGTCCCCGTTGGCCACACTTAAAACAGACTATGTCTGACATGTCTCTCCTGTGGTCATTAGCAGCTGCTGCGGGTCTCACGCTGGGTTGCACTCTCGCCTTCATGATGTTATCCTCTTGTTCCATTAAGCGCATTTTCTCAGTGTCCTCATAGCTGCGGAGTTTCGTTTTAAATTCCGCAAACTTGATTTCTGATTC